>NC_051863.1:106135842-106449495 GCF_015732765.1 Culex quinquefasciatus
ACTGCGGTTATGAATGATCTAGCGCGATCGACGAACAACGATTTCTTTTGGAAGTGGATACACAACTGGAGGCAATGCCGACGAACGAATCCACTTAAGCCGAGTTTCAGTGGAGCATGCACGGAAAGATAGGTTGAAACAAATTTCGAATTATATTTAGTTGTAATGCTTGAACTAATTCATTAGAAATTTTGATTTTAAAAAGCATAAAAAGTTGATCGGAACCACCCCACCTCGTCTTTCCGTGCACTTTCGCTTTATTTACGTTTATGTTCCACACTACGAAACTGCACTTGAAACACGTGCTGCGGGTGGGGTTTGTGTACAAGTGCGAGTGCGCGCAAATTTGTGCTGTGTGTTGCGCCCGTCCCTGCGGTTGTTGTTCAGTAGCATGTTTTAGTGTGAATAGTGACTAGTTTGAACGTTTGAGTCTGATTTGCCTGAAGCATAACGATTTGAGTTTATGTAATTTTATGTAATGACACATTAAAAAGTAAACACATAAATTTGTAAAAATGAATGATAAAAACAAACAAAGCAATTTATTTAACGAATGAAACTATCCGTTGTGTTATAAACATTATAAATTTTTAACTACCGAAGGGCAGCAGGGCATGTTTGACTGGACAAGTTTTGGTTGCTGATCCAGTGTTTACCTTTTTAGTTACTACCGCTAAAAAGCCTGCTCGTTCCAATTTCATAAACTTATTTTTGACAAGAGCCATACCTTATAATCTTAATGGGTAGATTATCAAATAATTGATTTTTTCAAGTAAACTGAATCATAAATTTGAACTTAGTTACAATATTAAATATGTTCATTAAAATTATAGTTGATATTTTATCCATATAAATTAGGCCGTCCCAAAAAAAATGAACAGTTGTCAAATCTTTGGTGCTCACCCCTAAAATGGTAGATTAGGATGTCAGGAACAATGTTTTCATACAACAAAAAATTCCCAAAAATGGTTTTCAACTTTTCAGAAATGCGCGTGACAATCATACTAAAGTCCATCATCGAGCTTTTGCTCACTAGTGAGTTTAGACACACGTTGTCATTACTGCTGGTATTATTCGATCTTTTCATTAACTTTCGGGCTTAACTGAACTTTGAAGAAGTCGCGCCGGTAGATAAGTGCGTCGGTCGTTGTTTTATTATCGAATATCGCGCGGAAGTGTATTTAACAGACTATATTCCGAATAGTTGAAAAACTATTTATTAGAAGTGAACTGTTCTGACAAGTGAGAAGTTATTAGCATCGAGCTATACAGAGAGTGAAGCAAACGATAAGTGGAGATCCAGCGTCAGTTTGCTTGCAAGCTTGCAGAAGAGGAGAAGCTTCGAGCCTGAGAGCGGGTGAACTCTCTGGTCACTCACGCTAATCTTGTCAACAGAGAAAACCTTCAACCAAAACAGTTCCTCTTCTCAATCAGAAGAACTACCAGTTTGTAGGTGTTGGAGGAATATAAGTTACCCAGCACGAGCAGCACAAACTGTGTCTATTTCTAACATTCTGCATTTGGTACTGTCTGGACCTTTGGACGTATTGGACAGCTACTAGTAACCAGGGAAAAACGTTCCTATTTTGACTGGACCTTCTAACGCTTGGTCGAAATAGTTATCAAGGGAAAAGCGTAGTCGTTACCCGTCTCGACGGTAACGCAAAACCAGGCTGTACTCAATCGAAATATACGGGTCACTAAATCACCTGCTACTGAAAACTCCAAATCGTTGATCGTTTGCCGGCCATAATGGCCACGGCAAGCAAGCACCCGGCGGTGACACCGCCTTTTGCAGATACGGGAGGAGGACCAAACAGCAGACGAATCCAGACTTGGATGGATCCTCTCAATGAACATGGTCAAATTGAAGTTCTTCAGCTATGCACGGCTGATGATGCAACACCCTGCCGAAAAACCCCTTTACGATCGGAAAACTATCGAACGTGCTGTCGGAAAAATTGCCGAGGCATATACGGAAGCTAAAGGAAGCAAGTATGTCATCAAAGTTCGTAACCACGATCAATTCGTACGACTTCAAGACGTACAAGAACTCATCGATGGAACGAAAATAAAAATCGCCCCACACCCATCTCTGAACGTCGTCAAATGTTGGGCTAGGTGTAGCGATGCAGTCGAACTGGACGAGGATCAGCTACTAGCTGAGCTGCATCCACAAGGAGTAATCGCAGTAAGAAGGATCACCAAATTCGTGAATGGACGAAAACAAAACACCAGAAGCCTGATTTTAACATTCAACGGTACAGTCGCTCCGAAACATGTGTTCTTTGGGCTGATTCGTGTAGAAACAGAAAAATACTACCCACTTCCTCTAATCTGCTACAATTGCTTCAGCTTTGGTCACGCAAAGGCCAAGTGCGACGCCGAAGCAGCGTGCCGTAACTGCTCCAAGAACCACACTTCGACCGAAGGAGGCGCTTGTTCGAGTCCCGCTTTCTGCAAGAACTGTAAGCAAAACCACCCACCGTCAAGCAAAACATGCCCCGTTTATCTACACGAAACAGAAATAATCAAGCTGAAGGTTGATTGTGGAATGACCTACAACGATGCTAAACTCGAGATTGAAAAGAGAAGTGGAGCAGGTAGCTACGCCAGTCAAGTTCAAGCTAGATTAGCAAAGGCCCGAGATGAATCAGAAAAGGACAACGAAATCAAAAAACTTCGAGTCGAGGTTGCCCAAATGAAAACAATCTTGGAAGCATACACAAAACTAAAAACACAAAACGATCTAATGAAGCGCAAATTACAAGAACTCTGTCGTAACAAGCCCAAAGACAAGAACAAACCAAACCCCCAGCAACCAGAAGATCAATCTAATTCCACTTTCAAAAACCAGCAGACGACCAAGGAAGCTAAACAGCAACATGAAAAGCAACACCAACAAACCCAAAACAAGAAGAAACGACCACTCAAGCCATCACTATCGAATGAAGCAGAAGGTAGCTCACAACCCCCCTGGCAAAAAGCTCGGGGTAGAAGAAGCCAACAAGCCAGAGACTATGGAAATCGACGTCAACAACATTTATGAAATCTTGGAAATAATCTCCGGCGACGAAGTGCTGGACGAAACAGCGGACGCAGACGATGAGGAAGATAATGTCTAGTAAAACCCAAACTAAGGAAACAGGTGGATCCGGAGTGGCTCCGGATCCTATGGAACAAAATGCGAACACTAAAGGAAAAAGAACCACACTCAAACACTTAAAAAACAATCGAAAACTCAAACACACATGGTTGGGATCAGATGAAGAGAAAGTAGTCTACCCGCCCCCAGTAGAGGGGGAGGACGCTACGGGAAGCGGGAGCGAGGACGTCATGCTGCAACCTGTGCTCTGTCAGCTTACCCGTCGTCCTGCCATGAGGATGGAACCAGAACCAGTATTGCAAGCTGAACAGTGTCTTATCTACCTTGACTGCTTACAACGGCCTGGCTCGTCGAAAGATCCAGTTGAACCGTGCTTGAACTGTAGGAGAAAAGAATCAGCCCACAACATAACACCAACAACATCAACCACAAGTGCATCAAGCAACAGGCAAATCCTTGTGCCAGCCCTGACCTCAAACGTACCGATCTATACGATCGACGAGCTTGGGGCGGCAGCTGGCACTGGGAACATGCCTACCCTCAGGCAAGTATCCCTATCATTTCTAAGAATGCACCATCTCCGGCTGTAAATCATTGCTCCACAGGTTCACTTAACAACGACATGGAAAAGAGGAAATCCTTCGCTCTGCAATGGAATATGAGCGGCCTTCGAGCACATCGTGGAGAACTCGAGCTTCTGATTGCTGAACACCAACCAGCAGTTATTTGTCTACAAGAAACAAACGCACAAGAGGGGAAAACACCACAGAATTTCCTTGGAGCTAGCTATACTCTTCTACTCGGGCCGTGCTCTGCTCACGGAAGGCAGGGAGTTGGTATGGCCATCCGATGTGGAGTACCATTTGAACGAATCCAGACCACGACGACCATACAGGCAGTTGCAGTACGAATTCACCTCTCTACCAAAATAACAGTTGTTTCAGTCTACCTGCCCCCGACTGACAGTGAGGCCACAAATAACCTGACCAGCTTGCTGAACGAACTTCCAAAACCTGTACTGCTTCTTGGTGACCTGAATGCACATCACACTGAATGGGGTAGTCGACTATCAACCGAAAAACTATAGCGCAAAAACGAGGACACGAAATCCTGTCGCTATTCGTGGAGCAAAACATGCTCGTTCTGAATACTGGTTCTCACACTCGCTGTGACCCGTCCACTGGCAGGACACAAGCCCTCGACGTTTCAGCATGCTCGACATCGATAGCAGACCAGTTCACCTGGAATGTTGTTCTTGACTGTGCTGGTAGCGACCACTTCCCGATACGAATTGACACTACTGATACAGCTGACGAACCAAGGCACCGAAGAAGATGGCTCTACGACAGAGCAAACTGGCGTATGTTTGAGGACCTCACCATTTCAACCATCCGACCTGGCCAGAATCTGTCAGTGGAAGAATTCTCCGCCAGGATTGTTGAGGCTGCTGATCAAAGTGTACCAAAAACAAGCGGGAAATCAGGACAAAAATCAGTGGTATGGTGGAGTCAGGAAGTTGAACAAGCCGTCAAACTGCGACGAAAGCGACTTCGAGCCCTTAGACGAATAAACGACGAAGACCCCAGGAAGATCGAAGCACTTGAACTCTTTCACGAAGCGCGATCTCTCTGTCGCAAAGTAATCAAAGAAGCCAAACAAAAAGCTGGGAGGATTTCGTACAAAGCATTAACCCAACGAGTTCGTCAAGCGAAATGTGGAACCGCATCAACAGGCTTCGTGGTAAACGGTGCAGTAACGTCATCACCCTCAAGCTCCCAGATGGAATCACCAATGAAGGATCAATCGTGGCAAACGCACTTGCTGACGAATACGAGCGAAGATCATCCGATGCAAACTACACGGAAAAATTTCGTAAGAAAAACCTTGGGAACAAACGAGATTGGAGCCTTTCTAGACGACCTGATTTGTTCAAGCGTTACAATGCGGATATTACGATGGACGAGCTCACGTGGGCACTGTCAAAGCGCGGTGGCGCATCCACGGGCAACGATAACATCAGTTACCAACTTCTCCAACACTTACCACTCCCATGCAAAGCAGCTTTACTAGAATTATATAATAACGTATGGTCATCTGGAGAGTTCCCAGATCAATGGAAGGAGGGTGTAGTAATTCCCATCCCAAAACCGGAAGCGGACCGAAGCCAACCAGAGGGATATCGACCAATAACCTTGCTGAGCTGCTTAGGAAAACTATTCGAAAGAATCATTAATCGACGACTGATTACGGAACTAGAGGAAACAGGAAGCTCGACAATCGTCAGCATGCATTCCGCGCCGGAAGAGGAGTCGACACTCACTTCGCGCAGCTAGAAACATTACTACAAGCAGGAGCGGATCAACACGTTGAACTAGTTTCGCTCGACATATCCAAGGCGTACGACACAACTTGGCGCAACGCAATCATGCAGAATTTGACCGACTGGAAAATTACTGGACGTCTTCGAACTATACTTGCAAGCTTTCTTAAAAACAGAACTTTTCGGGTTGCGGCAAATGGGGTACTCTCGAGCGCTAGGATAGCAGAAAACGGTGTTCCCCAAGGCTCAATTCTGTCAGTTACGCTCTTCTTAATTGCCATGTAGCCAATCTTCGCGAGGATCTCATCTGACGTCCATATACTTTTATATGCTGATGATGTCCTTCTGATCTCCAAGGGCCCGAACTCGATTTTGGTACGTCGCAGAATGAGGGAAGCGGTCAATGCTTTTATCGATTGGACAGACAGTGTTGGTTTTGTAGTTGCACCTGCAAAATCCAAATTAATGCATATCTGCAAACTTCGTCATCGAAAGCGCGGACGTGCAATAAGAGTTCATAATGTTCCCATTCCACGGGTGAGAAAATGAAGATCCTTGGAGTGCTGCTAGACGCAAAACTTAACTTCCTTCAGCACTTTGCAAGTATTAGGAAGAGTTGCAGCAATCGTGTGAACATCTTACGCATTCTTGGGGGCCGACTGAAACGCAGCAACCGAACAACTCTTTTGAAAGCCGGATCAGCTCTCATTACATCAAAATTATTTTACGGAATAGGAATCACCAGCATCAACAGTGAAGCAATGGAAAGACTACTAGCCCCCACGTACAACGAAGTCATCCGCCAAGCCTCGGGCGCATTTAGGACGAGCCCAATTCTCTCCATCGTTGCTGAGGCAGGATGTTTGCCGTTCAGGTTCTTGATGACTCAACGGTTATCCCAGCTCGCAATCCGGCTATGTGGGAAAATCCTCCCTGGCAGAAGCACCACAAATAAAGCGTGCTATTACGTTGTTTCAAGAACTATCAGGATTCCCATTTCCAGAGATTGAGAACGTACTGCGACTAAGCGGAAGAAAGTGGTACGATAACAAAATCCAAATTGACGATACGTTCGAGGTTCAACTACGGTCTGGCGCTCCAAGCAGTGTAGTTGTACCTAACTTTCTGTCCCACATGTCTAGTCACTATAACGAACACCACGCAATCTACTCAGACGGTTCCAAAACGGTGACGAAACTGGAGTGGGCGTCGTCACCGAGAACAGCCAATACCTTTACACTCTTCCTGGAACTTGTAGCGTGTTCTCTGCAGAGGCTTACGGGCTATGGAAAGCAGCGTTTATCGCCTGCTGCAAAGCGAACACAATCATCCTCACGGACTCCGCCAGTTGCATCAATGCAATCAGAAGTGGACACTCATCACACCCATGGATCCAAGCAGCTGAAAAAGTAGCAGCCGGGTGTAACATCACGTTCTGCTGGATTCCAGGGCATGCAGGCATACCCGGAAACGAAGGAGCAGACAATATTGCCAACCAAGCTAGATCAAAGCCACCACCTCACTCGTTCAAAATTCCTGCTCAAGATGCTGTACGGACTGTGAAAAACGAGATTTGGAAAGCATGGCAAAATCAGTGGAACCAAACACAACAACAACTTAGACAGATAAAACGAACCGTTTGTAGAAACGTGGACAGAAGCTGTGCATCGGACCAGCGTCTTCTGACGAGACTACGGATAGGTCACACCCGCTTGACTCACTCGTATCTCCTCGAGAAAATTGCGCCACCAGTTTGTCGCTATTGTGGCGTCTCCTTTACAGTCCAACATATTCTGCAAGACTGCAGAGGTTTCGAGGAAAGCCGAAAAAACAACAGCATTAGTGGAACACTTCCAACCATTCTTGCAAACGAGAAAAGAAAGGAGAAATCGATGATAAATTTCCTGAAAGAAACCAGTTTATACAACAAAATTTGAACCATTTTTCAAAGACATGAATGCCACAAAAGTGGTAAAATGTCTATAATAAAAAAAAAAAAAAATACTAAAGTCATTCAAATTTGGTCGCCTTGGGCTTCTAGTTATAGTTTAATGTCCCCTGAACAAACTCCTGTACAGACATGGTCCATAAAAGCTTGTGTTTGAGCATCGCAGGGCGTTTTAGGAAGAAAAATTTGTATTTTTTAGCTAAAAAAAATAAAATCAAAATTCACTCCCCTGGTCTAAAACGTGATTTTCGAGCACAAAACACGTTATAGACCAGTTTTGAACATGCTGTATCTTTTAGGGGCATGCTAGCATCATACTCTCTTCGGGAAAGTTGTAGAGCAACTTTCAGAGCATCCAAATATGTAACCGGGTTTAGTATAGCGTCAAGCATGATTTTTCTAATTATGAAAATAAATTAAAACGTTACTTAATCCACCCTTAGGTGGTTGCTGCCTTCCTCAAATTTAAAGGGTTATGCTATCCAAAATAGATACAAAAGAGCGACCCTTTCAGTGTTCTATCAACTTGACTCGTTATTCATACCATCAGATTGGGTAGTCATTTTATTCGGACAACGTTTTCATCAAAATATCTGAGATCCGGCCTCCACAAAGTGCATAAATATCACTTAAGTGCTTATAACTTTTGATAGGGTTGTCAGATTTTCAATGTTTTGAACGCGTTGGAAAGGTCTTTCAAACCTTTCTTAAAATGTATAACATGACGGGTTTTCTTACCAAAACCACCCTTTTTACAATCTTCCGAACTTTAGTCATAATCGTTTTCTAGCATAACTTTTGAAGTACTTTAAAAAAATCAAATTATTCGCTCTACAGCATTGCCTTGACGTTCTCGATTGCGAGATTCCTACTCGAAACTAGGTGTTCAAAGGCTTGATTGTTGAGGCAATTGCAAACCTCTTTTTACACCTTAGCTTCCATCCACCCCGGGATTCGAACTGAAGAACTTTGGATTGTTAGTCGAATTGCCTACCAGCGACTCCACCGAGGCAGGACCCAGGGAGACGACTCCTACACCTGGACTAAGCTAACGACCTAACCTCTAGGTTAGTCCGGGGCCAACATTTACTTCCCCATCCGACGGAAGGCGTGATCAGACAAATCTCGTCTCGAAAAATGCCTCCGGGACCGTCTGGGATCGAACGCAGGCCGACTGGGTGAGAGGCAATTGAAGTACTTAACTAAACTGCATAATTTTTAATAGCGACTTATGGGACTCAAAGACGGATCGAATGAGGCCAAAACGGACAAAATCGGTTCAGGCATTGTCGAGATAACTGAGTGACAATTTTTTGATCAACATCCCACCACACACACAGACATTTGCTCATAAGTTCATTTTTCGAGTGATTGTATAGCCTTTCCTCAGTAAGGGGAGGAAGGCAAAAAGTTTTTCCCATACACATTCCCATAAAAAATTGAATTGTTATGCACAAAGTGAGGACTAAACCAATCGTTCCCAAACTTTGGGGAGTTGTTTAGGATCCCAAAAGGAAGTGCAACATTGCTGTGCTGGAAAATCGATTTTGATACTACACCCAAATGGCCACACTTCACTTCGCTCAATTGAACATGATAATCATGGATGAAATGCGTCTCAAAGCACAAGGAGGACGTTTTCGCTTTGTCAAGGAAACATCAAACTCAACATTGCAGTGAACGTCGAAAGATGCCCGCGACAGAGAATGGGCAATGAGCATCCTTGCCAATTAATAAGCCACTGGTATCGTGTGTACGCATTTAATGAATTCGGTTGTCAGCATCGGGGAGGAAGACAGAAAAAATCTTTGTACAAGTTTACTGATGGGTTTCAAAAGCGAAAGATTTACTTGTGGAAGGCACGTGACTTCCGGCAAGATACAACAATGCAGTGGTTTACGGAATCTAGATCAGTGTTTCCCAAAGTGGGTACTGGACCCCACTAGTGAGGCCGGACAAGTTTCAGGAATGGCCATACACGGAGAAAAAAAGAGTTCCCAAATCGTGAACAAGCGTTCATGAAAAAATAACCACGAACAAAGTGTTCAAATCCCATGGTACGATTTCCAAAAACGTACCATGGGGTTTGAACGCTGTGTTCATGGTTCCCATTTTCATGAACGCTTGTTCACGATTTCGGAAACTTTTTTTCCGGCCAGTAAAATCAAATGGTGCGCTGGTGTGCGTATGCAAAACGTCATAAAGCTCTATGGGCCCACCATTAATATGTGGAAGGTGGGCGTGGGCAAAAATAGTTTGGGAATCAGTGATCAGTGATTAAATTGGTAAAAGAAATGCACAAAAATGAAATTTGCGGAATTTTATTTTTCAATTACATTTTTCGAAGAGGCTCAATATTATTTGAAGAAACGATGATGTAATTTGAGAAAATTGTACATATGCAACGTTGTCGGCAAAACATTATGGTAAATTAAAGTAATGTTTTACTTTGAAACTCTTTTCTAGAAATTCATGTTCTCTGTCAGCAATGTCCCACAACTTTCTGTTGATATGACGCCAGGCGATATCTCTGTTCGTCAATCATGTTGCTTCAGCGCAAATTGAAAGTGATACAAAGTGGCTGTTACAAGAATTATATGCACTTATCACGTAATACCAAAGTACCTCATCAAAGTACACACCGACTTATTCATCCGCAGAGCTGTCTGTTTGTTGGTGCTATTCAGTCACCCTCTTCGATAAAGGCCCTTTGCAAGCCGTAGCATGCCATGTCGCACTTTTGGGTGGTAGTTCAATTTACGAGGCCTACTCTGACTCAGAGCCGAGGAGGGGTGAACTGTCTATATCTTCCCCTGAAAAACGGGAGAAGCCCCTATTTTACGATCCCCCACGTGTCGAGGGTTGTATTTATCGGGGGCTGATAATCGGTTTAGATTTTAACAAAACATTTAAAGTGCCTATTAACAGGAGGCAATAAATATTACCAGAAAGGGGTGCCAGTGACTGGTGCCGTTTTTGTGGTTTGGCGTCGGTCTCGGGAGTTGTGGGCGTTTGATCTGATTGAAGGTTTCACGTTACACACATAAACCACCCCCAGCAGTAATTCACGCGTAGAATATGACCCACCCAGAAATTTGCCAGGAAGACGACACATTCGATATATTTATGATTTTCAGGAGGACTCGCGAGTTAAGGATCCCTCGTGTTTAATTTAACAAAAAAAAAATAGCTATCTGCTAGAAGGAAGGGATGGTACTAGCCCTCGAACGTGAGTTGCTCGTTTTTATTTCCATAGAAAGCAATGAAGAAATGAAGATTATGCTAGCGATAAGAACGCAACGCATAAATATTTTTAAAGGTATCATAAATCCAACCACATATTCAAAACTCACACCTGCTTATTATCGGGCCGTAAATCAAAATAGCCTTTAAGCATTGTAATTCTTACATGCCACTGGTACAGTTATCGGTAATTGAAGCAAACCTTACTCGTTTTTTCGCTGTGAACCAATCTTCATCATCGTGAAAATAATAAGTAGCTGTTTCATGTGAAAATTTATTTGATTTAAATGTTTGAACTGTTATCTTATAACATTAGTAGTTTTTACCTTTTTCTAAGCGTAAATAATTCGTTGAAATGCCTATAAACTTAAAGATTGAGTTTTTAAAAATATTATGATTATCGAAAAACACACATAAACTAAATAATAGTTTTCCCGTACATAAAATATGCATTAAATGCTTCAAGTTAGTTCAAGTTCTAACCGAAATCTATGAAAAATATTAAAATATAGTGCAAGAACAGCTGTCCCAATTCGCCTCAGATGCAAAAGTTTTATCATTCATAACATATTTTTTGTTGTAAACTTTAACATTGAAATGTATCCAAAAACATGATCAAATGTTTCTGAAAATTAGGTATTTGTCAAATATCCTATCAAAAGTTATGAGCACTAAGGGACCATCCACTAGACGTGGACACTTTTTTTTTGAAATCTCAGAACCCCTCGCCCTCCCCCCTCCTCCCCCCCCCAGGCCAGTTTTTCAGACAAAAATAAACGCGTGGACAATACAGTGACAATAACAAAAATCGACATCAGGGATACCCCATGATTCGAATCCTTAGGGAAAATAAGTAACTGTGAAAATTTTGAGCGAAAATGGTTAAGGGTTTACGGTCGTTTATTATGGTTGAAGATGGATACTTTAAATTGTTAATAACTCTAATCGTGTTGCGGTCTTCGACAAATTTTTGAAAATTTTGCTTTTCCCTGTACATTTTTTCGAATTTTCGCATACGAGCAGTTCTCTCAGATTTCGGTCATTCAATTTTTTTTGTATTTTTTAATCCGACTGAAACTTTTTTGGTGCCTTCGGTATGCCCAAAGAAGCCATTTTGCATCACTAGTTTGTCCATATAATTTTCCATACAAATTTAGCAGCTGTCCATAAAAAAATGATGTATGAAAATTCAAAAATCTGTATCTTTTGAAGGAATTTTTTGATCAATGTGGTGTCTTCGGCAAAGTTGTAGGTATGGATATGGACTTCACTGAAAAAAATGATACACGGTAAAAAATTTCTAGAGGACATCAAATGCCAACTTTTCAAATATTTCCAGGTTGTGCAAAAAATCTTTGACCGAGTAATGAATTTTTGAATCAATACTGATTTAAAAAAAATCGAAATATTAGTTGCAAAAATTTTTCAACTTAATTTTTCGATGTAAACTCAAATTTTCAATCAAAAAGTACTTCAGTAAAATTTTGATAAAGTTCACGTTTTGAAGTTAAGGCCATTTTTAGATCACTTTTTTGAAAAAAGTCTCACTTTTTCATTTTTTTTATTATTGCACATGTTTGCCCACCTTTGCAAAAAAAAAAAATTTTGAATAGCTGAGAAAATTCTATATATTTTGCTTTTTTGAACTTTGTTGATAGGACCCTTAGTTGCTGAGATATTGCCATGCAAGTGTATTTCTAAGTCTCACCCAAACAACCCACCATTTTCTAACGTCGATATCTCAGCAACTAATGGTCCGATTTACAATGTTAAAATATGAAACATTCGTGAAATTTTCCGATCTTTTCCAAAAAAATACTTCCAAGATTTTTAAACCAAGACTAACATTTTAAAAGAATGAAATATTGAATATTTGGCTCATTTGAAATGTTAGTCTTGATTCAAAAATTTTGAAAATATTTTTTTTTGAAAAGATCGGAAAATTTTACGAATGTTTCATTTTTTTTTGAGCCTTGATACCACTGCGACCAATTAGAGGAATATTGTGGTGTGACCCTTTTTTATAGCAAATCAGGTTAACCCAACATCATGGAACGATGAGCGGCAGCTCCTGTTTACTGCGTGTTGTCCCAGTTAGGTACGACTTGTTTTATAAAGTCTATCACCCTACTAGGACGGAATGTTTCATACTTTAACATTGTAAATCGGACCATAAGTTGCTGAGATATCGACGTTAGAAAATGATGGGTTGTTTGGGTGAGACTTAGAAAACATCAATTTTCCTGTTTTTAAACACTTGCATGGCAATATCTCAGCAACTAAGGGTCGTAACAACAAAGTTTTAAAAAAGCAAAATATAGAGAGTTTTCTCAGCTTTTCAAAAATATTTTTTTTTTTCAAAAGTGGGCAAACATGTGCAAAAACGAAACTATTGGCACTACGCCCCCCGGGGCATGGCCTTCCTCTAACGTGGGATTTCTGCTCCAGCGCCTCTGACGAGACAGGAGAAACCGGGACCGACGTTTTACTTCACCATCCGATAGAAGCTCAGTGGATAAGGCGGGAATCGAACCCGCGTCTCATAGCATCATCGGGATCGGCAGCCGAAGCCGCTACCCATGCGCCACGAGACCCACGGCAAACATGTGCACTAGTTGTTAAAAAATGAAAAAGTGCGACTATTTTCAAAAAAGTTAACAAAAACTGGCCTTAACTTGAAAACGGTGCACTTTATCAAAATTTCACTGATGTACTTTTTGATTACAAATTTGGTTTTAAATCGAATAATGAAGTTGGGAAATGTTTGCGACCAATATTTCGATTTTTGGAAAAAATCAGAATTGATTCAAAAATTCATAACTCGGTCAAAATTTTTTAGCACAACCTGGAAATTTCTGAAAAGTTGGCATTTGATGTCCTCTAAAACATATCAAAAAATGAAAAAAATAAAAATAGTGTTTTTTTGCAAATCAAGTTTTAGTGACTTTCTGTAAGTTTTTTGAAAATTTTTTCTTACTCTTGTCTATTTAATAGTTATAAGTAATAATGCCTTCGATTGAACTACAATGTAACACACAGCTGAAAGGAACTCCAAAACTCTGTTATGTACCTAAATGAACTCATTGTAACTTGATTATTCACAAATAAACCCGAATTGAATTGAAAAAAAAAGTTTTAGTGACAAAAAATTAAATAAAAAATCGCCATTTTTTTTACCGTGTATTATGTTATTTTCAGTGTAGTCTATATACATACCTACAACATTGCCGAAGACACCAAATTGATAAAAAAAATCCTTCAAAAGATACAGATTTTTGAATTTTCATGCATCGTTTTTGTACGGACAGCTGCCAAATTTGTATGGAATATTATATGGACAAACTAGTGATGCAAAATGGCTTCTTTGGGCATACCAAAGGCACCAAAAAAGTTTCAGTCGGATTAAAAAATACAAAAATTAAAATTCTAAAAAAAGACCGATTTCGTAGAGAACTGCTCATACGGGACTATCCATAAACCACGTGGGAACTTCTTTGTAAAGGTACCACCCCCACCCCCTAGTGGACAGTTTCCATACAAAAAATCTCTTTTGTATGAAACGTGGACATCAAACTGAGGATGTGCATAAACAGGGTTATACAAGTTAAGGCGACTTTACGTAAGTGCTGAACTGAAAAAAGCTTCTCCGTCGGCTACGACCATCAAAGTTGCTTTTCAACCACCTGTTTTTCCGTGTGTAATTCTATCTAGAAAACAAATGTGTCACTGAGACTACACAACAGTCAAGCACGACAGATGGATCGACTTCAACGCACAAGTGACACATAAACAAAGACTGTGCCGCTCAGTTGTACCTTCTTGCTAAAAATATGCTCCTCCATTTCAGTGAAAAGACTGAAAAACCACCAAAACAACAACAACCAGAAGCGCAAAAAAGGATTCACGAATAATTTATGTTTGTATCAATGGGTTGCACACGATCCAGTGTGTGTTTGAGTGCAGTAGATAAGTTAGGAAAAAGCATGGTGAAAGCGAACGTGTCCCAAAACGGACAGATAGTGAAATTTTCCAACAAAGTAATCCTTGCACTACTGTGCTCTACAAAATGAGGCCGTCGAGGCTTACTATGATATTGCTGTCGTCGTCGTCGGGATTCATTGAGGATGGCTAACAAACACAAACTTGTACAAGTATGCGAAAAAGGACACATCACAGCTCGCAGTGTACGTGTGCAGGATAGAAAAGCAGTAGGCCACGCCTTTATTATCATCCCTCTCCTCCTGTACAATGTTGCGCGGTGCTTCTTCACCACGTGTCTCGGCCTACTGCTGCGGTGTGGTGTAGGTTGCTTCCTCTCTGTCACACTCTCTGCGCCGGGATTCAGCGCGCAAATTCCACGTGAGTGCGCCGCCGTCGTTATGATCTTTTTGCAGGGATGTCGGCGGAGACGGCGTCTTCTAGCAAGAACAACAGCAACAACAGCAAAAGCAAGTCCTAACCGACATTCCGCAAACCCCAAAAGAGCGGATCATCTGCCGCTCCTGGTATGGTGAACGGTTCGGTCGGGTACGCTTGCCAAACGGATATCCACTTTACATCGGCCAAGGTCTTTCGGTCCGACGCTCCGGAATTTACCAATAAATGATTTGTGCCGTGGTTTCGGTGTTGTTTGGCCAAGCATAACCAACCAACAAAAAAGTGTGTGTCCAACAAGCCTACGGTCTTGCCCGTTGTCTTCACAACCGCTGGAACCGCTGAACTAACCGTAACGGAGAAGTAAAAAAAAAAATAATTCGCGGGACTTGCCGAGAAGTCGCGGACTTCTAGTTGCGTCGTGTGGACGCTGGAAATTATGTCAAAGGTTCACTTCGCGGGAAGAACCGTGGACAAATAAAAGTGCACCAAGCTATCTGTCTTTTTTCTTGCATCCCGTCGTCGAATGCGGAGTAGGCACTGCCATCCGGGCAGGCCGGGTGCATCGTGAGTCTTGTGGCGCCTGAACCAAAACGAAGTAGGCGCACGACGGAGTCATTTGTCGCGCTACTGAATCGCGATTGCTTATCGATTGCTAATAGATTGTTCAGCTGCATGCAGCAAGTGGTTGTTGTGGTGCTCGGAGAAGACAGTACTCGAACGGAAAGGAACGATAGATCTATAAACGGAAACAGTAGTTGGTACATGGCGCACAAGGTGCAGTGATTGTTTTGCGTTTTTTTTAGTGAAAAAAAAAAAAAACAAACGGAAGTGATTCAGTGAATGTGCGCTCAATAAAAGTAGAAAATTAACACTGGAAGATTGAACAGAGTGAATGCCATCAACATTAAGTCGGCAACCATTTTAGAAATAGAAACATTGTAAGCTTATAACATAATTTTTGAAAATAAGGTATGTATAAAAGAATAAAAACTGAATTTTATTGCATGTTGTAACCCATAAGCACTAGTGAATAAACTATGAAGAATGAAAACGAAATCTTAAGCTAAGAGCTAAATGTTTAAAAAAGGATTTAAGTGCGATCAATTTGTTGAAATATAATTGTTTGAAATATAATTAATATCCGTTATTCAAGAAATGATAAATATCGGATAGCTAATACAAAGCAAAGCAAATTTCCGTTATAAAATTTGTTCAAATCTGGATTTTATCCAAGTGATTGAGCTCTTACTAAGTTTACAGGATAGTCCCAGAAGCACCTGAAGCAGGTGACACTCTAGTGTCTATCGAACAACAATTTGTTGATTTCGTTTAGCATGTCAATCAATGTTGTACAGTCCAGACTCGATCATCCTAAGCTGGGTGACGAATAGAGAGAATGCGTAACGTGATTTTCGAATGGTCCCACTTTGTTTACATCTACAAAGTAAGAGGCTGTTCAAGCACAAGCATGACTTTTTTCTGACTTTTTAAAATTATCTGTTTTATAATCAGCAGTAAGTGTTTTATTTGTCTAGTTTTTGACATTTTTTTGCTGGAAAATTGTCGCGTTTCGATCGGTTAGATTTTTTTCTTTCTAAAGGATGACGAAGAACTGCGGCGAGAGTGTTATTCTATGATGTCGCAGATAAATTCCCTGGCTGGTTTAGGAATCCTGCTGCTAATTCTAGCAAAGCTGATCCAACAAACAGAGATGATTTTCACTAAATCAGGTTTTCAAACGGAATCAAACAATAAAGTCTGCTTCTGGATGGATACAACCCCATCGACTCCATAAATAACTTCCATTCATTTTTTTTAATGCCAATCTCGCCTTCAACTTTCTTGAGAGGTCATCAAAAGCCACACATTTTGCATTCTCGTTAAAAAAACATCATGATCGATAACAATACTCTCTATTTTTGGCGAACAGTAAATTGGTTCCACTTTGACAGTTCAAAATTGAGGCCGTTTTGCAAACCGCTATTCAGCACCCAGATCCTAAGCCTCGATTATCCGAAGTTTCGATTATCCAAAGATTTGTATAGGACTTCGGATAATCGTTTCATGACCCAAAAAAAAAATTCATTTTTTTAGTTTCTTACTTTAAACTTCAAATTCGAGTTCTGCGACCACAATTTAGTCAATTTTGAATATTTGATTGCCTTCAAAATCAAAAAATATTTTTTCAATATGTTGTCATCATCATTTTGGCCACGATCTTGGATTTAAAAATTCTAAATAATTTTAGGGTAGTTCATGGGTGAAACTTAAGCCCGACCATAAAAAAATAAGACAACTAAACAAAAATATTTTCGTGATTAAATTATCCGAAGATTCGATTATCCGAAGTGAAATTTTTCGGAGGCCTGGACTGTACATGGAAATTTCACATACAGTCATCCCTCTCTGTTCGGAACGGTTTACAGATCGGCCGATGGTCAAAAAATCATATAAAACCGATAGTTGAGCATAATGATCTGCTTTCATCTTCATGTGGAATCTTTTCTTGGGATCTTTCGATTGATGGATAGACCGGCTGTATTTTTTTTTACGTTTTATATATATTTTTTTAAAGAAAAACATTGATCTTTTGGATGTAAACAAACTTTGGTTCTATCTAAGAGTACATATTTTAAACAAAATAATGACTTCACACACTGAAATCAATGAAACTCAAGCTTAGTGATATTTTATATATGGTCTGATAACTTTTTTTGTGAAAATATCAGTTAAATTCAGGTGTTCCACCATTGTGGGAGGCACAACAATATTCCACAATTATGGAACAGGCAATTTGGAGGCAGTGTTTTGCGGCTCTGGATAAAATAGTCTTGAAATAAAGTTTTTGTCTCAAAAGTTCTACTTTTTCTAGTGAAAATGAATGTCTAAAAATAGCAGGCTCGACAGAAAAGCTGCATTTGTGGCATGCTATTAATAAATTATCACAAAAGTGTTCCGAATATGTGGGATGACTATACGGAACTAGTGCTCCTCTAGATTTGATTTGATTTGAAATCTCTCAAAATTTTAAAGGTTGGCAATTCATTTTCCAGAATTCCCTTCGTCAGAATGCCATTCTCCAGAATGGAACATTTTTAGGTATTTTTTGTTGTTGTTTTACCAAAAAAGTGTATATTTATTATGAAAATTATGAAATTCATAGAAATTAACCTTTTTACCAGTCATAACAAAAAAAATTTTTTTGACCTTTTAATTCTCGTTAAAAAACTCTATTCATCAAATCTTATAAAAGGCTTTCTATACCTGCAAATCTTATAAAATTGGGAAAATCGCTATGAATTTCATAATTATAGTAAACATTTGAATTATTTCTTTTAGTCAAACAACATAATTCTACGGAGTGAGTTCTATTACATTACCCAGAATTTCATTCTCCAGAGTTTCATTCGCAAGAATGGACCATTCCATAGAATTCCATTTCCCAGAATGATTCATTCTCAAATTATAATTATTTTGTCTTTAAATGTTCATTCATTCTTCTGATATCTTCAAATCTTATAAAAAGAAGGCTTGACCTCTATTACTTCATGATTTTCTTAAAAATTTACACTTTATTTTGATGCATGCTAATTTTATTCAAAGTGTCTTCTTCCCTCTTCATTATAAATTGTTCCTTAGAAATAAAGTGGGCAAAATAATTATAAAAGTAGTTTTCATTTTAAATACTTGTTCCATAAATTGTAAACTATTTAGATTATTTTTATAATATTCATGAATTTTTATATTAAATGAGACACTTTTAGGTACCATGTAATGTTTTTATTTTGGAATCTCAGAGCAAAACTGATGTAACATGTTGGGCTAAAAAATGTCATGGATTAATTTATATTTCGCAAAATTTTCGCAGTAGGAAACCATTAATAATGTTAAATTTATTAAATTGGAAACTAGGCCTGAAATTTAAAATTGAGTTTTATCCCTCTCCTTCATGTATCAATCTCCTTGCTCTCTTATGCTAACTAAATAGGATTCGCAGCAAGCTTAGAGCAAGAGAGCAGAAGAGGCATACAGAATGTTTCGTCAAAGTTTCAACAAAATCAAAGAATACAAAATTAATGCTTACAAACTATAGGCACTTCTTTGATAGGGTCCATGTGGTCAGATCGGAATAAAATTTGTAATTTAGCCCAATGATGATTTGTTTTTTTTTTTTAATTAAATATACTTTATTGAATCTTTCTTATAATAATTACATTTGGTTTACATAATAAGTGGTCAGCTGTGGCTCTTCAGCTTTAGTTTGCTTTTCGTGATTTAAACACTGTTCATTTTCATAACTTTAAAAGTATATGATTTATCATTTTTGTAACACTAGGTACATTGAGGAAATTTTTTTTAAGAAAACATTACCAAACCTAAAACTAACTTAAACTTACAATAAAATCAACCAATCCTTGAATCAAGGGGTATTCAGAAATAGCACATTTTTCCCTGAATTTCATACATTTTTCTTGAATCTTCTGATCCAACATTTTTACTTCTGCTAATTCATGAACCTCACTTGATCTTGTCCAGCCAGGAACATTCAAAACCATTTTGAGTACCTTGTTTTGGACACGCTGGAGCTTCAATTTATGAGATCTAGCGCAACACTCCCAAACAGGTACTGCATACTCAATAACGGGGTAAATTATTTGTTTGTAAACTGCTAGCTTATTTTTCAAAGATAGCTTTGATTTTCTGTTAATTAAAGGATACAAACACCTGATGAGAATGCTGCACTTGTTCAATATTTTGTCTACATGCTGCCGAAACAATAGTTTCGAGTCAAGTATGAGACCTAAATAGACAACTTCCTTTGACCAGGGTATCGAAACATCATTCATTTTAATCAAAACATCATCGTTTAGGACAAATCTGGCCGATTTGGAAAGTGGAAAAATGATGGTTTGAGTTTTGGCTGCATTTATGCGAATTTTCCAGTCGCCAAAGTATTCGGAAAGAACGTCAAGACCCTTCTGAAGACGGCCAACTAAATATCTGGTTATTTTACCCTCATAAATAACGACAGTGTCATCAGCAAAAAGTGACAACACACCATTACCAGGAAGAGTACACACTTCGGAAAAATTGTGTAATTTTCTGTCTTTTTGATGCACATAAGCGTCAAAAAGACGCAACATTACGTCTGATTTTAAAATTACACGACCCAACCGCCATGGTTCAGTGAGTGTAAAATTACAGCTAACGCAATTTTGTCGGAAGCATTTCTTGTTGGATTTTCAAATGGTTCTTATTGGAATAAAACATCGCGTTGAAGATTTTTATCGATTTTTTTCACCTTCACTTTTCTTCACTCACATTTTTTCTCTTTTCGGGCCTGCTTCGGAAAACCGAGAAATTCGTTCTCTTGATCACTTTTTCCTCCTCGTCCGAGAACCTGGCCATCTTCCATGAGGCCGTCTACGCTAATTAGGTCACTAAAATGGAGATTTCTTGCTTGTTGGTTGTGCTGACGGTTCTGGTTCGGTTCACTGCGCGTTTGCTGGTCAACTCCGCTCTTCTTCCGGGTTATTTCCAGTAGAATATGGTCGGCGGCTTTAATGGAACCTCCACTAGTTCAGAAAACTTTTCGGAACACAGAACCAGTATCAGCTTCATAAGCTTGTGCTGGAGAGTGGCTCCGGAGAAGAAAACAGGTCCAAAAACCCGGAAATTCCAATCGGAGCAGGTTTCGAGCCGGGATCTTTCGAGATTGCCTCTTCCACTCTAAAATAGAAAAACAACAACAGATATTCGGGTTACAATTTCAATTTCATGAAAAATCGATAAAACTTACCTCAAGAGATGATCTAATTGTCGTTTTCCTTGAATTCTAGCAGGTTTCAATGTGATTTTAGCGTAAAATGAAACAGCCACCTTGACAGCAGCAATTATTTTTGAGTCTACAAACATGGCTGACGTTTCTGCAGAGGCTTTGCACCATACACAGAAAAAAATAATTCGGTAAATTTACATCATTTATGATGTACCAAAAGTGCACGTCATTAATGATGCTAATTTACATTAACTTCATCTGAATTTTACATGTCTTCCAACGTAAACTTGCTGAACAAAACACGCTCCGTAAACATGTAAATTTCCGATGAAAATGATGTAAATTTACCAAAGCAGCAAATTTTTTTGACTCCGTTGAATTTTGAATCCGATGTAAATTTCTACTGTTTTAGCCCAAATCGAGTTCTTCTTAAAACAGACCAATACGCCAAAAGTAAACATTCCGAGCATTCTGCTCACACTTTATGTCAACATCTATTAGAATGTGCGGGATACACTGATTGTTTTCTTTTGACGGTTAGGTATATTTCAAGAAGAAATAAACGCCAGAAATATTGATTAAAAAGTTACTCCTTTCTTATCAACTTAAGAACTTGTTTTGAATCAAACAGTTCTCGCTATTAATAAGAAAAGGCAATAGTTAATTCTTAAGGACTTCTGGGCTAATAACATGAAAATCATCAGATTTAAAATTCAACGGAGTCCTACTATAGTTGCAAGAAAACATTTGTTCTACGAGCATGCAAATTGTGATTTTAGCTCTGCGGAAGTCACTGGGAGATTAAAAATAATAAAAACTTACAGTTATGCAAATTACCTAGAGGTCATGTCCACGTGCCACACGTTGACCGCGATGTTCGGCATGATCTGCTCGCGCGACTTTAGATCAATCAAATGAATTTGGTGATGAAGGTGGGAACGCTGCAGTTTGACATCACACCTTTTCTGCTGAATCGAAGCGCCTGCGAACTGGCAGCTGCACCAAACTACAATATTAATTCCTAAATTAAATTTTGTATTAAATAAATAGTTTGTCAAACTTACTGAACTAAAACCAACAGTGTTCACTCGTTGGCAGTAAAACGGTTTCCGTCGTCGGAGAGCCCGTTGTTGCCATTTAGCTCGCGCTGCCCAGCGATCCAACGTTTTCACTAGTCGCGGCGGAAGCTTGCGGGACCAGGGGGACCAGCATCGCGTCTTGCACCAAGTTTTCGACAGTTGCCAGGAGGACGACGTCGATCGGGATCATCCTGCCCGTGCGCATTTGATCCAACAGCGTCGACAAAATGCGTCGTGATAATGTACGTACTGTGCTGTGTGGGAGGGATTTTAAAAATTGAGAACATTCCTTTAATGAGGGTCTTACCTTGATCAATACCTTGTTTGATGCGTGCTTCAGCTTAAACTTGATAACCGGAACGAAATTGTAGAGTGATGTCTTCCGTCATGACCACGACTAAACTGTTATCTGGCAGTCGCTTTTTAAATAGCCGGCTTTGTTCAATTGTCGCCTCCAGCAGTTGGCACTCCGAGGGTGTATCCTGCAGGATGTTTTTGTGGCCAAATGGGCCATGATGAAGTACTGCATCGACGCTGTGAGACAGCAAAGGCCGAATGCCCAGTAAATTTTGATTACTGGCACACTGATGAAGTGCCGTTTGCCCGAGATCTTGACGCAAGCTGACTGCCGTGTCCAGCAGGGAAGATTCCGATTTAGCACCACCAACTTAAAAAACATTAAAAAAAGAACGAAAACAGTTACTGCAAAAGCAGAGTTTACTTTGATTTGTTTTGACGTTTTCGACCGTAATTAGGAGGGCGAGGGGTGGGGCGCTTTTCAGTACACGCTTACCAGAAAATACACTTTGCCAGGTTTTTCCAACTACTTGGGGTTAAATGGTTATTCAAGCTAAGCTGTACAGAGCAGATTCGCTGGTTCGAATCTCGCTAATTCGATCGTAATGAGAAGTTAAATAATTTTAAGCTGTTTATTTTGGTAGGTGTGTACCACACCTCATTCAAAATCATTCAATTTCGTAGAACATTTTGAAATTATAGATGCAATATTTAAACTTATTATTAAATTCAGTTACTAATTTATTTTCAAATTTAAGAACGTTGTCATAAAAAGGCAATAAATCCGTAAGGAACCGGTCAAAGAAATCTAAAATGGGCAGCAGCGGCACCGGGAGCAAGCCAGAGAGGGCGAAGGAAAGTCCCAAGAAATCGCCCCTCTCCTTTGTTCTGCTGTTCGTAAAGATCCAGAGGTATTTTTTTTAAAGGTCCTATAAGCTCTTTTATATGTTTATAGGACTTAATAAAAAAAAGTCGAGAGATATTTCTTGACCCCTTTCCTTTGGAGCTGCGTGTTGACGTATTGGCCATTGTAGGCATGGGACGAAGGATGGCCAATTTTGCTTTACCTCCACGAGCCAGTTTTGCTGCAGTTTAGGCTGTGTTCAAAATGGGAGATAGAATTAATTTATAGATCGAAATCGTCAAAATAATTGCTCGTCACCGTGTGTGGAGTTGGTCCATGGAGTCTCTAGCGGAGAAATTATAGCTGATTCAAAGAATAATGTCCGCACTCTTCTTAGAAATCAAGGGTTGGCCTGAGAAATTTTTCTCTGTAATGGCAATACCGTTCAAATTATCTTACCTATAACAACATGATTTTCAACTTATGTTGCATTTTAATCACATCATTGTTCAAGATCAAGAATGAACCAAAAACGGAATCCGAAAAAGCGGAAGTTCTCAGTCAGTTCAATTCGAATTCAAATCGTATACGAATTCCGTTTAAAATGCAACAACTGGTTCCGTGTTTGAACAGGTTGCGGCATTTGAAACGGAATTCTTACAAGATTCGAAACGAATTCGTGCTCAGAATTCGTATTGAACTGACTGGCGTGTGAAATCAAAACAAACTACACGTTGCGAAAGAAATAAGCATAAGCAGTACGAATTCCCCTTTATTTTGATCCAACCTTTATTATATAACTTTCTCATCAACGTGTAGCATGTCAACAAATTTTGACACTTCGTTTAATCTTTTGAAGCAATTTTTAATTTTCTTGACCAATTTCTAAATAATTCCAAGCCGAAACAAATCTTTTGTATGAAAGGAAGAGAACGGTTAATGTGAATCAAATGTTTGTGTGTGGGTCAGACTTGGAGCAATCGAGTACGATATTTTCTATGGCCGCATCCTGCATGCAGATAGGATAGGAAGTTCTAATCTGCAGCTGATTCATCGATGCTCCTCCAAGACCATCCATCAAAATCGGAAATGGTTCTCGACGCTGCTGACAAAGGCTAAGTTTGACTGGAACATTCCGATCAGTACTACTTACCTTCAATCTTCACGTTACTTCCAGAACATGCCATTATTAGATGCGTGAAGGAACTCTGGTTTTGGAGTCCCGGAACTGTCTTCTGTTGTCCGGTTAGTAAGTAAATAGAGACCCTCTCCAGCCACTGCTGAAAGTGTCTAAAAAGATACATTATTTATGAGTCCAGTACAAGGAAACAGACCGAGCACTTACGAAAACAATTCACCAAACGATTGATCCAGTACTTCTACTAATCAAACGGATTTCCCGTACTCCAGCTTGGTACAGCCACTGACACTCCGGACAACATCGTCCCGTCCCAGAAAGTTTGTTTATCTAATATTTCAAGCACTTGACGCGGCGCATAAACAAACACTTCCGCTTCACCGCTCGCCTTAACACAAATAACTGCTTTGTTTTGGTCAGCTGTCATTTAAACACAACACAATTTCAATGCTTTTTATATTTACGATTAGAAAATTTTACAATGATAGTTCAATTACATGCTTTTCATGCTTTCAAATTTGGCCAGCGTCAACAAAACAAGATCATTTAAATGGGATTTGGCGGTTACATTCAATTTCAATTTACATTAACCCTCTTTAAATGCAATACAACGATTTACAACGATTTTCAAATTTACATTGAGCATGTTTACATTCAAAACAGTAGTTCAGTGTCCTGTAAAATCACACTTTTTTTTCTGTGTAGACTAATAAAAGACTACTCAGTGGGCTCTGAACCATGACTCAACCTTTTTATGACCCCTCGGCACGGCCGGTTCACTGTCAAACATGACAGATCGAAATGTCAACAACTGGCAGCTCTGACTTTGACATGACATTTCGCGCAATGTTATTGTTTATGTCTTGTTTTGATTTAGACGGAACCAGGATCCGGATGAGGACGATGGGCCATGTTCCGGATGAGGAGGGGATCCCGAGCGAAATCCCGAGAGTGGTCGGTTCTAGACAAGAAGCGGCTCTCGATCGAGATCATTGTGGGATGTTAATCGTCTTCTTCCCAAAAACGATCCACGTGATCACCGTCGGGTTTGCCAAGCCAAACCGGCGCGGGCCACCTCCGGCTAATACCGCCGTCCGGCTTCAGCTGAAGAAAACCGTCCTCCTCCTACCCGGAATTGTCACACTGAAAGGCAAGAATGTGCACCTACTTCAAAAACCTCAAATCAGCCAAGTTCTTTGCCCTGAACCGTCAACTTGGCATTCCGAACCCCAGCGATAACGTCGTCAAACAAAAATTTGTCCCCGAACCAGTTTCACCGACAATCCGTACGACCGCCCAGTGCACCTCCTTCTCCGTCACCTATATAGGCGAACTGTACGCGGAGGTCAGCACAGTTTGTTCCACTTAGAGGGAGCCCCCAAAAAGGAAGCCCACTTCGTCCCGGAACTGAGACCCACCGAAGTCGCTAAGTTTAAGAATCCTCATGGGTCATGGGGAAAAATTCCTTCTTTTACTTTGGTAAATACAAAGAAAACAAAAACGACGATAATTTTTATCATGCACTTGAAAGTTTATTTTCAATGGTTGGTTATAACGGTTACAACTTTTTCAACATGATCGAAATTCACTTTTTTTTTTGTTCACATAGTTCTTGACAAATTCCTCGCCCTTCCGGATGTTTTTCTTCAGCTCCGATATGTCCTTCTTCAGTAGCTCCTGTCCGTAGGCGTTCACCTTGGGCAGACCAAGGTTCTTCTCGAGAACGTTCTTGCCCAGCAGCAGCAGCGTGGAGAAGCAAGTGACGAGCGGACGAACGCGCACTCAATCACGTTCATTTTGCCGTTCATGGCATGGGCCATAGCGAGGGCAAAACGGGCTTCGGCGTAGGCCGTCGTGAGAGTGTCCGCACCGGCACCGGTCTTGGTCTTGAGGACCTCCTGAATGCGTACCGCCAGGGTGGCAATCTTGTCCTGGGGAAGCTCACTGGGATAATGGTCTGGCCGGAGTGGCCTCTGATGACCGGAATGTTGACCGGAAATGTTGACCCGCCGAAGTCGACACCCTCACCGATGAACGTGTTGGGACGGACAATGTACAGCATGGAAATGCCAAACGCGCACTTCGGTTCCAAAAATCCGGCCTTTGGTAGAGTGTCGCAGGCAATCGTTACCATCGAGTTGTCTAGATTCGAGATGATCAAATCATCCGGCGGCAAGGTCGCGGACGATCGTGGTGTTCGTATTGAACAGATTTCGCTTACGAGGAATGATGACAAACAGCAATCATCTGGAAAAGAGAACACCAATGATAAACTGATAAAATGAGCATTTATTTTAAAAGCTAAACATTACCTTAAAAACCAAACACCAGTCAATTTCGCTCGTTGCGCCAAACAAAAATCCCTGCACAGCTGATTGACTCATTTGCAGCCTGCCTTGATCGCTAAGCAAAACAAAAACAAACAAGATGCGCGCGTAAATCAGCACAAAACGAAATCGAAAAACCCAGCGCTGCCAGGTCGTTCTGTCATACGAGGGGCGAGCCGATGTGTGGTTCAACGTGGTACTCGCGGTTCACAGCTTATGAGTCATACTTTTTGAAAAATTTTGTTCGGAGTGTTTAGTCTTTAATTAGTCTATGCTTTGCACTGTCAAGTGGAACCGTGTTAAGTTCGGATAAATGTAACAGAAAATTACATCAAATAACACGCTCCATCTATGTGCATAATAATTGACCGAAAATTGAGCCATAATTAATTGATTCTTACATTTTTTATGATGTAAAATTGAGTTTTAACATCTACAAGATAATTTTTACAAGCTACGTCGGAAGAAAACATAATATGTATTACATCAAATAATTGATTACATGATTAAAAATTACGTTGAAACCATGATTACGTTAAATGTAAAATTCATATTTTTAAGTGTGTGACTTTGCCCAGTTTCCAATTGGTGGGGAAGTAACCAAGTTGCAAACATTTATTGAAAATATTGGCTAGATGTTGAAAGAACTGATCATTCTGTTTTTTCAACACTAGATTAAAAATGTTATCAAAGCCTGGAGCTTTCATATTTTTCATTTGTTTAACTGCAACTTTGACTTCCTCACCAGAAACATGGGAATCTTCAGGAAATTCAAAGGTAGATTTATTAATTGTTGAATGATGAGTCGTTTAACTATTCTTTGATGTACATTTTTTGATAAGCGTTTTAAACTGAGATCAAGCAAAAAGCAACATAAGGAGTTACATACATGTAAATAAGCAAGATGTCAAGAGTTGGTATGAGCACACACTATTTTTGAAATTCTGTTTTCAGGGCTTAAGGGGTTACATACATGTAGAAAATCAAAAATATCATATTTCAGAAAATTTAATAAATTCACTTAAAACATGACTTTCAATCACTCCTGAAAGTTTCATGAAGATATTTCATGATTAAACTGAGTAAGAGACGATTTACGTTCAAAATTTTGCCAAGCGCAAAGCGAACTGTCGAACTTTGTGAGCGTTTTTCTCTGAACACCGAGTTGATTTACGGGTGCCACGATATCTCGAGATGGGACGGACCAAATTGGCTGAAATTTTGGGTGAAGACTCCTAAGACATATCCCGTGTGCATGACGAAGCCCGAATTTCAAATCTTTAATTTTCAAAAAATACAAAAATCTTAAACTGACGATTTTTTATATGAAAAACAAAAAAATATTTTTTTCTTTTTTTTTTGGTAAAGTTTTTGTAAATCGGGCTTCGTCATGCACACGGAACCGGCTTAACGAGTCTTCACCAAAATTTTGAGCCGATTTGGTCAACGCAGTGTTGAGATATCGTGGCACCCGTTTTTTGAAACTGATAACTTAAAATGGCCATATATCGGCAATGATACAACCAAATATTTTCAAATTTATTTTGATAATAGTTGAAAATATATATTTCAATGTCCTTAAAACAGATTTAAAAAAAAGTTTTAGTGTGTGCTCAAACCAATCTCTTACAATTTTGTCGATTTTCATGTATGTATCCCCTTAATGGTTTAAAATGAATGATTTACCATATTTTAAACCATTACTAAAATAAAGTTGAAGACAATTGGTTCTATTATTGCCGAGATTCGAAGCTATTCGAAGTAAGCATCAGGTGCCACAATATCTCTTAACTGCTTTCACCAAGTTGGCGGACTCTTAAAACCGGTCCCGTGTGCGAAGGCTGATGTTTTCAAATAAAAAATCGTCAGTTTTTGAGTTTTGTATTTTTTTTTAAAGATAATTTCAAAATCGGACTTCATGATGCACGCGGAATATGTCTTGAGAGATCTAACCCCTAATAGTGGCGCTTGGTAAAATTTCAAACAAGAATCGTGAAAATCACCTTTGGAAAGGATTGAATATGTTTTCGGAAATAAGAAATTTTAAGATTTTCCTCATGCATGTAGTCCCTTAAATAATAATTCTGCATAGTTACAAAAAATGCGAAACTTTTTTTTTTTCAATAAATTTGTGTACTTTTCTGAACTTCTCTTGAGTTTCCCTTCTAATTTTTTACAAGTTGAGTAACTAAAAATGGCATAAGCTTCAACACTGTTTCATTTTTTTTCGATGGAGAATACGTTTGTTTGGAATTTTCAGTACGCCATCAAATTAAGCGTCCAACATTGCATGAAAGTCCTTTTGATTTCAATTTTCCAAATCATCACCATTTCAGGCCGCAAAAAAATTGAAAAATACGTTTTTTTTCGAATGTTCAACAATAAAGGAGCCCTTCCGTCACGAGGTATCGAAAAATAAACCTCGGTTTCGTGATCAGAGTCAAAAATTACCTTTAAGGACAAAGTTTCACGCAAATCGAAGAGGGGTCTGTGCAACTTTTTCTGAATTTGTGAAATTGCTTAGAAGTAAAACATTCAAATAGCAATTCATGTTTTTAAAACCTTTATTTCAGAAATGTTGATGATTTTTTCGGTTCTATTATGTGACGTTGCATTGATTGGATAACTAAAACTTTTCCTAACCAATATCATTCTGCGTGCTTCGATGGAAAAGTTTGTTTGTATTTTTATACCAAAAAACCTTACAAAGATGTTAATTTTTCATTAGATTATCATCACGATGTGCGAAGCAATTCACACATCCATTTTCTACGATGTTTGCTTTAGTTGCCGAAAGTCAATTTGAAGCTACATCAGTTATACAAACACATTACCTGCGCGATTATAACTCAAGTCAAATATTGTCACAAATGGTTAGACCCGTGCCACCGGCAATTTGGATTTGTTTGAACGACTACACGAAATTTATTTGTTTTGGCGACTTTGCAAACAGCTGATCTCACCAACAAAACCCTCGTGTTTGCTGGAGAAATCAGAGGGGGTCCGTCACACACGCCAAATAATGACCTAGACCTCACCTGCAACTCCGACGAACCCCCCTTTGAAAATGGGGAGTCCAGCGAAGTCCAATATCGCACTGCTGTTCTGGGGGCACTGCTTTGCGTTTATGCGCTTAAAATTCGATTTATGTCCGGTACCGGAAATGCTCAATTGCTGCCGCTGCTGGTTCGGCAGTGTTTTTTTTGTTCGTTTCTACTCTCTGCGAGTGCTTATTTGTTGTTGTCGGAGTTTGTATTATTGCTCCAGGTCGCAAACACGTTGTAGCACTTGTTGATACGTTTTAGTTTAGTCTGGACGGGTCGCGTTGAAAAATGTGATTGTTTTTGTTGCTTCAATCTTATTAAGTTGTTTAAAAGTGTTACAAGAAAAAAAAGAAACCATGAGGTTAGTGGCAAGGCATGTTCAGCATCTCTTCAAAAGTGGCTTAAAGTGGTCCCAACTCGACACATTAAAACAAACACGTGCGTGTACCCGAGCCCTTCCTTCACGGATCATTTCTAGAACACACAAAAGCCTGCCGCTCGGCTCGTAATCTGCATGAATATTCAAATTCTGCCGGAAGTAAAGCGTTTGATTTACGTTTATAAATCCCTCGATCCGTAAACTCCACCCCAGGGGTGGCCATATTCTCGGCACAACAGACACACAAACTCACACACATACCGAGGTAGGGCCTTCCGCTGTCAGGCCTGGTGCAGGATGGCTCTTTACAAGATTGTATGCGTTCACTTCCGGTTTTTCGGAATATGCGTATTTCAATAATTCTGCGGCTGTACATACAAACATACACAGCTCTTTGGGCTATACTGGTTCATGGACACAATAACATTATGTTGCAAAACATCGGCAGTGGAGCGAAATGAAATGATCGCGCTGGTAGGGATGATGTTACCATTAATTTTTCGAATAGAGAAAAAAATCTTCATTTCAACAAATTTTGTATGGTACCGTTTTGAGTTTAAATTTGTATAAATGGGTTTAAGATGGTCATGTTTGAGATGAAAAGTGGTCAGGCCTATTGCGTTACATTAACTGCAAGGAAGAGATTCTTATATATTTTTTGTAATATTTATGAATAAAAAAATATGCACTCTTAAACGTATAAATTGTTTCTATTAAGCTTATTTTTCATAGCAAATAACTTCATTATTGGTTTTGATTGGTTTTATATAATAATGTCCATGTTTTTGTGAGTTCACCACCTAACCGCAAGGTGTTTGTTTCCGTGTGATCGTGATTGGCTTGCACCACGCAGGATAGCTCAATTAGTAAAGTGCTGGTGCACGGTAGGTGACCAAAACTTGTGTAAAGTTTTGTGTAATTGAAGAAGTCATTCCTATAGCATAGTTTAATGGAAGGCACGGCGTCGTGTGAATTGTTACTTTAACTCATGATTTAATGTTTTAAATATTTAAAGTGATGAAACATTGCACTGTAAAACACTCATTTCTATATCGTCGTTGATCGGAAGGCACGTTGGCGGTTTAGGTCGTCATGGTAAACATGATGCTTAGTTACTTGGAATCGGCATCGAAAAATTAATATCTTGTCCTACTAACAGAAAGTAAAGAGGCATATCTTTCACGAGATGCTGTGAACTCAAAGGGGTTAAGCGGCGTCGTAAGGAATAAGGCAACAAACGTCATGTCTGAGAAGTGTGCAAATTCAAATGCAGAACTAGTTCGGTAACTGGGCTGAGAACGTAGCCCAGTTTCCGAATGCTAACTAAGCTGAACGAAAAATGCCGATGGGTATACAAATTCATTATATTGTCTTAGTAAAATACAAAAATAAAAGTTTCTAAATGTTCTAGTCTAGATCATGTTTCCAAGTTTCCTTTAATTGTGACTTGAAATTACATAAAATAAAATAAAAGTTTTATTTCTTACAATGGAATTTTGACGTTTGTCTGCCTTTCAAGTGGGCTACGCCCTAGCTATTGAGCGCCCAGGTAAAAAGCAGCCCAGTTACCGAACAAATATTTGTTGAACTAACATTCCACCCTTATTGTACTGCAATCTTTTTGGGAAGGCGCCGGTATTGACGAATAAAGTAGGGATCTTCAGGAGTTAAACGGTGAACGAATTATTGGCTCCCACTAATCAGTTTTGATTCATTATTTAACTTTATCTGATCTGTCAATAACGAACACATTTGGCTATCAACCATGCCAACACATAATATACATGTTTTATTCATTTCTGAAATACTCTTTTTACGTTGCCATCAACTGGGGCGAATTGGGACACATGGGGCGAATTGAGACAGCAGGTTTAACCACAGTACAGCACAGTATTTTTATTTTTCTGATTGGTTCCGGACAGAACAGACTCACCTAAACAAAATGTGTACACTCATTTCCAAATTCAAAACCTTTAGGTGCTCTTAACACTGTTGTCTCTATTCAGACTGTAGTCCCGATTCGCCCCAGATGACGGTGCTAAGTAAATTCTGTACTACTTTTATTTTTAGGCTTTGAAGTTTCAAAAATAGTTTCCGAGATTGCAATGAATTGAATTTGAGAAAAACAATGTTTCAATTTCTCGAATAATGCTTAACAATTACAGAGAGCCAAAATCTAGTTTTAACTAACAAAAATTAAGGTTAATCCGCAAAATCACCGTCTCCTAGCGAAGCGAACAAAAATTAAGGTTATTTTTTTTTAATTTCTTACATTGTTGAACATCCCTTATTCACGGCCGAAGGCAGAACACACGTGTGCACTGTTTCTGGGTATCTTCGTTTCATTAATCACCTTTGGTTTAATGGCACAATACAGCCTCACACACACGTGCACATACATGGGTATCTCGAAGAGAGAAGGTGATAATAGTGTAGGTACCTGTGAGCAACCCAATGTATTTTCACTCAAAACAGAGCCTCGTTCCATTGTCCTTCACATTACCAAAGTGGCATAATTCAACTCGTCTCTTCTGGTCGACTCAAATTGCACGTGGTTGGGTGGGTTGGTTGTCAATGAATGGTGGTAAGACCGACCAGTTGGACATTGTGCTGATAAAACAGTGAAATTAATGTAAATTATAGCATAAATTATAATTATTGAGCAAGGAACTCGGCCGAACTGGGCACAAAATAATGGTCTGAGCGCCGCTTTATCAAACGAATGTCACGAGTGACATAATTTATTGAACGCTACAAATAATAATGGATAACTCACGGAAGGACACAAGGACAAAGAGACTGCTCGGGTTGATCCTTGAGAGATATTGGAAAGTATTTGTTATTCGATCTATAGCCAACTTGTGTTTCAATTATTAATCAATTAATTTTAACAGAATATGCTCAAATCTTATTACTACCTATTAAATTCATGTTTCTTATCTTTTTTCAAGGGTCAAACGGAAATTCGGCAGCAAGATGTATGAAAGCTCTTGCTCATATCAAACGGCCCTGGACCTGAAACGAGCCGCGTCTCCGCTGATCACCCACCAGGTTAAATCGGAGGACTGTCTCGGGTTGACCCAGTGCACCACGGATTGGGGCTCGTATCGATTTCATCAGTCCACCTTCGAACAGTTGAAGCAAAGTGTCGAAAAGGCCAAAGCTGCCCTGCAGGATCGAACCGCGTTCCTTGGCAGCTCCAGTGCTTTCAGGTAGGTTCATTAGGGTCCAAATTGGTTCCACAGCCACTTATCGGGAGTGCTTCATTTGACAGTTGATGTTTAAGTAAATAACCTTTATGTTAATTTAAATTACTGATTCTTCCAGCAACTGTCAAATTAACACACTGATTAAAATATAAGTAGATTTATCACGTAAACTAACCCACCATCTTTACTTTTCCTGTCCGTAGTGACATTTACTCCTCCCCGCGACTAACGGAATCGCTGGAAAATGTGATAACGCACAGTAGTACTAACAACAACAATAACAACACCGATAGCGGCAACAGTAACAATAACAACAGTGGTACAACAAGTAACAGTATTAACAACTCAAATAGCACCGGAAACGGAAGTAGTGGTAGTGGTGGTGGTGGAGGAAATGGCTCTGGCGGTAGTGGGATCAGTGTGATTAATGCGACTTCCCTCGTTTCGCCAAACAATTTGCTAGTTGGGAACGGTCTCACGTCGCAAAGACATCGCAGTAATTTATTAGGGACAGGTAACCTGAGTCTTGTTTCGTCAACACAATCACCGACCACCACCTCGACACCGTCGTCGATCCTGTCCCAGAACCTGGAATCGCCTTCGCTGGACGTCAAGTCACGACAAGGTAGGTGCCAAAACCAAAAAGAATAGAAATCTTTCCAGCAAACCCCATTTTCTTAACACACTGTTCAAAAGGGGAGAAGTAGGCGAAACGTTTTGGTGAAATCTCAGAGGGGAAAACGAATCCACCAATCGGAAAGGGATGGTGTTACCATGGTTACCGGTTTGTGTTTATACGCTTTAATGAATGTGCTGCGCACACTGCGATGAGAAGACTCCTCCTTGTGGATTTTTCTTCACCTCCCACGGCCACGCGATGGGTTACATCAGGGGTGCTCAAAGTTTTTGAAGACCTGGCCAAATTTGAAGCTCAAATGAGCTTGCGGGCCAAATTTACAAAAAAACGTAACTTAATCCACCCTAGGGTGGTTGGTGCCTTCCTCACATTTAAAGGGTGCTTTCCAAAATAGACACAAAAGTGCGATGTTATTCAGTGTTTTATCAATTTGACTCATTATTCATACCACTAGATTGGATAGTCTTCATATTGCAGGGCACTTATATGCTTACCCCTTATGATAGGGTAGCCAGATCCCTAATCCAATTCGTGCTTGTTGGAAAGGTCTTTTGATTACCTATCCAACGATAGGTCGCATGAGAGATCCGGACAACGGTTTCATCAAAATATCTGAGATCCGGCCTCCAAAAAGTGCATAAATAACACTTAAGTGCTTATAACTTTTGATAGGGTTGTCAGATCTTCAATTTTTGGACGCGTTAGAAAGTTCTTTTGAATACCCATCCTAGGATAGGTCGCATGATAGATCCGGACAACGTTTTCATCAAAATATCTGAGATCCGGCCTCGAAAAAGTGCGTAAATAACACTTAAGTGCTTATAACTTTTGATAGGGTTGTCAGATCTTCAATGTTTTGGGCGCGTTGGAAAGCTCTTTTGAATACCTATCCAACGATAGGTTGCATGAGAGATCCGGACAACGTTTTAATCAACATATCTGAGATCCGGCCTCCAAAAAGCCTATAAATAACACTTAAGTGCTTATAACTTTTGATAGATTTGTCAGATCTTCAATGTCTTGGACACGTTGGAAAGGTCTTTTAAATTCCTTTCTGAAAATGTATAGCATGACGGGTTTTCTTACAAAAACCACCCTTTTTACAATCTTCCGGACTTTTGTTAAAATCGTTTTTTTAGCATAACTTGTGAAGTACTTAACTAAACTACATAACTTTTAATAGCGACTTATGGGACCCCAAGACGGATCGAATGACGCCAAAACGGATAAAATCGGTTCAGCCAATGTCGAGATAATCGAGTGACAATTTTTTGATCGACATCCCACCACACACACAGACATTTGCTCAGAATTTGATTCTGAGTCGATAGGTATACATGAAGGTGGGTCTAGGAGGTCTAATTGAGAAGTTCATTTTTCGAGTGATTTTATAGCCTTTCCTCAGTAACGTAAGGAAGGCAAAAAACGTTACTTAATCCACCCTTAGGTGGTTGGTGCCTTTCTCACATTTAAAGGGTGCTATCCAAAATGCAAAAAGTGCGTAAATAACACTTAAGTGCTTATAACTTTTGATAGGGTTGTCAGATCTTCAATGTTTTTGACGCGTTAGAAAGGTCTTTGGAATACCCATTCAACAATAGGTCGCTTAAGAGATCCGGGCAGCATTTTCATCAAAATATCTGAGATCCAGCCTCGAAAAAGTGCGTAAATAACACTTAAGTGCTTATAACTTTTGATAGGGTTGTCAGATCTTCAATGTTTTAGACGCATTGGAAAGCTCTTTTTTTGGACGCGTTAGAAAGGTCTTTGGAATACCTATCTAACGATATGTCGCATGAGAGATCCGGACAACGTTTTCATCAACATATCTGAGATCCGGCCTCCAAAAAGCGTATAAATAACACTTAAGTGCTTATAACTTTTGACAGATTTATCAGATCTTCAATGTCTTGGACGCGTTGGAAAGGTCTGTTAAATACCTTTCTTAAAATGTATAGCATGACGTGTTTTCTTATAAAAACCACTCTTTTTACTATCTTTCGGAATTTTGCTAAAATCGTTTTTTTAGCATAACTTTTGAAGTACTTTTAAGTACTTAAAGTTAAAACTAAACTGCAAAATTTTTAATAGCGACTTATGGGACCCCAAGACGGATCGAATGACGCCAAAACGGATAAAATCGGTTCAGCCAATGTCGAGATAATCGAGTGACAATTTTTTGATCGACATCCCACCACACACACAGACATTTGCTCAGAATTTGATTCTGTGGGTGGGTCTAGGAGGTCTAATTGAGAAGTTCATTTTTCGATTGATTTTATAGCCTTTCCTCAGTAACGTGAGGAAGGCAAAAGGTTGTTAAAAAAATAAATTACGTTATTTTAGTGTAAAAAATCGGACAGTTCTGGGTGTACTAGTATATCGACGTCGTCGTGCTATCCTGTCGCATCCGCCATTTCGACGGTCCGAGAAAACGCGTTTTAATGTTTGACCTTGAATAAACAAAAACGAAAGCACTCAATGTAAACAATAACAAACACGTTTTGTTTGGCTGACCATTATGTGCATTGTCCCGAATTTCGTTGAAGTTGGTTGCTGGAGTCCCGAGTTATAAATACAAATGTTTACGGAAGTCTAACTTGTACGTGCGTCAATCGCGTTCTGACCTGAAATCCCTTTGGCCAATTGTCGCACTTACATCAATTTTCAGGGAGTGACAAGATAGCACGACAAGATTGAAACTACTTTCATATGTAAAATGACAAAAATGCACTTAGTTTTTCGGTTTTCGCTGAATATCTTAGAATTGAAATCGAATTTTGGGGATCTGTGAAGATCAAGAGGTGAGGCCTTGTGAGCTGCACAAAATGGCGTTCTTAACTCAATTTGGCCCAAAATGCACGTACGACAAGTTAGCACGACGATGACGATATAACCTATAAGGAATGTTTAAAAGCTAATATATTGCTTTCAAAAGAGATCAGCTGCTTCAAAGAACGAGTGTTGAGAGGATACTATTATCCTCTCAGACAGATCCTTCTAAGACAGAAACAACAAAATTATTTTAAAATTTCAAGTTTTTTTTTATTTAGATGAGAGGCCTACAATTTATGATTTCGTCGTGATTGGTCTATCTTGTCAAACTCACTATTTTGACGTTTCGAGAGAAAAAGCGTTTTAAATGTTCACGCAATCCGTGTTCGCAACGACTAATTATTTTTTAATCTTTCTGGTTTTGGCGAGCAGTCTTGCCAAAAAACAAAAACAGATTTTCTCTACTTCACCGACGTTTCGGCATTTATTTTGAGGCCTTAAGAAGCCTTAAAACCAGAAAGATGTTCACGCAATGTTAACAATATTTAACATAGTTTATTTGACTGACCGTTCCCTGCATTGTCCCGTTAAATTTTGCTATCAGAGTTCTGAGTTAAAATAAAAAATGCATGCTCTTGTGAAAAACGGCAATAACGAAAATTTCCTTGGACAAGTTGTTGCACTTGCAGGGTGTGTCAAGATTGCACGATCTGATCGTATCCAGGGGAACAGCATTACATTCAGCGGACACAAGACCCCTTCTTTAAATTTTATAAAAAAAATCAAAAGTTAGAATCAACTTACTTTATTGTGCACCCGAATAAGGATTTATAACAAGAATTTTCAATTTCAATTCGATTTTATTTGTGAATAATCAAGTTACAATGAGTTCATTTAGGTACACAACAGAGTTTTGGTGTTCCTTTCAGCTGTGTTTTACATCGTAATTCAATCGAAAAATTATTACTTATAACTATGGAATAGGCAAGAGTAAAGTTTTCCAAAAACTTACAGAAAGTGCAATGGGAAAAGGATAGATAGACAGAAAGCTCAAAACTAGATCACAGACAAAAATAATATCAATTATAGATGTGCTTGATCATCAGCTCCCCGAGGGCCAGAAATTGCCCCGCCTTGTTACGGCAGCTCCGAAACCACGTCATCATTTCAACCGCGAGGGCAAAGAACTCCGGCAGGGTATAGAGATCTTCCCCGAAGACTCCTTGCTGGGCCGCATCGCTGCTACCGGCAGCGACCACGCTGGCAAACGAACGCCCCCATCCAGGAGGGATCGCTGGGTTGTCCGCTGGAACCGTACGCTGCCCAACTGCAGGAACGGTTGCGCTCGTACTCCGCTGAGGAGAGTGGGACGCTGCTGCTTTCTTCTTCCTCTTTTCCTGCTCCTCGAGGTAGGCCCTGCGCACGACGCATCCGCGGTAATTGCTGGTATGGTTGCCGTCACAATTCGCGCACTTTACACGCGGCTTGGTTTGTTCTGCGTTGTCCGCCTTTCGTGGGAGTGCGCACGCCTCCGAGAGGTGTGACTAACCGCACTTCACGCAGCGGGGCCGGAGGTTGCAGTTCCGCGAGCCGTGGCCGAATTTCTGGCAACGGTGGCATTGCGCTACCACCAGTTTACCCAAAAACTGTCCAACGTCTTAGTCCGCCGCAGATCTTGGATCTTGATGGTGCCGCGGTCGAAGTACAACAGGTACAGGGTATGCGTACCCGTGACTGTTGTCTTTCGAGAGAGCACCTTTATCTCCCGTGGCTTTATTCCGGCGTTCGAGAGGTGTCGCTTCAGGTCGGCGATCGGACGGTCTTGGTAACCCTGCAAGACGACATTAACAGGGGGCTTCTCTGGGTCGTATGTGTGAAAGTTGAAGTTGCTACGCTTCAGTTCTTCAAGCACCAGGTCGAAATCTTTTCTGTTCAGTGTGATCACTTGCACTGCCGACTTACCGATTTTAAGACAATTTCCGAGGCCTTTCAGCAACTCGTCAACATCGTCCGCCAACGTGTCCAAAACAAAAATTGGTGGTGGTCTTCGTTCCGTTGGAGAACTGTTTTTTTTTTGACGTCGGCACTTTTTTCCGTGCACGACCATCATCGTCGTCGTCGTCGTCGGTAGTGCTGCTACCGTCGGTGTTGTTGTTTTCTTCGTCGTCGCTCAGCATCTGGAACTCGTTCCTGATGGGAATGTTGGCGGATGTTGACGTTCCACTGGTCGTGGCACCAGAAGTACCCGAACGAGTTCGCACTTGTGATCTTGGAACATAACCGGGTTGTAGTAATTTTTTGTCGATTCCATCTGCGCTCACGCTCCCCTGCGCGATGGCGGCCGACACGGCGTTGGTTTGTTTACTTTTTTGCACACGGCCGGTAGACGAACTTCGCGGGTTTTTCGAGGCCGCACTCGAACTGCCACGGCCACGGCCGGCCTTTGACATGCTGCAGGAGCAAACTCGCGGCTAATCACGGTAAACTACGGCGAAAAAAATCGAAAAAACGATGGAGCACTGAGCACTTGACTGCTGCTTGCGCTCGTGCGTACACGGAGGTGATATTACAAGAACATTTCTCCAAATTTACACATATGAGTTAACACAAACTTTAAAGTAATTAAATTTCAAAATGGTGAGAAAACAGGTTTTACCGTTAAAACATGTTTTAACTCGCCCGTGTGAATTTACTAAATTAAATTTAGCAAAACGGCATGTATATTAAAATTCTTCATTTTTGTTGTTGTTGTTTTTTTTTCAAGGAGTTGAACACTATCCTTCCAAAATGTAACCAAAATTCTCACAATAAATTGGACGAATATTCAGAAAACTGTACAGAACATTCATTCAATAATGGACTTTAATAAAATCTCATGGCTCCATCATTGCCCGTGACGAAAATGTACAATGTACATTCCAGTTCAATGTTACGACCAAATGCCAAACCAAAAGCAGACAACCAAAGGACCAAAGGCAAGAAAAAAAGACGCAATGATTCAAGATAAAAACGTGGAGCTCACTCTCGCATGTGTCTTTCGATGGAAGGGACGAGGTTCAAACAAAAGCCAACAACGGTTGCGTTCGGTGAAAAACGATTTTTATTGCCCAGAAGCATGATCGTCGGTCGGTCGGTCGTTTGAAAGGGGCCATGAGCGGGGGTGGCTTTCACGATGCAAATCCGGTCTACAGACTGTTGTGTGGGATGTCTTTTTATAACCTTTGGCTTGTATCAATTCGTGGACTGCTAATGGGTCGCTGATGTGTTTATCGATAGCATAGTGCCATAAAGACGCACATTTACTGCCAGTTTTTTTTTCGGGGTGAATTTTCCCTCCGTCCAACATAGGTGGCAGAAAGTGTGGTCGAATACGAGGGTCGCGTAATTGATAGGGTGTAGCCTATCAAATAGCCTAATTGGCGTGAATGTACACATGTTTGCTATCACTATTACATTTCCGAATCGACGGTATAAGTTTCTCAAGAAAGTATAGTCTTAGTGCTATTATCATTGGAAAAAGACAACTTTCCGAAACTGTGGCAGAATTTTTCCGTCTGACATATCTCTTTCTGCTTTAATTCACCTCAAAGGACTCACTCTTTCTACATCGTTGTGGTGGCTGTGAACCGTACCATCTTTTGTTCACATTTTCTTTGTACTCTGCTGCTGCTGCTGGAGACGGACGGAGAAAAAGAAAATTAACTCTCGAATAATAATGGCACCCTTTGAACGTCCGGGGGCGCAACATGCAAAGATATTTTATTCAAATTATGTATGCCCCTTTTTTATTTGTGCAATATTTTTGTCAAACTGCTCGAAGAAAAAAAAAAGAAAAGACCAAACTCTGTGTTCCTTTGTGTGGATCTATCCACAAATATAGACAGGGTGGGGTTGACCATAACAAATGGAGATTTTTTATTATTTCAATTTTTGGCAATGTTCCTAATTTGAATACCGCAAGACAGAGAAAAAAGTCTTCCACCCAGAGTACCTACTAACCATCACTGCCAAACTCACATTAACATTTTTAAGGCAACCAAATAGAACAAATGGAGGGATTCATTACCTCAATGAAGCCATAAATATGTTGCCGAAAGTTGGGTCAGGTAATTTGTTTGAATTATTAATGGTAGACTTTTTGAACTTTGGCAATATTTTCGTGTCCGGTTATAGCTGGAAACATGACCGTACAAAACATATAATATTAAAACATATGTATCGTTCTATGGAAAATATAACAAAAAATAATAATGAGCCGTTAATAACAGTATTGTCGAAGATATAATTGACTAACCTGTTTTGCTCATAATTGAACAGCCTTAATAAATTTAATGAAAGATCTTCAAAGCTGATGACTTGTTGAAATATATTTAAAATTCATGGTGCCCATTTGCAGTACAAAGGTCATCACAGTTTGTTTGATTCTACAAAGGTCATCATAGTTTGTTTGATTCTACAAAGGTCATCATAGTTTGTTTGATTCTTGAACATTGTTGGACCTTTCGATTCCCGGAAACTTTTATAAATATTGAGCAAAAAAATAATTAAAAAAATCAATACACAGAAAAACATACAAATGACCATTTCAATTTCACCATTGCTTCTTTGATTTGATAATTCAAAAAGTGAAAGATTAAATTTTAATAAATCCCAATACGGGAATTTTTGTGGTGTTCTTTTTGTGTTGTATTCGTGATCGTGTTCATGTTCATGTCATGCATGTGGTGAGGGGGTCATTGTGCTAAACAATATTATTGCACGTCAGTCGAAGTCGTGATTATTCAGGTAAATTTTACCTTTCCTGTGACATACCTTCTCCTCATACCATATATGATCAAATTATTTAAATTGGCAAAACATTCTAAAACAGCATGGGAACCATGTGGAGCATTTATATTTTTTAAATTAATGCTATTTTTTACAGCTTCCTAGAATCATTTTGACTATATTTTTTTATTTATTTATATGGCTTATATTTTTATTTTCTTTATATGTTTTATTTATTATAATTACAAAACTACATGCTTATTAGATAATACACTAAAGACTCATGTTTACACGTACAAACTTCCAAATCATTTAATACATTACGCGTTCAACTTTTTTCATCGGCCCGATAAAATTCCCCTAACCCCCATTCCAAACCTCCCAAAAATATTCTGTTCACTTTTAAAAGTCGCATGGGTTCCCTGCATTTTTGCCACAAGTGAACAACAAAAACATCCCCTCCCAAATCCCCACGGGACCGAATGGGAGTAGCCTTGGAGCACAGTGTGGAAATTTACGTTCTTAGATATTTTTGGATGTACCGGGCAGCAATCAAATTGTCTAAGAATATTGAATTGACCATTGTTGCACCCCCTACAGCGTGGTGCAGACCCGTTATGCTATGCTTTGCTATGCTATGCTTCACTTTAAGGAATTATCGTCGATTTTTTAGATATATTTTACAAATCCATTTTATCGACCAGCCCGCAAAGTTGTTTGGATACTCTATAAGAAATTTGATTATGGAGAATGGTAACACATTTTTCTCTTTACTATTGTTTTGAAGATGAAAGAATAGTTTGGTCATTCTCCGCCACTCACCCAGCAGTTGCCCCGACCCCACTTCGGTTTAATTTCAAATGCTACCAAGAGAATTGTATTTCATCAAGTTTTACTAACATCCGAGTAATTTTAAGATTTGTTTAAGATTTTTAATGATTTTTTGACCTTAAACTTTAATGCCCGTTTTACCCCACGTCCTTTTGTCCTTTTGGGCTAACAATCAACGCAGAAATTTTCATTCAAATTGGGCGCCTCTATACCTTTGACACTCTGTAGAAAATCTCGCTCTTGATGCTCTTTTGGAATATGCAATTAGTGTATTTTTTCATCTGGAACAAAAATTTTAATTTTAACATTTTATATTTTTTGTATCGGTAAATCACGATAACTCGTGATGGTTACAAGCAAACCCCTTTTGTTTATAAATCATTTTTTTGGAATCGTCTATTCTACAGCTTTGTAGAACATTGATACACTCCAAAAAAATAACAGAGTTACGAAAAACAAGATTTTGATAAAACTAGTAATTTGGTTCTAAATGAATAAATTACACTTCTGGGTTATTACTTATTTGAAAAGTAAAATTCAATATATTAAAATTAAAATGAGTAGACAGAAAATGACCCAGTTATAAAAGCATTTTGTCAAAATATTGATTGAAGACCGTTTGAAAGTGGGGTTCGATTGTAGCAGGTTAACATTTATGCGTTTCATTATGTTAAATCATGGTTAAAATTATGTGCTATAATCTGTGAGATTTGCTTACCGTCAAATGGGGCGAATCGGGACATCAGTTTGAATCGGGACAAAACTGGGAAAATTATTTGAGTGACATTTTTCTGCATTTTTTCCTTTGTTAGGAGTCTACTTTTCTCACAAAATGTTTGAAATACTTCGAATTTTGATATTCTTTTAAGTAGAGCTTCAAATATAATGGATAAATAATTTTACAACCCAAAATAAGAAAGCGTGATGGAATGACATATGAACATGATGATCAAAGTGTTACTTGGAAAACATCGTTAGGCGCATTTTATTTCTTTCTCATATAGTATAACTTTTTAACAAGTTATTCCTTAACAAAATGAAGTATAAAGAATTAAATTCTATGACATCAACACATAGTTTCAACCATATATATAAAAAATATAAAAAGACTGGAAGATTTTGGGTGAATTGGGACAGTATTTTTCTACTTTTGTATGATTCCTACAACACCTTATGCGTACTTAATACATGTAAAAATATACATCGTTATGCTCAGTTCACTTAGTTTCTATAAAATATTTGGTTTAATCCGGTAATTTGATCATTTTATTTAAAAAAAAATGATTTTTCATCAAATTCACGCTAACACCGAGTAAAACATAAAGAATATCACGCACCTCATTTAACCGTGCAAATGTCAAAACTGAAGTAAACAAAAGTTGACACGAGAAATTTGCCATTTCCGCCTCAAACCGTCTCAGCAGAGTTTTGATTTTCTTTGTTTCGTCGGTTTCGTCGTTTTAATTAAGGTAATTCTGCCTAAATCTAGCAAATTTATCAATAAAACTTATAAGTTTTCCTTTATTTATAGATGGTTCGTGTTTACCTGCCGGAAAACGCAAAAACCGGATCTGTAAGTGTGGAAGCGTCAATGAAGGCTTTGCGTGAAAGGCGGCGAGGTGTTCCGCTCCGGAAGGTGGCCAAGAAATATGGCCTTTCCAAATCCTCGCTCCAGCGGCGAGTCGAAACTCAAAAAGACCCGAACTGCGTTCTACGGAAACGAGGTGGTCAACCGGCGCTTTCCGCGAACGGCGAACAGGATGAACTGAACGACCTGGGCGAGCTGGGAGAACCGGGGCCGGAAGCTGATTGTGCACTTAGCGAGGACGAGCAGGATGAGTTGGGAGAAAATGACGACGAGCTGGACAACGTGGACACGCTGAACGAACTGGAACCCGGAGTTGGAAGCTGGGTTCTCGTCAAATTTGTGTACGGCAAACGGGATTCACGCCACATTGGAAAGATCACCAGCAAAGCAGGTGGGGATTACCTAGGATCGTTCCTGCGCAAATCTACAAAGAAATCCGACATTTTCGTGTTTCCGGATGTTTCGGACGAGCGTGCCTTCGCGTCCCAAGATGTAATAATAACCCTTAAGGAACCAAGCGTGCGTCGTGGCCGTTATTCGTTCGAGCCAAACCCACTGATTTAGATTGTCGTTTCCACACAGGTTGATATTCTATACAAGTAATCATATCACAATTTAAACTGAACTCATTCCCCTAATGAACAACAAATAAACAAATCAAAACCGAACTAAAAAATATCTTTATTTTCAAGTTGCTGCTCTTCTTACATTATTCTGTTGTAAATTGGGAATGAAATTACAAATCAAAATAATAAATTCGAAAAGAAGTAGAAATATTTGAACTAAGACTCGTCTCAAAATGGATGAAAATTTCAAAATTTAATGAAAAAAAACAACGCAGCTATACAGTCGGATGACAAATAGTACGGTAGCATTTGTTGAAATTAACAAAAAAAAATACTTCATATAATGAGTTTTCCTCGATAAATTAAAAAAAAAATAACTAAAATATTAATCACATAAATATGTCTGCAAAATAATGTTGAAATACTGCTAAGAAGCTTACTTAAATCTTCGAACAAAATATCGTAACCGTACTAATCGAATCGTGACTGTATGCATGTTTTGTTTACAAAATTATCTACACTCTGTGATGAACTTACAAATAAAAGAGTAATTCCAAATCCTAGGTCGATTTGATACTAGCAAAAAAAAAATATTTTTAATGCTAATTTTAGTATTTAATCGTTATTTTAATGAGATATTTGTAATACATCAGTCAACTTAGTAGTTCTACCATCTGTTTTACTATAAATAATGCAATTAAATGCTGTTGTGATAGCAGCAAAAAGTTTTATTCTTATGGCTGCTGGATAAATTTAATTTTGTATAAAACAAACATTAAGTGTGAAATTTTTTGATAAAAAGTAGCATAAATGTTCAAATATAATCGAAATTTGATTAATATGAGCTAGTTTGTATATATAAAGTGATTTGTTAAAAAAAAAAACGATAGACAAATAAAGTGTCCCAATTCGCCCCAAGGTCGGTACGAATTGGGACAGCTAATAAAACTTTTATTTGATCAATTTAACAAAGCAGATAAAGGATGAAACTGATACATTTGTAACGGTAATTATCCATTACATGGATGAAAAATAAATTAGGCTTCCAACAGTTTCTTACCATTGAATTACTAACAAAAATGATCAAAAATTGTCCCAATTCGCCCCATTTTACGGTAGTTATTCATTGCAAATGTTAAATTTTCTCTTTTAATTGTATTTTTTTAATATTATTATTAAACGTTGATTTCCTCAGGAACTAAGTAACAAACACACAATTCTACAAAGTCTGAAAAGCTACCCATCGATACCGTTCCATGGCAAGAAAAATCAATACCCCCTGTTAAAGATGGCGTTTCTCGCCCATTCAGCTATCCGTTTTCTCCTTACTTCAAAGCTACTACACGCTCCAATGGCTTCCAATGGGTAGCAGCAGCATCATCCCTTATTTTGCCTTTCTTCTTTTTCGCAAACCAACTCAACCGATTTAAATCGTGTTCTTTTTGGGGTGGCTGGGGGATGAATCGTCACTGGGTGGTGGAAAACGGGCGTGCTCACGAGAAAAAGAAGAAGTAGCAAAAGAAGACGCTTACGATAGCGAAAATCCATCCTGGCCCCATAAATCATACTTACTAACAATGATAAATGGATGAGTCTCTCTTCGGTAGATTGCGCGCTGCTCGGCAGGAACGAGTTGGTGGGAGCTTAACTGAGAAGCTCAAAAAGGGGATGGATTGAGGGTGGGGGTATTTTCCACTTTCACTAATTTTGGTACGATGATTTTAGTGTTTTTTTTTATCTATGCTGATCGCGGTAGTTTAACACTTTAGACTATGAGTTGTCAAATTTGAACAAAATGATTTTGTAAATCATGGTGCATTTATTCGGTCAATTTAATGGGTTATCGTTAGGCATATATTGTGAAACAGTGACTAAATCATGTGTGATATTTATTACCCAGTCCAACAGAAAACGTGAATTTCGGTTATCAGAGACCAAATCACATATTTCACGTATAATCAAATGTTTAGCTCTAGCTCAGAGCAACACCCTTTTGAATTTTTAGTTTTATTGCGTGGCAACTTTCAACGTATTTTTTTAAACCTTTTTTTATAATATCTCGATAATGTATTTTATGTATTTTGAAGCAAACCTCATACTTACAATTTAATAATACAAATGTTTTAAAACTTTCTCTTACTTTATTGAGTATGTTATCAAATCAGATATCCAATTTTACATTAAAGTTTCTTTGACACCACCAAAAAATACTAATTGTGACTTATTAAAACACAAACTTAAAAAAGACATGCATGCTTTACTTCTCATAATACTTTAGTTTAACAAAAAAGGAACAGTTCATTAAACCACATCCAGCATACGGTTATCACAAGGAAATCGGAAATCTCATCGCTGCACACTCCTCAATTTGCAACACTCGGCCGTGAAAAATCCACTGCTCAAAGGACTAGAACTCTCTTAATCGCTGCGGAAACATCCCCCGGGCCACACCCAACCACTTCACGATTCGCGCCGGGGCTCTCTCAACAATTTCGGTAATGCGATTAGACATGCTGCTTGTTTACATGTTTGGTGGGAAAGTTGGGATTATCGATAATTTGTGGGACCCCTTTTTTTTCGTTTGAAGTGGCCATGAATGCCAATCGGAGTGCATTTGCGTCGTGACGGCGGTTGTATCGATATAATGATAGCGCAGCAGCAGAGTGACAATGATGATGTTCTCATAAATTGGCCGCATGCGACCGGCGTAGGCTCATAAATTAAAGCTACTTTTAGGGCCGGGAAGTCATTCGAGAAAGGGAGCGACCCTCGACTGGTGTAGGGACTATCGCACTGGTTCCGAACTTAGTCGGGAAGCCGGAAGCAAACTTCTCACGCAATGTGAGACGGCGATGGCCTTTTCGCTGGTTTCCCAGCACAGCATCCCTTTCCTGCAAGGGGTTCGTCGTTTGGTTCCGATTTAGTGCAGTTCGTCGTAATGATGACGACGCGTGCTCGGAACAATACAGCTATTAATGGCAATGATTTTAGCTTCGGTGATTGTTTGTTTACTTTTTGAGGGGCCCGAGTCGGGTGGTATGATGATGTGCTAAAATTATTAAAACAAGCTGACCATTTTACTACGATCTACTACAAAAGTGCTAGATAATGTAAATTCTAGAAATATTCAACTGCTCATCACAGAAAAAAATGATCACCTGCTAAAAAAATGATCACCTGCTAAAAAAATTATTTATAACAGTCACTTTGGTCCCTGATTGGGATTCATTTTCATACATCTTGTAAAAGAGGGCTGATACGACCACTATGATTTTAATTTCACAATCCACAATTTTAGAAAATAGTAGTTTATGCAACAAGTTGCAAAAAGAGGATTTTTTCAGCACGAGTCGTACATTTATCCAACGAGGTTCACCGAGTTGGATAAATACGAAGAGTGCTGAAAAAATCAAGTTTTGTAACGAGTTCCATACAACATTTTTTGCAATTCCAAAAAACACACATTGAGTGAAATTTTATGTCAAATTTTCATTTTTTTTGTCAATATATCGTTTAAATAAAAAAAAATGTTGAAAAGTGTTACTTTTCGAAACAAGTGCTGAAAGTTCAAATTTTCAGCACCCATTTGAGTGCTGAAAAGTAGAACTTTTCAGCATTTATTTTGAAAAGTGTTGCTATTCGATTCTTTTATTTTTGGTACAGAAAAGTAGGCTGTTTCGTCGTTCAAGAATGACAGGAAAAGTTAGTAGTTTCACGACGGAATTGCAAAAAAGTATTTTTGCAATTCCGTAGTAAAACTACTTACTTTTCAACACTTGTTAGGAAAAGTTATACTTTTCAACATTTTTTTTTATTTGAACGATTCATTGACTCAATGCATCGAAATTTGTCCTATAATTCTGTCCAAAGGGTGTTTTTCGGAATTGCAAAAAACGTTGTATGGAACTCGTTGCAAAACTTGATTTTTGATCACTCGTCGTATTTATCTAACTCGGTGAACCTCGTTAGATAAATGTACGACTCATGCTGAAAAAATCCTCTTTTTGCAACTTGTTGCATAAACTACTATTTTGCAATTCCGTCGTGAAACTATTTACTTTTCCTGTCATTCTTGAACGACAAAATAGCCTACTACTCTGTGCCAAAAATAACAGAATCGAATAGCAACACTTTTCAAAATAAATGCTGAAAAGTTCTACTTTCTACAAAACTTGATTTTTTCAACACTCTTCGTATTTATCCAACTCGGTGAACCTCGTTGGAATGTACGACTCGTGCTGAATAAATCCTCTTTTTGCAACTTGTTGCATGAACTACTATTTTCATTCGGAAAATTAAGCTGTTTGCTAAAAAAACTCATTATTGTATACTCACTTTGAGCAAATGCAAAAATTCATTGAACAAGCTTACTCATTTCACCTGTGTACACACTTCCACATAGATCCAAAGGAGAACAGGTGAAGGTGGGTCTCCGAGCTCTCAGTGAAGTTTTCGTCATAATGCTGATATGCCATCATTAGAGGCACGATGGAATTAGATGTTGTTCCTCTAGTCTTACCTCAATATGGAAGGTAACATCTTTTTTAACTTAAGGGGTTACATACATGTATATCGGCCAAAATGTCAGAGTTTGATATGAGCACACAGTTAAACTTTTTTTAAATCTGTTTTCAGGGCATTAAAGTATACATTCGTTTATCTATTAACATAACAAATTTGAAGACGTTTGGTTGTATTATTGCCGAGAGCTATTTGATGTTAGCAGTTTCAAAAAACGGGTGCCACGATATCTAAAAACTGCTTTGACCAAATTGGCTCAAAATGTTGGTGAAGGCTCGTTAAACCAGTTAAGTGTGCATGACGAAGGTATTCAAATAGTTTATTTAAGAAAAAGATGAAAATATATATTTCGTCTTTCATATAAAAGCATTACTGTCAATTCAATTTGTTTTTATTAGTAAATAATCAATTCACAATTTCATAATTCTTATAACCTAATAGAGTGTTGGAGTACCTTTCAACTATGATTTGTACTATAGTTCATTTTGATGTAATTGGATATTCTAACAATGGATTTGCCAAGAAAAGAAAAATTAAAAAAAAAAAAACTTCGAAGTCTGCTAAGGAAAAGGATAGAAATAGAAAAGCTTAAAACTAGATCACAGTTTGTTTTGCCTTTTGACGTCGAAAAAACTTCACTGCACAAGGCAGCTTATCCGTTGTAGATATACTTCATCATAAGCTCACTCAGAGCTTGGAATTGTTCTGTCTTGAAAGCGCGTGAGCATCTCTCCAGCAAGAGCGAAAACTCGGGAAGCGTGAAGAGGTCATCTCCGGTAACGTCTGCTTGTCCCGGTGAAGTACCGCTCCCAGAAGCGGCTACCCTAGCGTACGAACCTCCCCAACCGGGAGGGAACGCTGGGTTGGTCGATGGAACCGCTCCGCCGCCAGCTGCTGCAGCGTTCGTGCTCGAAGTCTTTGGAGGTTGGCGGGACGCTGGCGCTTTTTTCCTCTTGTCCTGCTCCTCGATGTACTTTTTCCGCGCGGCACAGCCACGGAAATTCGCCGTGTGGTTTCCACCACAGTTCGCGCACTTGACGCGCTCTTTGTGCTGTTGGGCGTTTTCCCCCACCTGGTTTTTCCGCAGAAGATTGCACCTTTCGGTGAAGTGGGTCTCACCGCACTTTACGCACCGGGGCGGAAGATTACAATTTCTAGAACCGTATACGAATTTTTGACAGCGGTGGCATTGCGCTGCGTCGGCCGGATTCTTCGTGTAGAATCGCCACGTCACGAAGAAGCCGTCCAGTGCTTTGATCCGCCGTAGGTACTGTATTTTGGCGGACCCACGATCGAAGTACAGGAGGTACAAGGTGTACGTACCTGTCACCGTTGTCGATTTCGAGAGCACCTTAACCTCTCGAGGTTTAACCTTGAAGCCCGTCAGGTTTTCTTCCAAGTCGGAGATCGGGCGGTCCGGATATCCCTGAAAGACGATCTTCACTGGGACCTTCTCTGCAGGGTCAAATGTGAAGAATTTGAAGTTTCGCCTCTTCAACTTCTTCACCACCAAGTTGAAATTCTGTTTTTTTATGCGTTATCACTTGCTCTGAAGTTTTACTAATTTTAAGACAATATTGGAGTCCCTCAAGCAACTCGTCAACATCGTCCGCCAACGTATCCAAAAAAATTAAAAAAAATTGGAGGTGGTCGTCGTTCCTTCGGAGAGTTACACTTTTACTGCTTTCCTTGCTTGCGCGCAAGTTCATCATCGTCATCGTCGTCGCCGGCACTGCTTCTGTCACTGTCAGTGTTGTTTTCATCTCCACTCTCCATTGCTGCTGCTGCTGGCCGGAAGTGCTTCCGGATGCCCGGGTCGATTGTCTCGTCCATACTGGGGACTCACGTGGACGGTATGACACGTGTAAAAACGATGGATCGGTGACGTCACTGGGCACGCTCACAGAAAAAAAATCAATTCTCGTAATCGTGAATTGAGTTCACGAATGTGAGAACCACGAAGGAATTCATTCATGAGTATGGTGCATTTGCACCATAAACGTGAATATATTCATTCGTGGTTCTCGCATTCGTGAATTTAATTCACGATTTCGAGAATTGGTTTTTTTTCAGTGCTCCCGTGCACGATGGCGTTCGATGCAGCGTTGGTGAGTTTACCTTTCTGCACTCTGCCGGTAGATGAACTTCGCGGGTTTTTCGAGGCCGCACTCGAACTGCCACGGCCACGGTCGGTCCTCGGCATGCTGGAGCAGCAAACTCGCGGGTAATCACTGTTAATTACGGCGAAACAATCGATAAGTTTGAAGAGCTCCGAACACTCGACTGTTGCTGGCTAGGGTTGCCAGTCCCGATGAAAAGCGTTACTTAATCTACCTTTATGTGATTGAGGCCTTCCTCACATTCATAAAGTGAACAAACTACACAGCCTTAAAAAGTGTTTAAATAACACTTGATCAAAATATCTGACATCTTGCCTCAAAAAAGTGAATTAAAACTCTAAAGTACTCATAACTTTTGAAAGGGTTGTCAGATTTTCATTCTTGTGCACTCTTTGAAAAGATCTCTTGATTACATTTTTCTAAAGATAGGTCGCATGGTAGACCCAGACTACGTTTTCATCAAAATATGTGAGATCCGGCCTCCAAAAAGCATGAGCATGAGCATGAAAGACCACCCATGGTTGTCCTTCTCCGTTGCTGAACAGGACCGTAATAATATGACCGACCATATGCATAAGGGTAATTCTCTACCAACTCACACGAAATCGGGAAAACTTACTTCGACCCCGTCTGTTTTTTGATATCTCGTGACGGAGGGGCGGTACGACCCATTTCATTTTTGAACATGCGAAAAAAGAGGTGTTTTCAATAATTTGCAGCCTGAAACGGTGATGAGATAAAAATTTGGTGTCAAATGGACTTTTATATAAAATTAGACGATTTGATGGCGTACTCAGAATTCCGAAAAAACGTATTTTTCATCGAAAAAAAACACTTAAAAAGTTTTAAAAATACTCTCATTTTCCGTTACTCGATTGTAAAAATTTGGAACATGTCATTTTAAGGGAAATTTAATGTACTTTTCGAATCTTCATTGCCCCAAAAGTGTCATTTTTGCCTTCCTCACCTCACTGAGGCAAGGCTATAAAATCACTCAAAAATTGAACTTTTTAAATAAGCCTCCCAGATATACCTTTACGTATACATATCGACTCAGAATCAAATTCTGAGCAAATGTCTGTGCGTGTGGATGGACGTAGAATTTTTTTTCTCACTCACTTTTCTCGGAACTGGCTCGACCGATTTTGTCCGGATCTATGTTTTTGGATTTGCCTTCAGGATCTTTAAGTCTTTTTTAAATTTCATCCGGCTTGGTGCAGTACTTTAAAAGATATGTTCGAAAAACTGTTTTGGTTGATACTAAAAAGGGTCATTATTTACATAATTTGAAAGCTCCGGCGGATAGCTGTCGGAACTTTACGCTCAGTGCACGCACACAAACACTGCAGTGCTTTCAAATGGTTCATTAAATTTATCATACCAAGATGGCAGCACTCAGATGTATAGTGTCTTTACTAAGTAAGTGTTAGCCAAAGCTTTCGTAGTGTGTGGTTGCAAGGCTTTTAGGAGGAAGGCAGCAACCACCTTCCGGTGGATTAAGTAACGTTTTTCATTTAGAACAAAATATTTCATTTTAAAATTTCGTGTTTTTTCTAACTTTGCAGGGTTACTTTTTAGAGTGTAACAATGTTCTTCAAAGTTGTAGAACAGGCAATTACAAAAATTTTGATATATAGACATAAGGGGTTTGCTCATAAACATCACGAGTTATCGCGATTTTACGAAAAAAAGTTTTGAAAATGTTGGTAGTCGTCGATCATGGCTATTCATCGTCACCCGCGACAGACACGGACGACGAAACAAAGAGAAACGGAAAAAGTTATTTTTTCAAGACACGGACGACGAAACAAAGAGAAACGGAAAAAGTTATTTTTTCAAAACTTTTTTTTGTAAAATCGCGATAACTCGTGATGTTTATAGGCAAATCCTCTGCTCTGCTTTGTAGAACATTGTTACACTCTTAAAAATAACCCTGCAAAGTTAGAAAAAACACGAAATTGAAAATGAATTTTTTTGTTCTAAATGAAAAAATGACCCTTCTGGGTCAATGAAGATAATCGTGTGCATATATTTCGGTGCACGGACTTGTGTTTAAGAATAAAAAAAATCAGGGAACATTTAAAATCCTTCCAAGATCTGCTCAATCTTGAAAGGTGACAAATCCCTGAACTTCGGTTAAAGTAACAATAATTACTACAATATAATTGAACATTTTTTACGCAAACAAAAAATCAAACGCAAAAATATGTTTTACTTATAATAATTTTTAAAATGTTTTGATTTTTTTTTTGGAAAAACAATCAATGCTGAATAAAATTTGTATACCTAATTGTGAGCATTCAAAACATGTTTGAGCATTCGTTCGCATAGTTCGCTAGATTTTCGCAAATTATTTCGCGATTTTCAAATTTGTGAAACTTTGACCATACATTTCCTATGTCAAAAGAAGCAATTATGCATAACTAGCTTTTCCATACATGTCTCCATACAATTTTGCGGGCTGGTCCTACAAAATGGGTACGTAAATATATAAATCTATATCTTGAGATGAGGTTTCTAATCGATTTGGTGTCTCTTCGACAAATTTGTAGATTATAATTAGGCTGATACAAATTTTATTTAAAGTTTTTTTTCACCTCCCCCGTAACCGTAAAATTTTATATTTTTTGAAATCTTATGGTTGCAAAACAACTGAACTAGTGTAAAATGCATTTTAAAACACTTTATTTATTCAAAGGTTGAGAATATGGCTTGTTGCTTCAAATTTTATATTTTTTTGATTATTCAGAAAAAAATATATGTACTCTAAAACTGTATTACCCATTTCTTTATTTCACTTAAAAGTGAATTCCATTTATTTTTTAATTTTTTAAAATTGTTATTTTTTATGGGACTTAAAAGATTTTGGATTCCAAAGATATGACTTATTAAAAATAAAAAAAAATTGCAAACATCGAAACGTTAGTTTTAAAAGCTACTTGAAATTTTTAAAAGATTTATTACCTCTTTTCAAAAATAATTATTTCAAAATTACAAAATCAGGCATATATTTTTCAAAAGCTTAACAAATCAATAATTTTCTTCATTTCATATTTAAGACCAATTATTAAAATTGAAAATAATTTGTGGGTCATTCCATCTCAACTGTGCACGAAAAAGTGCAAATTTGAAAATTACCCTCTCCGATCCTGCTCAAATTTGGCAGGGCTGTTGATACTATTAAAACATGCAAGAATCCCGAATTTCATCCAAATCGGACCACCCCCTCCATTTTTGTACCTCCCCAAAAAATCGACTTTTTGGCGATTTTTGACCAAACCTCCTAGTTTCAAATGACGATAACTCAGGAACCACAAATCTCAGAGGGTCGGTCTTAGACTCAATTTTGAAGGCAATTGGACGTAGAATCCATTTCCGTGATCAAAATGTTGATTAATTTATTTTTTCTACCTGTATTGCGCAATTGAAAACTTGAAACGGCTGTATCTCAAAACACCCCAACTTATTTTTTTAATTTGACCTCACCATCGTGTTCCCCGGCCAATTTTACATAAGAATCACTTATCGACAGAAATGAATATGTTTCGTTCCAGAGATATCGAATTTTAAAGTTCTGTGTTTTCGAGATTACCTACATCAGCTTCATTCGCCGCATCTGCTAGAAGCACACAGGCGGGCCGATCAATTACTGCTACCTGGTGTTCTGGGAGATGAATAATTTAATTTAAATTTCAAAAAAATTACGCAAATATTTATTCAAATGGCTGATACCTAGGGACCATCCATAAACCACGTGGATACTTTTTTGGGAATCTGTTACCCCCCCCCCCCTTCGTGGACAATTGTCCATACAAAAAAATCTTTTTTGTATGGATCGTGGACAATCGCCATACCCCCTAAAGTGTCCACGTGGTTTATGGATGGTCCCCTACCTAGATCAATGTATTTTTGTGAAAGGAATATTTATTGGGTTATTTTGAATGCACCGTTTTTTTACGTGTTGCTAACCGTTTCAGAGTACCTCCGAGGCCATGACTAGGGCCTTTATCGTGGGCGGTAGCAAAATAGTGCCATTCAGCAAAAACCCCAAAACCTGCTTTATTATTATTATTAACATTATTATAGTTTACTATTGACACTTTACCATAATTTGGCAAATCTGATTTATGGTTTAACAGATTGATCATATTAAATCAATTTTTATATTGTTAGCCAGCTCCATTTGATTGAAAGATGATTTTGATCAAGGTAGGGTCGAAATCATCGCAACTAAATTTGGGGAATTAGCCGCTTTGAAGCAGATCAAACTTTGTGATTTGCTTACATTTTTCAATTTTATACTTTCCAGAAATCCTTTTCCTACCTACTCCTTGTGATCGTCCTTCACTAGAGTACAACGCATCAACAAATTTTATTCATTTTAATTCATATTTTTTACTCAATAATGTATCGTACACTTATTGTTCAGTGTTACTAACAAGATTAATTGCATTTTCCTGCTCACTTCGTCGGAATCCAATTCTGCCCTTTACTGTGTGTCGTTATTGCTCTGTCCTGTGGGTTAGCACAGAAATTCATTTCATTATTTTTTTTGAGCAGATAGGGGAAATTCTCGTATCTTTGGCAGGTTAAGCTCTCGCTCCTAACTCCATCCAATTTGCTGATTTTCACTATTTAAACAACTAATTTTGCAAAACTTTTGGTAGAAACTTGCTTGCTCACTTCTTATTGAGCTATTTATTACTCGATTTCAGTTGAAAACGCTTTTATTTAGCTTTAATTGCATGTCAAAGTTCTGACCTGCCAACATTAGAGGCACGCTGGAATTAGATGCTGTTCCCCTATTTCGCGATTATTCGCGATTAAACTTCAGTTTCCTACAGTGTTATACAGTTAAATTACCAGGTAGCAGTTATTGATCGGCCCGCCTGTGTGCTTCTAGCAGATGCAGCGAATGAAGCTGATGTAGGTAATCTCGAAAACACAAAACTTTAAAATTCGATATCTCTGGAACGAAACATATTCATTTCTGTCGATAAGTGATTCTTATGTAAAATTGGCCGAGGAACACGATGGTGAGGTCAAATTAAAAAAATAAGTTGGGGTGTTTTGAGATACAGCCGTTTCAAGTTTTCAATTGCGCAATACAGGTAGAAAAAATAAATTAATCAACATTTTGATCACGGAAATGGATTCTACGTCCAATTGCCTTCAAAATTGAGTCTAAGACCGACCCTCTAAGATTTGTGGTTCCTGAGTTATCGTCATTTGAAACTAGGAGGTTTGGTCAAAAATCGCCAAAAAGTTGATTTTTTGGGGAGGTACAAAAATGGAGGGGGTGGTCCGATTTGGATGAAATTCGGGATTCTTGCATGTTTTGATAGTATCAACAGCCCTGCCAAATTTGAGCAGGATCGGAGAGGGTAATTTTCAAATGCTGTTCCGCTTCAGATGGAATGACCCTTGTACCGAAAAGTTTTGGGATCTCTCACAAAAGTTTCATTTTTCAACATTGAAAATCAAACCAGTTGAAAATTACAAACTTATTAGGTGACTTAAATTCTAAGTGTAAATATAGGTATTCGGTGCCCTCTCCCCGTGCCCATACCTTCACACTTAGGAGCCCCGGAGGCGGAGTCTTGTCGCAAAAAGAACGATACACGCCTGTGGATCCGTTGACCAAACCGCAAGGTTTAAGAGGGCCATATTATAAAGTGTTACGTCGATTTCGTTTTTAGGTGACACGTAGTAAAAATTATTTTGATCCATTCGAATTATTAGTGGGGCTATATCTCAAAAGCTTATTGCTCGATTTTAAAATTCCAGAGAGAAAATGTTAGGAATATTTCTCAGTTTTTAAAACATTGTTGAGAAGGGGTGACTTTCCTTCAAAAAGTAATTTAAAAGAAACGAAAAAAAATCAAAAGTATAACCTAAAAGTCCAAAACGGCGCATTTTTAAAAATTGGTAAAGTACTTTTCGATAGCAAGTTTGATTTAGCCGTTAAAAATATGTTTTTAAAATTTTATTATCCACATTTTAATTATTTTTTAGAAACTTTTTTTTAAATTGATGTCTCTGCAAATTTTGCTATAATGATGTTTTTCTGAGTCCAAAAGACACCAAATCGTAAAAAAAATCTAATCTCAGGATACAGATTATAATTTATTTACGTATCCATGTTGTATGACTATGACCAATCGAAAAAAAACGTATGGAAACTTGTTTGGAAAACTAATGATAAAAAATTGGACAAAATTTCATTTTAATAAAAAAAATAGAAAGAAAAGTTGATATGCGAAATCGTAAAGAACTATTCTTCTGTCTTTTTTTGTTTTTCAATCCAAAGAGATTCTTGGTTCAATCAGTGGTACGACTAGAATCCAAAATAAGTATTAATAAATATAACATTAGTCTTTAACTCCGGACTATGAATGCAACAAAAATGTTTTATTCTTCAATCGTTTTTTAAATGTTTGCACTATCAATCAAATGAAGCATAAAAATAACCCTTTCGTCACAATATTTCTCATTTCCCAGCGTCGCGTGTAATTTTTTCATCACGACCATTTACACTCTAATTAATTCAATAAAATATGCTAAAAACACCACCCAGTGCGGGGAATGAAACAAAAAAAAACAGCAAAGTATTTTCCACCTTTCACTTCCGACGTTGGCTGGCAATGGCTGGCTGGAAAAGACGAATTATTTTTCCGCCCATTTTCACGCTCGCTGGCCGTCTGTCATCGCACGAATATTTCCATAGGTGGTCCAACTGGCCAGGACCGACGGCAAACCGTCAAAGTTCCGACGGCCGCCGAGGAGGAGAAAAAAACCTTCTTCTGCTAATACGCGAGCTCATAAACACTTTCCGGGTTGGTGCGTCCCTTAAATCGCGATTTTTTTAAAGGGTTCATATATTTGACACTGTTGTGGTATCTATTGACAGGAAGTTCAAAAAATGTGCTTAAAAACTATTTTTTTCAAGCTTGTGTTTTAAATTTAAAATAAAAATAAAATCAATGAAAATATAAACCATCCTAAATTTTAACGTCCATTACAACAAGATTGTATCACACCGACGATTTTCAACTGCAAACGGGTGTAGAATTTTATTAATATTTATGTTAACACTTTTGTTAGTTCGTTAGGGGTTTGAGGGACACTTTTGTGGTGCGCTAATTATTTATTCAGATCATGATCAAAATGTAAATATCGTGTCACGCGGCCACGGCGAAACCCCTTTTTTGCTGTCGGTTCTGGTTCTGGTGGTTGTTCCAAAGGATCAAAAAAGGGGTTCAGGTCGTCGTCGTCGACGACGTTGTCGCAGGGGTTGTTGTTGTCGGAAAGGTACTCATGAGCAGCCTGACGTGGAGTTGACCTGTGTTTGAGCTCTGATTGAAAAAGTAAACACGCTCGGAGTAGCGGCTCAGAACAATGTACAATGTTGAGTTTGGTAGTTCAAGGGTTTGCAAAGGGTTGAGACACCGGGCCATCGACCACGTGTGGAGTTTGTTTGGTTTTGGAGTGGATTAAGTGAATTTAAATGCACAAGGAGTTTATTCTAGGGAAACTGCTTACATAAAAATGTCCTCTCATATTTGAAATGGGTTAACAGACTTATCAATTTGAAAGTGAAATTGGAGAAATTGGTTAATATTGTATTGTTCTGAAGTATGGTTAAATTTGGTTGCTGGAGTGTCGAGTTATAATTACAAATGTTTATGGTAGTCGAGCCCGTACTTGTGTCAAACGCGTTCTGACCTGAAATCCCTTTGTCGCACTGACATCAATTTTCAGGCAGTGTCAAGATATCACGACAAGATTGAAACTTTTTCCATATGAAAAGTGACAATAATGCACGGCGTTTTATCAGTTTTTATTGAATATCTCAGGATTGAAATCGAATTTTGGGGATCTGTGAAGGTCCAAACGGGAGGCATTGTAAGCTGCACAAAATGGCTTTCTCAACTCAATTTGGCCAAAAATGCACGTGCGACAAGATAGCACTACAGCAACGATATGTTCATGTAATCAATCCCAGAGAATTTGATCTTAATCACTGTAGTTAAACATATTTGTTTCAACTTTACTTATAAAAGGTTAATGGGAATTGTTAGGAATATTGAAATGTTTCACAAAAATATGCTAATGATTAATTTGTTGAACCTGAGGGGGTAATATGCACCCACTACTTTTTCCGTTACTGCATTGCATTTTATGGACAAAAATCATAGAAACAGATAGCTAAGCACAATAATACTGTCAAAGTTTGATAATCACATACTAATCAAAAGATTAGAAACAAAAAGTTTAAATAGACACAGTAATTTTTGTGGAAATAGGACCAAGTCTGTATTTTTCCAAGTATACGAGAAATTCTCCTACTTCATTTACTTTCGTACAAAATATATGTTGGTATAAAACATGACAATGATAAAACTTTTCATAATATTGGACAATTCAAACAAAACAAGACTAACCTCCAAACAAAATTGTTTTAAAATGAATGAAATCTTAAAATCAAATCAATTCTAGAGTTTTTTTTACGGTCCTGTAAGCTATTTTGTTTCATATGTTTATAGGACCTTTTCAAAAAAAAAAAAATCTCGATTTATTCATCCTCGTCTACGTATGGAATCTCTCTTCAAAGCACTACCCTAGACCTTGCGTTCGATTATTTTCCCCTAGCTTACCAACGCTAGCACCGAGCTTTAATGTGAAATATTTCCATGCGTTGCCATGGAATGAGCTTTTTCGCTTCGTTTTCTTCCATTCCGGTACCAGATGGCAGTAAAAATGGAAAGATGATATCAAATCCTTTAGCTGAATTTCAGTTTATAACAGTTTGGCTGGTGAGAATTTGTCTTTTCTTAAATACTTTGGAGCATACTTTGGAGAAATAACATTCGGCCCTGTCTAACTATTTTTGAAAAATTTCAAGTATACGTGTTTCTGGGGACCCCAAACTTCATGCTTCCCCTCAGGTTGAGCCTGCGCAGAAATTTTGTTGGTCGGTGTAATTTATCCAATTTGACTCAAATTAAACCTAGATTATGAAGGTGTTGCCTTTCACCATTGCCATGATTTCTCATAAATTTATAAAATGTTTTGACAAATTTTCTTCTAAAATTTGTATAAAATAGTATCAATTATATCGTTGATAATTTTGACAGTACCTATTTTTCGTAACGTAATAAAATTCATATTTGATAAATGATTGCCAACCAGGTTAGCAATGACTACGTCACACAAATTTATAAATGTTTAGCCATACCGCCATTAGGGGTGAGATTGGGTCATACAAAAATGCTGAAATGTGTATGACCCAATTTAACTCAACACCCGATGTCACGCCAGTTGACGGTTTTTTAAACAAAAATTTCTTCAAAGACAGAAATTCAGACAGACAGAAAAGCACATGATGATTTATTCTGGTTGAATTGAATAAATTGCAGAGCACTATTGAGTTATGAATTATTTTCCATGAAAATTATGGACGGTTTCACCTTGAAATTGAACAGGCATTTTACCTGTTCATGGATATTGTTTTAACAATGTCAAAATATTCTTTTACAATCGGTAAAAAACTGTTTTTAAATCATATTCACCAAGTATGAGGTGAAGTACAAATTTATTATTTATTTGCTTTGATCTTAACACCTCATTTTTTATTGCTTATCTCCATTACATAAAGCATAAACGGCGACGATCCGGACGCCCTCCCAGCTAAACGTTTTCCCATTGAAACTTTGCCACCCGGCGACAACGACGGCGTCATCGTCGGAGGATAATTTATCTTATTCCTCGTTGGGTTTTGATTTGGAAAATATGTTACTTAATATTTATGATTTTCCAACTTTTCTCAACGCCTTCGCACACGGCGGGGTTGTTTCGCCTCTCCTCTCGAATGGATGAGATAACTCTCAGTGGAATCAATTTCGCACGCGTGATCATCGCGCGTCCTTTTATTGTCGTTGAGAGGGGCACCCTCAAAAAACCGTATGCCACCAGCCAAAACTTGACCAGGGTGAGTCGAGAGTTGATGATAATCGCTGCAGGGGGTGAAAATAAAGTTGTTTGTGGGTTTGAAGCGCCTGGAAAACTATCCCACACTTCACTGCAAGTCACTCTGGGCGACGCAATTTCGGGTGGGAAAATTTCGGGGAGCGTGCTGGCCGTAGAAGTGCGGGGAAGGTGTGATGATTTATCTGTTTTCAGATGGCTTTTTAGATGGTGGAGAAATGTGATACTTTCAGAAAGAAAGAATAATTAGCAGGAAGTTTTCTTTTCATTTCTTTTTATTTATTTGTAAGGTTAAAAAAATTTTCTCTCCTTCCGTTCCAGATAAAAAAGCACATATTTTTAGAAATATTTTTTTAGTGATAAACGATAGTCGATTTACGTAGATAATTTTTCAATGCTTTAAATTATAGGCAACATTCGGTTGAAGCCCGTTATCTGTTAAATAAACTTTTAATTTCCAAAGTCTAAAACGGCTTGCCAGTTCACTAAAGTGCCCATATCGTAAGAAAGCTTTACTGCCGCTCTAATCGGGTCCGTCCCATATGTAAAAACAGCAAGCCGAGAAAAACGCATGTCAAATTTGTCCCGCCCATAAGGCTACGGGTTAGAATTTCACGAAAATGTGGGTTTTCTACGGTTTTCTAGAACAAAGTACTAAATTTTATTAGTTTTTCTGATAGTTTACATGATTTTGAACCGAACTGCATCATTAACTAAAAATTGACGAAATTACATATGGGACGGACTAGCGGCTTTTTATCGATTCCTCAATATTCTTTTTAAAATATTTTCTTTAAAAAAATAACCTTTTTTGCAATTCCGTCTTGAAACTTCCTGCTTTTCCTGTCATTCTCGCGTGACGAAACAGCCTACTTTTATCTACTAAAAATAACAGAATCGAATAGAAACACATTTCAAAACAAATTCTGAAAAGTTCTACTTTTCAGCACTGAAATGGATGCTGAAAAGTTGAACTTTTCAGCACTAGTTTTGAAAAATAATACTTTGCAACATTTTTTTTTATTTGAACGATTTATTGACAAAACACATGAACATTCGACTTATAATTTCACTCAATGGGTGTTTTTTCAGAAATGCAAAAAATGTTGTATGGAACTCGTTGCAAACCTTGATTTTTTTCAGCACTTGTCGTATTTATTCAACTCGGTGAACCTCGTTGGATAAATGTACGACACGTGCTGAAAAAATCTTCTTTTTGCAACTTGTTGCATAAACTACTATTTTGTATCTTGTTCTAAATCGTATTCATACACCCAGAGGAAAAATGTATATCAAAATCTGCAACAGTGGGTTTGCTGCAGAAAATGTTACATTTTATAACATTTTTTGTAGCAAGTTCTTATCTCATTTTCAGTGATCTGCAGTTCTCACCAACACATATCATGCTGGCGCGTCCCCAAGCAACTCTCCAGAGAGGAGAATATGTTGGTGCTCTGCCCATCACAGTACATCAAGCGTCCATGGCGCGGTGGTAGCGTGTTGGATCAACAACCAATTAGTTGATTGTTCAATCCTCGTTCTGACAAGATATTTTTTCTGCAATACAATCAATCAGCCGTCGGTAATGTCGATTATTGTCGGTAACGGGCAAAAATGTCATACCCCTATATCGCAAAAAAATGCATGAGGACAGATTTCATGCAGATTCTGATATACTTTCATGCCGCCATGCATCACAATCATGCGACCGCCGTTTGTGTGTATTTTGGAGTGATGAAGTACTGATTACTGATACTGATTTTCAAAAGAGAAAAACGAGACCCAGAGGATCGATTGACAACGATTGTTTAACATCATGCAAGGTAATAATCATAATTATTTAATTTACTCAAAAACTAACTTCGTCAGACTTTTCCTCATCTGTCGTCCGATAATGTTTTCACTTCACTTCAAAGTGAAGCCCAACTATAACGGTGGCCTATGATCCCTAAAAGCAACGTAAACAGACGATTAATTTCAGCTCAGCTTGTCTTTTCCTCTCTCTCTCGAGTGTCATTGAGATAATACTTTGGGAAAACACTTCTCACCAGCGGGCGTTCCATTATTTTCGCATTATCGCATTAGCTTCTCCCATGCTCCTGCTCCGACTCCTGTTCGCGCACTTTTCCACTTTCACCGATTCTGGCTTATTTTTCCCACCCAAAAGATGATTCGCTCATACGGAATAGTTGGATCGTTCTTCACTTCCCGACGGTGGGTGATGCTAAATCTCATCACGAGAGGCTAGGGTGTTGACACTCAACCTGCAGTGATTTAGTCATTTAGGGAGAAAGTGCCAATTGTCAGCGGGCATAGTTTTGATACCAATTTTCATCAATTTTGCTGATGAAAATGGGTGGTTCTCCCCTAATTTGTGACGGTTTCGGACGGTTTGCAAATGTGCAAGGTGTTGGCAGAACAAAATGAGCAAAAGTGACATAATCTCTGTAATGATTTAATTAAAAAATTTGAGAAAACGTGGCACAGGGCGCCATTTAATAAACGCCAGCAGGGGACGATGGGTTCAGCAGGCCGTGAACGGGGGAACGACAACAAGCCAAAGTTCTGCTTATTTTGCGGATAAAAACTGCCCAAACAAAACATCATCGCAGTCGCAGCAAGCCGACGGTTTTCCACTCGACGGGAAGCAAAGTGAGCATATTTTTCACGTCGCCACGGCCTCCTGCTTTGCCGGGAGTGGCAATAAATTCTTCGAATAATCAACTAACATAATTTAGCACGTGACCAACGGTGACGTATGAATGACACCAGCGCGCGCCCAGCCACGTGTTCCGCTCTCGGGCAGGCAGCAGGCTTGCTTTGATTCGATTGCGTATTGCACTTCTACTGTCTGAATTGTCATCGGTATCGAGCCGTTTTTTATCGGAATGATTTCGATAATTTTGTTCAATTTCTTTCAACATTAAATTTTAATGTATTGTAAAAAGTTTTAAATTAAAAACAACAATTTTATCTGCATGCAATTTTCATTAAATATTCCAAACTTCAAAAATTGCGAAAATAAAAAAAATACCGCAATCATCTTGGGGTAATTCTCCGCCAACTCACACAGCAGTTGCCCCGACCCCTCTTCGATTTGCGTGAAACTTTGTCCTAAGGGGTAACTTTTCTCCCTGATCACGAATCCGAGGTCCGTTTTTTGATATCTCGTGACGGAGGGGCGGTACGACCCCTTCCATTTTTGAACATGTGAAAAAGAGGTGTTTTTCAATAATTTGCAGCCTGAAACGGTGATGAGATAGAAATTTGGTGTCAAAGGGACTTTTGTGTAAAATTAGACGCCCGATTTGATGGCGTACTCAGAATTCCGAATAAACGTATTTTTCATCGAAAAAAACACTAAAAAAGTTTTAAAAATTATCCCATTTTCCGTTACTCGACTGTAAAAATTTTTGGAACATGTCATTTTATGGGAAATTTAATGTACTTTTCGAATCTACATTGTCCCAGAAGGGTCATTTTTTCATTTAGAACAAAATTTTTCATTTTAAAATTTCGTGTTTTTTCTAACTTTGCAGGGTTATTTTTTAGAGTGTAACAATGTTCTACAAAGTTGTAGAGCAGACAATTACAAAAATTTTGATATATAGACATAAGGGGTTTGCTTATAAACATCACGAGTTATCGCGATTTTACGAAAAAAAGTTTTGAAAAAGTTACTTTTTGCGTTTCTCTTTGTTTCGTCGTCCGTGTCTGTCACGGGTGACCATGAATGGCCATGATCGATGACGACCAACTTTTTCAAAACTTTTTTTCGTAAAATCGAGATAACTCGTGATGTTTATAAGCAAACCCCTTATGTCTGTATATCAAAATTTTTGTAATTGTCTGCTCTACAACTTTGTAGAACATTGTTACACTCTAAAAAATACCCCGCAAAGTTAGAAAAAACACGAAATTTTAAAATGAAAAATTTGTTCTAAATGAAAAAATGACCCTTCTGGGACAATGTAGATTCGAAAAGTACATTAAATTTCCCATAAAATGACATGTTCCAAAATTTTACAGTCGAGTAACGGAAAATGGGAGAATTTTAAAACTTTTTAGTGTTTTTCGATGAAAATACGTTTATTCGGAATTCTTAGTACGCCATCAAATCGGGCGTCTAATTTTACATAAAAGTCCCTTTGACACCAAATTTCTATCTCATCACCGTTTCAGGCTGCAAATTGTTGAAAAACACCTCTTTTTCGCATGTTCAAAAATGGAAGGGTCGTACCGCCCTCCGTCACGAGATATCAAAAAACGGACCTCGGATTCGTGATCAGGGACAAAAGTTACCCCTTAGGACAAAGTTTCACGCAAATCGAAGAGGGGTCGGGGCAACTTTTCCCGATTTCGTGTGAGTTGGTAGAGAATTACCCCTTGTGAAATAGGAAGGATAATTGAATTATATTCATATAGAATAATCTGTGGTGATAAATTAGCTTTTCGAGGCCGTCCCTCATTTATTAGTTCACTATTGAAAATGGAATCAATGATTCATGAAGTTAGAAATCAAAAATATTTTAAATCCTCTCGATAAATTAATATTAATAATATTTTGTACTGTAATGGTCTTCCTGATTATATAGGAAGATTTATTCAAGTATTATTTACTTAATTAAGGACACGTAATTTTTTTTATGTTTTCGTCTCCCTTCAAAATATCCTTGAAAATTAAAGATACACAGTAACCAACTAAAATTTTTGAATTGGCGGACCCAATCCTGGGATAATATTATTATAAAGATTGTCAAATTTTGTTGTAAATCTTTATAGAAATAGTAGATGAATAAAAATTGAATCAATAATTCCCGTAGTTTTGAAATGTCTGTAACAAAAATCTGGGTTCAAAAGCTCTGGGTGATGTGCACCGTTGAAAGACAAAAAAAAACAATATTGCAACTATATTGTTTATTTACTTAAGGTGACTTCATCTGAAATGTAGTCTAAGTCACCGTGGATGCGAAATAAAATAGTCATAAAATTTTATCGCTTGCCATGATTATAAATAAATATTAATCCTTATGAACTTCTTAATTCGTAACATTCCAATTCATATTGTTCAACACAAGGGTGGGACTTTTCCTTTAATTCCCATCAATGCAAATAAATATTACTGCTCAATTGTGCAGAGCCAACAATGCCGATTCAATGTTCCAAATTTTATGATGGACTGGCAATTGTTTTGTTGTCTAGTCGATTAGTAACTTATGTTAACTGCGCCTTTAACGTACCATAAAAAAGCAGCTTTCGAATGAAGGGTGAACCATTAACACCCTTCCCATTGTATTCCTTAGTTTAGGGATGTTCAACAATTTTAGAAGAAAAACGCACACTTAGGCTCTATCGAAACAATTTAATCTTTTGAGCATCCCTTTTTTGGTCGTTGATGAATGTTGTGCACTATCTTTCCGCTTCCGGAATCTCGCGTGTGCCTGCGTGTGTTTGTATGTGTGTTCGTACGTGTGCTACCCGATTACCGACTTGATTATTATTTATACGCTGCACTGCTGCCAAATCACACACCAAGCCAAGTAGGGGTGCAAAAGGATAGTGTGTCGATCGTTTCTGGGAGGAGAAAAGAGATAATGATTTCAAGTGTTGTGCCACTTTCGTCCCTTTGTTCGAGTTCCAGACCCTTTGGCGGATTGACTCATTGACTTGTGATTGTCTGTGCCGAAAGCCGGTAATCGTGGGAACTCGGGCGCGGAAAGTGTGCCGATAATTTGGAGGGCATTTCGAGCACGATTATTCCAGCGGTAGGGAATCGAAATCGTAAAGTCAATTTATAATGACATAACAAACAGTCAAACAGTAATTGGGTTAGAGAAAATTGTTGAATTTAAAGTGATTGAGTTTTTTCATGGTTAAATGATAACTGTATATTAGGGTGGGTACGTTTTTCAAAAAGTTCTCGGATCAAGTTTTAGTATGGTTCCCTTTGTAGGGCATGCCCATAGGGACTTTCATGCCAAATATCAGCTCATTTGGTTGTAAACTGGCTGCGCGCATTAGGGTTAAAGTTTACATGGGAATTACTATGGGAAATTGGAACTTTTTGTTCAAACGCTCCTACAGGTCTGGGAAAATCACGCGCCAACTTCTGGTATGGTCATGCCTATGGGAAATGGTCTGGAGAACACTTTTCCCGAAGAGAGCATATGGATTCGTTGTCCCTAGACCTGGCGCATCGGCAAACAATCCGATGTCTCCGGAATCAACGGTTTTCCCTCAAAAAGCATCAAATTTTCCTTAGCATGCTATGAAAGCTTGATGAACACCGCGACACCATATGTCAGGCAGCTACCACGTGGTTGAAATATTTTCAAAAAAATACAAATTTGCTATGCAAAGATTCTGAATTCGACTAAATAATATCAGGATTACTCGAAATGATCATTTTCTAGTTAAAATAAGGTTTGCAATTAAATATTCCAGCCGTTTCTCACCCACGTGGTAGCTACCTGACGTATGGCGTCGCGGTGTTCATCAAGCTTTCATAGCATGCTAAGGAAAATTTGATGCTTTTTGAGGGAAAACCATTGATTCCGGAGACATCGGATTGTTTGCCGATGCGCCAGGTCTAGGGACAACGAATCCATATGCTCTCTTCGGGAAAAGTGTTCTCCAGACCATAGGCCTGACCATACCAGAAGTTGGCGCGTGATTTTCCAGACCTGTAGGAGCGTTTGAACAAAAAGTTCCAATTTCCCATAGTAATTCCCATGTAAACTTTAACCCTGATGCGCGCATCCAGTTTACAACCAAATGAGCTGATATTTGGCATGAAAGTCCCTATGGGCATGCCCTACAAAGGGAACCATACTAAAACTTGATCCGAGAACTTTTTGAAAAACGTACCCACCCTACTGTATATATTATACAAGGATTAAAAAAGCATCAACAGCACTTAATACTAAACTTTATTTAAAATAGAAACGTCAAATTCTAAGGGTACCTAGGGGCCAACAAATAGCCACTAAAACGACACTGACATGATTTGATAGATATATGTTAGTTTCAACCAACATTTATATGCAATCTTATCTCACCGAAGGTGTTTATCATATTTGATTTAAAAAAATTGTATCGTCATCAGGGTTGACATTGGGTCTAAGGGGCGAGATCGGGTCATACAAATTTCAGCATTTTCATAAGACCCAATCTCACCCCCAGACGCAATGTCACTCCTGATGACGGTATGCAACTTCTTGTGATTTTTCAGCACTCGTTGTATGAATCCAGAGATAAGAGATAAGATAAGAGATTTTCTGGGTACAAATAAGTAACTGTGTCAATTTTGAGCCAAATCAGTTGAGGTTTAAGGATCGCTAATAACCGTTGAAATTTGTAGGGAGCAAATCGATAAAATATATGGGGAAAGGCAGAAATTTCTAAATTTCACCAAAAGGTGGCGTCAGAGATTCTTATGAAACATTTTATGACAAACAACTTTGACCAAGTCCGCAAACCGATCCGAGTCAACCCATACGAGTTATTAAAAGACGATTTTGCATGATTTTTTTTCACCTGCTTTAACGGTCTATAGAGTTATCTAAGCCCGAGCTCACGCACACTAGCACCCCATTTGTTTTGCTGGCGGGTACAAAATTTAACCTCAATCTTTTTCGTGTACGTACACGCAATACATGCGCACGTAGATAACTCTATAGTGACCCTCCTTGAACCTTAACCGATATGGCTCAAAATTGGCACAGTTACTTATTTTAATCAAAAGAATCAAGCCAAGGGGCATCCTTTATGACGATTTATTTACTGTCACCCAAGATCCAGATCTAAAAAAAGAGGTTTAAAATCACTAAATAGAGCTTTCACTTGAAAAGAACTTCGCATTAAAAATTAAATAACGTATTTATTCAAATTTCATTAATAAAATTTATGCAAACCATTTAAGGTTCATACAGAGCCAAATAAAAAAAATTAAATAAAATTCATTTCAAGTTTTTACATAAGTATGTACCATTGTTTAAAACAAAATAACTGAAAAATCACTTTGCGTATTGCAAAATTTTAATCTTATCACCTATAACTAAGGCTACCAACTCGTGCTGAACAAAAATCCGTACACTTTGCCGATATGACACCATGGTATAACAAAAACTTATAATGAATTATTTAGATAAATTAAATTTCATAAATTTGAGAATTAAAAATATAAAACTGTGTCGTTTTTACAGCTAACAAATTTCACAAAATGCTATCAGAGTGCTTATGACTTGCACGTTTAAAAGTATTCATAAAATAAACCGTGATTTGAATCAATCCTTATGTTTTTATTTTTTTTTTTTTTTGTTAAACGTTTAAAAGTTTACGAAATGTCAAGTTTGCTTTTACGAATAATATCGTTCTTAGTGTTTTAACGAACACTTTTCCAGAGTTTTTTTTAATTAAAAAGGTCCTATAACATGTGAAACACAACAGTTTATAGGACCTTTAAAAAAACTCTAGATTTGTTAATTGAAATGTTCAAATGTTTTCACAAGTTTTAGAAAGCCTATGGAAAGGGATAAATAAATTTAGTAAGGAATTTCTAAAAGAACAATTCCAGAGTTTTTTCTAAAAGGTCCTATCAACATATGAAAGACAATAGTTCAAAAACTCTAGAATTATTGATAATCAAGTTTGAATTGAGGAAACCCCGAAAAACTCTCCCTTTTTAAATCGAACTCACAGAAAAATCAAAATTTCTAGTTAACAAAAGCTTCGAACAATTCAAAAAAGCAATTCAATGATTAAAAAGTTGTTAAAATTCCGTACAAATCCGTATAGAGCGTAAAATTCCCTACAAAAATTCCGGCCTGTTAAAAATCCGCGAAGAGGTTCGAAAATCTGTATGGTAAGGAAAAAATCCGTACAGTTGGTAGCCTTTCCTATAACTCTCCCAAATAACAAAAAATCTACAGGATCGCCGGATTTTTTTATTCGGATCCCTTAATTTATCTTTAAAAGGCTTGCTTTGTAAAATTGATTTACAGTCGGCTCTCTGGCTGTCGATCTTCTCGATATCAATATTACCTCATGTACCGATGAATTCTTCAGGGGTCAATTTAAAAAAAAATGACAAACTTTGAAGGTCTGTACCGAACTCCAGGGTGCTCCAAATTTCAATGTTATATATGCCAAAAGATGCGCAAGGATCTGGCTTACACGCCAATGATGTTGGAAATAAACGCTTCAGTGGCAAAATGCCTCAAAAAGAGACATTTTTGAAAAAAATCTTTCTTACGGGTTAAATCCCATTTAAAATTTAAATGCATAGCGCCAGCTCCTGTTACGTCTAATCAAGCTCATATTTTGGATTTGGGCTTAATATGCCCACCGGAACAAACCCTTGAATGCCCGCCAAAAAGTCATTTTTGTTACACTCTAATAAACATATTATTCTTGACTGAAAAATCTATCCATTTTTAGGTTTGCTTGAAAGTTTGCAAAACTTTTATTTGGCAAATTAACATATGAAAATAGTTGAACTTTTATATGTTAAAAAAATTAATACCCATAAAAGAATATGGACTCTTTTTTGGTTTCTTTTGACTAAGTTGTTTTGCTCTCTGTGAAGGTACAGAGTATATAAAATCATGGTTATAAGTGTGGAAATGTTTTTTTTATGTCAGAAAAAAAATGTAACTTAACATCTAAAAATGTCTGAACTTACTTTTTTTACGATGTAATATCACAATTTCAACCTAAATTGAGGCAGTATTACTTCTCAAAAGAGGAACTAGTAAACCATCGAACAGTTTGAAAATACTATGCATTTCAAATTTGGAAGCACAGTTTTGGAGTTAATTGAATCAACCAGTTTGTCATCACTTGGACTTGTGTTGACCAGCAGTAAATTTGATTTTCTTCCGTTCTACACCACGTGTCCACCAACCGGCTCCACACGTGACTCTAAGTAACTCTGAGCTGCACTCTTTTAGCAACCCACTCAATAATAATAATAAAAATCCTTCAAGACTTCTCACCCAGCTAACCAAACTCAGCACAGTTGTTCCTTCTTATCGCACCATGTCCGTCCACCGACGACAACCCGGCTCGGTCGGTCGACCCGTGTGTTTCTCTTCGGCTCGCATAAAAGTTATTTGCCGCCAGCAATCTGTCCTCAGTCGACAACAAACTGCCCCAAGGCGAGGACTAGCAACTCCAACTCTCGCAACCCAACCCGGTCACCGGGTTTTTCGTGTATTGAATTAGTAACCGGGCTTTTCTTGTATTTTTAATAAAATAGAAAACTTTGTCCACTTGCTCCCGGGAACCATCAGGTTTGCAAAAAGTGAGAAACACACTGTTGCGCGCCCAGAGACCACCACAAAAAACGCTCTCTTCCTGCCTCTGTCTGTCTGTCTCCTCTATCGTGTAATGACAAATATCCTTGATATGAAAGGGAAGAGGAAGGAAAAAGGAAGTGGTTCCAGGATCCGTCTCTTTTCCGCGCAATCCTTCAACCAGACTCGTGTTCGTCCCGTGTCACAGCGTTTGCCCCTTGAAAGTATGCAGCACGCACGCCGTTCCCGGTCGGGAACGAGCGATCCTGTGTGCGACTCACACACACACACTTGCACCGCAGCAAACACTGCACGATTGGTGGTTGCTAGGGACAATTTATAGCTCCGCCTTCCTTGATTCCCACCAACACACAGACGAACGGAGTTGATGCGCCAAGGATCACGTTCTCGCAGTCGCGCTTTCTCCAATTCTCTCGCTCTCCCTCTCTCGCTCTCGGGGTTGGCTGCTCTCGCTTGCTCTCCCACTGCAAGGACTCAACTACAGTCGGGGCCCCAATTATCCTTGCTGTAAAACATTTCCCTTTGCAAGGGCGCCCGACGAGGACCAACAAAAAAGAGGAATTAAATCGTGAAGAGCGGATAGTTTCTGTCGGCTCCGTCGTCGTAGGAGGGTGTCGATGTATGTTGCTGTTGTTGTTTTTGTTTTCGGGTGTCGATGCCGTCGCCGTCGTTGGCTAGATTGGCGATTGTGTCGATTTACACACACACACACAGTTAGTCACTCGCACAATGTGCGAGGGGAAATAAGCGGCGGATAAGGATTTTTGTTTTATCACACACACGGAACGCAATTTAGTTGTCACCGCGCGCTACGGCACATCACACACGTTTTGGGATCACCTCCGCACACGAGAAAAACTTCCGCGACCGTGAGATCGTAAGGAAGCGATAGTTGTTCCGGCGGATTGTTTGTTGGCAAGTCGCTCATCGTACCGTGGTTGTGCAGTTTCACCGGACGGAAAGAATCGCCACTCGGCCGGATACGATTTAATAGTTTTCCAATCACCGGATATAGCTCAAAAGTCGGAATTTACGCTCAACTGGTTTTTATGCAAATGTGCAGAGCCGATATCGGTGACCAGTGAAACCACCGCTGGCCAGACCGGGGAAACATCGAAGGAGCCATTGGGCAGAGCAAAATCTGAAAATAAAAAAGTTCGCATCCCAGTAGCCATTGTGCGCGCCCTCTACTGTAGTAGTGGTGTCGGAACCAGAAACAGCTGCTGTGCGATGAAAAGACCCCGGATGTACGTGTAGTCGCGCTATCATTCCTGTGGCGACCGTGAGAGTGTGTCTGTGTGGTCCCCACCGAGATCCGGAGGTCGCTTCCCGCACCACCTTGCTCCCACACGACACACCAATACAGACGCTGCAAACGGCCATTGCAACAGGAGCCGTCGTCGTCGTCGGTTGTGGCCAAACCCCCCACAATCCAAGCAGGCTGGTGGTGCCAAAGCCTGCTGAGAGCGAGACGGCAAGCAGGAGATTTGTGTTGTGTGCAGCGCGCGCTCCCGCACAGTGTGGATGAATAACAGTGTCCGGAAATAGAGGTGTCCGGTAACGTTAACCGGTTCCGATCGTCACTTTTCCCGTTCCTTTTCCTCTTCCGATACACAGCCACACACAACTACACAAACGCACACTTTTGGTGACCTTTTTTTCTGCGTCACCCCGACACCAGTCGACACCGGACCGGGCTGCGGTCTATTGTTTTCGGAACCAGAGAAGAGTGCAACTTCCCGGACCCGGACGAACGGTTGCCCCCTAAATAAATAATTCCCGGTTTCCCCACGCCGCAATCCGCAAGGGGAGGACGTGCTTGTGTGGAGGAATTTTTGCACCCGTCCCGGAGACCATCAACCGGTGGGCGCCGTACGACGCTGGACGACACTACCCGATAGCGGGCCTTTGGGAGCAACAGAGTGCGCGAGCAGCCGGAATTGATTGTGCTCGACGCGTTTTTTGTCAACTTCTTAGCGCGCACGCCACGGGACAGACGGCGCGCGGCCGGACACGGAGAAAAAAGGAGTGAATAATTTCGATTGTTTTTCCTCTTCTCCTTTAGTGCAGAGACGTGGGGAGGTCACAACTATTGATTCGAGCGCGCGCGGGGTTTCCGGGCAAGTGAAAGTGAAATATACGCCGGAAGTGTGGCCGGTGGTCGTCGTCGCCGCGCAAGTGGAAATATAATAAGCAATGTCCGTGAGTGAGTTAGTGAGTTGTGATTGAACGAAAAGAGAGTGACAATTTCTCATAGTTGAAAATACAGGTAGAACAGGCAAAGTCTTTGAAAACGGCGCGGTTCGAGGAAACGGCCTTCAAAATTCGCCTAAAAACTGGAAAGCCACGAGAGAGCAGTCTCGACGATACAAACACCACCGGCAAAATTATGATTGACATAAAAAGCTCACCCGATTATCTGAATCGGACCAGTTCCGGAGGAACATTCGGTAACTTTTCAATGTTACTTGCTGGTAATTATAACTGTTGATAAGTAGTTTTAATGTAATAGCTTTTTAATTTAACGCTAAATTAACGGATGACTTAAAGAAAAAAACTTGTTGATTCGAAACAAATACACCATATTATATACCAATTCATAATTTATTTTTTTTTTACTGTAAACAGACACGGACCACTGCGACACTTGCGTATCTATTGTAGTATGATCTGTTCTCAGGTTTTCTGTTTTGCTGCTGCTTACAGCCTGCCGAACGATCGTCTTCCGTAACGCTATTGTTTGAGCGAGACAGTTTTTGACGAATTATTCGAGCAGTTGCCCCCTCTCATTCCCAAAACCAATCCCCCAATGCCATGCCACACGAGCACGAGAGACCGATCCGAGGACGTGGAGATGAGCGAGATTGAGGGGAAATCTCGTTTATTTTTGACCCATCTAGAGATCGTTACCGATCATATAGCCCAATCTTCAGCTCGAATTTTGCCTGAGAGCATGTGACCGAGTCGAAAGTAGCATTTGAAGCTCTTCTCTGTGTATTGTTGCAGAGTTCTTCAACGCTCAGACTCAGTCGCCAACAGATCGTCCGAGAGATTGGATGGGATGGGGTTTGGGGAGGCTTGGGACTTGACATTGTCAATTCCCGCAGCAACCGAACTCCCCTCTCGACCGCCACCTACCCCTTTTGCCTCGCCAGATGGGTTTCAAGCCATCGACCTTCCGCTTACAAAGCGAAACCCGTACCACTACACCACGGGAGCTCGGCAATTCATAAATTGGTTTGATAAAAAATCCTAATTAAAATTCATAGAAAGGAATCTGATTTTCTACACTGCAAAAGTAAGCAAATAAGTGACTTGAGGTATGGTTTATTAAATTTTAAAATCTACGGTAAGTTGACGTTTTCCATCAACGGTAAACAAACAACTGCAAATCAACGTTAAACGGCCCAGCAAGTTTTCTAAACTGAAGATGAGCTCATTCCAAATACATGTATGCGCCCTCTGTGAAAAACAAAGTAAAGTAAATCGGAAAACCATTAAAACTATTAAATTTCTAGCATTGTCGTAAACTTGATGAAATCTCATACTTTTATTGTACAGCAGTTGATCGGTAACTGGACGTTGTTTAAATGCGCTGCTTTTTAGCTGGACACTCGATAACTGGGCCGTAGCCCAGTTAAAAAGCAGACAAACATCAAAAAACCAAGCAAACCGGAATGACCGAGGGGTTAGGATACAAAAATCATGTAAAAAAAAACAATTTTCAAACTTTTATTCAATTTCAAGTCACATTTGAAGAAAAATCAAAAGTAAGGTCTGTAAATAAATTTGATTCACTTTTATTTTTATATTTCATCAGAAAAATATTACGTATCGGTATCGGTGATCCCCTCGTTATTTTTCGTTCAGCTCAGTTAGCGAACAGCATTCGGTGACTTTCAAAATAAGTACTGTATTTGAAAGATAAATATTGAACAAATCAAAAATTCAAATATTATATCAAAAAATGGTGAAGTTATGTTTTCAATTTTCTGAGACACGATTTTGAAAAAATAAAAACTGAGGTTTTTAGACGTGCAAAAATGGGTAAAAAACGAAAACGGCAAAAATCGACTTTTTGAAATTTCAGCGATGATCTATACATATTAGGGTTTCAACATTTTCGTAATAAAAAAACGCAACTTTTGGTGCCCTAACATGCATAGATCATCGCTGAAATTTTTAAGTTATCGCAGTTTTAGTGAAAAATGTTGATTTTTGCCGTTTTCGTCTTTTTCCCATTTTTGCGCGTGACGCGTCGAAAATCCCAGTTTTTTTTCATATTTTTTTTTAATCGTATCTATGAAAATTTGAAACACAACTTCAACATTTTTTGATACGTTATGTAAAATTTCCGGAGAAATCAGGTAAAAATATTTTCAGACATAGGCTCTTTGGTCCCTAGAACTTCAAAACAGCATTTTAAGTTTTCATACGACCTTTTCAAATGTTAAGCTAGATTTTTGAAACTTCTTACTATTTTCCCCAAACAGCCAATTTAATCACCTTTCTTTTGCGTCTAAGACAGCTTAAATCGGATTGAATGGCGTGGAGACATGATTTTTTGAAAAAAGTGGTTTTTGCGAAAATGACGAAAATGGCATTTTTTCGAACCACACTAACACGGCGTATGTCACCCTAATAGCCAAACAAAAAAATACGGGTCAAATTATTTTTGCCAAGGAACCCCCAGAAAAATTGTCAGCCCGATCGTAGAGCTTTTTTCGAATCATGCTGTTTTCGTGGCGAATTGCTGTATTTTAAGAATGAATTTTCAGCATTAAAGAAATAGTCTAGTGTGAAATATATCACTATTCTCTGATTAATATTACCATCATTTTATTCTGTGTGAATAGTCCAAAAATATTGCCGTCCGAGATGTATCTACCATTCTATTGGTTTTAGTCCAGCTTCTAGCTAAATAATGGAAATAATTCTTGGTCTTTTGGAAATGTCAGTAACGATTTTCCATAATTTATTTTCTTAATTTAATATTCAAAACCTACACAATAGTTTAGCAAAATATTATTATTTTGAAAGCAATGTTACATGAACGTTCAAATTTATTACCTCGTTAGCAATGTTTGTGTAAACTTTAATTTGTCTTTACAAAGGTTATCTGGAAAATAATCATTTGAACTGAATTTCTGGGTACTGCTGTGGAGTCTCCGATTTTGAAGAATCCGGATGTGTTCAAAAGTTAACGAATATTCATATTTTGCAAAATTAAGATATTTTACGAAAACGTGAAATTTGTAATTGCAAAATATTGATTTTTTTCAAACTTCAGTAGGGGAGTGTGGGGTAATTTGGACACCCTAAGGAAATTGCTCTGTTACGGGCTGTATGGATATTATAAAGGAATGTGGATGACACCAGAGGATAATAGAGACCATATTTGATGGAAAAATGTCATTCATTTCGATAAATTTTGATGAAAAACCCATTTTTATCGCAAAAATTAAAAGGTGTCCAAATTACCCCCACATTTTTGTGTGGGGGTAATATGAACACCCCTATGGGGTAATTTGGACATGCCTTGTGGGGTAATTTGGACATGCCTTGTGGGGTAATGTGGACATACCTTGTGGGGTAATATGAACACCTTTTGTGGGGTAATTTGGACACATGTTGAAGAATAAGTTTAACATTTGATTTTTTGAGCATGTTTTTTATCCTTCAACTATAATGCAATAGGAAGATAACAAATAGTTCAGTGTAGTATACATAATTCAATCATTAAATTGAAACTGATTTGATTTAAACATTGATTCTGAATCAGGCACACTATACTTGTTTTTAGTGATTAAGGTATCGTTTATGTTTATATAAATCAATCTTTATATAGAATTTATCAGCCTGAAAATATTTTTTTTTTTAATTTTACATTCTGTAGCCCTTCAAATTTAAATATTATTGTAAACCAGCATAGAAATTAGAAATGTCAAAGAAATTAATTAAAAGCAATCAACATTAGAGTCTTGCTGAACGCCAAATGTACAGTAATCAGATTTTCATCAATTCGAATATTGGAATAAATTTATCTAAATTAAAAAATAGGGGTTTTGTGAAAGTTCTCATTGCTCACATTCATTTTTGATTGTTTTTGACATATTAAATCCCTCTAAATTTATCTAAATCCCTTTAAAAACTCATCCAACCATGAAAGTTACTTTTTTGTTGCCTGACAGGTAGACTTTCAGGTATGTCCAAATTACCCCACAAGCCATGTCCAAATTACCCCCATAGCATATTCTATCATTAATTGCGATTTTTGATGATAACAATGGATAAAATGCACAATTTTTATACGTACATATCTCAGGCATCGTCCAAGCAACCCCCTTAAACAAAAAATGTCCACTTTTTTGCCATATAACCTCTGCAAAACCTTATTTCCCAACCCTCAAATATTAGAACTTAAGGCAGTGCCAACCGGCCTTTGGAAACTTTCACATACTATACCAAAACTACTTAACCTATTCCAACTTTTTTTGATTTGTCCATACTCCTAGGCCATTACTAGTACTAGCCTTATCACTTAAATTGCCGTTTTCACTTTATATCCGAAGAAAACGTGATTTTTGAAGGGGTGTCCAAATTTCCCCTTACTGTCCATATTACCCCAAACTCCCCTAGATCATCTTCAATTACGTTAAACTGCCGATAAGTCGGTTTCATCTCTTCACCACAATGAAACATTTTAGAAAAATCTAGTTTGTGGATATGTTTTGGATGAAAGAAGCATCTTTCGAGCTGAGCAACTCTCTTCGAAAACGGCCAATTTCGACCATTTTTTTGTATTTTTTTATTTGGCTCAAACTTTGTGGGGGCATTTCCTATGACTAAATAAGCTATTTTGCTTTATTGGTTCACCCATACAAGTCTCCATATAATTTTGGCTGCTGTCCATACAAAATTGGTATGTAAATATTCAAACAGCTGTAACTTTTGAGTGAATTTTCTGATCAATTTGGTGTCTTCGGCAAAGTTGTAGGTATTGTTGAGGACTATTGAGAAAAAAATAGGTACACGGAAATTTTTTTTGCAGTTTTTTTAATCAACCTTTTTTACTGGAACTCAATTTCTCTGAATACGTATTTTTTGATTTTCGAGATTTTTTGATATGTTTAGGGGATAAAAATCCGCAACTTTTGAGCCATAGAGAAACATGGTCAAAAAATCTGCCACTGAGTTATGAATTTAAAAAAAGGGATTTTTGGAAAAAAAAATCATTCAAAAACAAATTTGACGTTATTTTTCAATGCAAAATTTAATTTGCAATTGACAACTACTCTACAGATTTTTTGATAAAGGCTCCGTTTTCAAGATTTAGCCACCGAAAGTTTGATTTTAACGAAATATTTGCAGTTTTAGATTTTTGACCATGAGTGACCATTTCTGAAAATATTTTTTTTGAAAAGTTCAGAAAATTTGCTATAAAATTGTCTAAGAGAAATTGAAGATTGGACCTCGGGTTGCTGAGATAGAACCGTTTTAAGAAAAAGAAACACAAAAATTGAAGTTTTCTAAAACTCACCAAAACAACCCACAATAATGTCGATATCTCAGCAACTTATGGTCCGATTTTCAATGTTAAAACATGAAACATTCGTGAAATTTTCCGATCTTTTAGACATAAATGTTTTGAAAATTTTTAAATCAAGACTAGCATTTTAAATGGGCGTAACATTCCAGTGATCTTAGAAGGGTAAAACTGACATACGCTGATTCGATTTGGTTGAGAAATTCGTTAAATTTAACCGAAAAACAGAGCATTTAAGAGTGATGGTCACTTTTTTTTTGAAAATGATAGGCGGCTTCACCATAAAAATTAGTGTGCTGGCCGCGGGGTCGCTCAGTCTCGTATTTGTATACACATTTTCGTTTCTTTATGTTGTATCGTTCTAGGATTCGATTGCTAGTAGCGGGACCTCGCGGTAGATCTGCATTACCCTTTTATTCTTGTTAGCAGTGATAAAATCAGTCCTTCTTTTGCCATCTTTGATCGGAAGGCACGCCGTCGGTTTAGTTCGTCTAAGTTATTGTTTTAATTTCAATGAAAAATGGTTCAAACTGCAACTATACTAAAGGAAATCATGTACGAAAAACCAAACAAATTTTAAAAAATGCATAAAACTTATTGTTTTGAATAAATTTAAAAATATGCATAGAGCATTTCCAAACGTAGGAAAAAGATCTATTGGAATTTTTTTGCAGCACTTTAAAAAAATGTGTAATGTGTAACTCAATCTTTTTTAGCAGTTTAGCAGTTTAAGTATCAACTCATCAAACTATCCGTTTTTTTGAAAAAAAAAATAAATAAAAAAAAATCACATTTTCAAAATGGTTTAAACAGTAAAAACATACTGATAAATCTGTCCCATAGCACTACGGCTCGGTTGGCACGCGTTCGATTAAATAACTTTTAAAAATAATTAACATTGTATCTTTCCTCAGCCGACTGCCTAAGACTTTTAAAATGTCAAGCAATAACACATTGCTCATGGTCGCATCACCTACCACGGTGAATCTTGATCTAATACTCATCTTACTAACCCTTCAAAACTCACGTGATACTTTGTCGGAGAAGCAGCCGATTTAGCGGTCTTCACCACTTAAGTATCGGACTAACATTCCTATCCACTTCCCAGTGTCTTTCCTCTAGTCGTGGCTGGCGCCGTAATTGATCAGCATGATAGGGCATTTGACAGTTGCGAAGTGGTAATGATTGGTTCCTACTTTTCATCTCCATAGAGCAATTATTTGAGGCCCTTATCAATAACGTAGAAGCAACGACGGGTAGACACCAATGCTAAAATGATAGGAGAATGTCGTTATAGACATTGTAGATTGAACAAATGGAAAATGTCTGTTCCGTTTTCCCGTTTTTCTGCGAAAACATACACAGCAAAAAATTGTGTAAATTTGGAAGGTGTAATTTTAGAAGGTTGAATATTACCTCTTTCATGATGTAATTTTACCTCAATTTAGACTGAAAAAGCGACATTAAACCAGACTAGTGGTAAAATTACACATTTTCAGAGGTAAAATTACACTATTTTTTCTGACATTTAAGATGTACCCCTTCCCAGTCGTAATATTACCATGATTTTTTTTTCTGTGTAACACGTAGTTTTATTTGTGGGACAAATTTGACTTGCTTTTTTCTCAGCTTGCTGTTTTTGTATATGGGACATTTATGTGAACGTGAGCAGCACAACAACTAGAAAATATTATTAAACGGGAATTTTGGTATTCCGGTACGTACTGAGGGGTTGAAAACAAAATATATTTTAATTATATAACTGACGATCACTTTTTAAGGAAAAAATAACATTTTACTTTAAAACTATTCGATGCTATACATTAAATGTTAAATTATTGGTTTTGTGCGTCAATAAAAATAAACATAATTACCAAAAACTTATAGAACAAATGTTTCCTTTCTTTTTGCAGATACATCATACAAATCATCATGGGGCTCTCACAGTTCATCACAAAGTCAAGGTAATAACACAAATCCATCAATAATTTTCAATGATATAAATATGTGAACGAATGAAATAACTTTATCAACTGAATGAATTAAATGTATTGAAGTGTACAATTGATGAATCAAACAAGAAATGCACCGAGAAATATCATCTCACTGAATTATCACTTGAAACTTCAGTTCCTAACGATCATATTCATGTCCTCCACCGCATCAGTTTGCAAAGTGCCAATTTCGTTACCTCAAACCAGCACCACCACCGGCAATGCATGAATGACACAAATCTCCGGAGGCAAAACTGTTGAAGCGCTTGCTCGAATGACACGTTCTGTGCGGTTTTCATAATGTGCAATCAAAGCCAAGAGAGCCAATATCAAAAACAAATGTTCCGCTCGCTTGATCTCGCTTGAACATCAAAAGAACACCACCACCACCTCTGCTATGTGTTGATCCACTTCTCGCCTTTGGGAACTTTGTCCTCGTTGGCCTGTTCCGTGTGATCCATGGAGAAGGAGCGACTTTTGGCTTTCCGCACTGCAAAGTTTTGCTGGCCGCGGGCAAAGTTGGTTCTAGCTGCTGCTGCTGCTCCTTGTGCAAACTGTTTTCGTAACCGACCGGGGGTTGAACGCAGATTACGTCTCGAAAATCAATAACGCGTTGACGTTTCGGGGATGGGGAAGGGTGACATCCAACGCCATTCGATTTTCGTGATGGTGTTACAAATTACACCCCAGAGCGTTTCTCTGACACAGAGCATTAAAATTAAAGTTTAACCCGGGTGGAACCCCGAAGAGGTGGGGTGGTGGTTTCGCTTGGAGTAACGCAAATGGAAGCGGCCCCCTGTCGAGCGCGAAGGAAAACAGATTTTCCAAGCTAAAACCCCGCCGGCGAGAAGCGAAAATTTAGAAGGGGAGATTTTCCCAAACCAACATGTGCGTGATTTTTGCTGCTGCTGCTGCTGCGTCAAGATTTAAATTCAATTTGAATGTGATCAAAAAGTGGTTTGATGATTTGCACTGATTGTAAACAATAAAAGGCGTCGGCCGTTTGTGCGTCGGAACGAAAACACTGAGCCGGGGGTGGTGTGAAGATGCTCGGGGCGATTTGAGGCAGCCCTTTTTTCTCTGAGTTCTAACGAGAATGGTGATTGCTTTTTTTGCTGCCGTTTTACTGATTGTGTGATTTTCGGGTGAATGTGATTCAAGGATCTACTTGTTGGTGTATTTACACAGATTCAGATATAACTTTGTTTAAAATCAGTCAGGATTTGGTTGGCATGATTTGCTTTTTTACTACCGTGGCAATCCCAAGAAACAATGCCAGTCTTACAATATTCTTATAGAGTTTCTCTAGAAATCTTACGAAAATTCAAATGAAATGCTTTATGGTTCTACATGCTGAGTTAAATACGAGTTAAATCAACAATAAAGCCAAAATGGAACATTTTTGGAGGTTATCGAGGGTATTTTTGAAGAGCATGTTAAAACTTAACAATTTTAACGAATGCTCTATAAATACATTATAAAGCTCTTCAAAGCAAGATTAAGACTGCATGGCTTGAAAAAAGGTTTTCTTGTAGTCTGATATCATTCTTGAATGCTATATCAAAGCATGAAGTATTTATTTATTAGTATTGCAGTAAAACTAAAAGGTTGTATAGCAGAAGGAATGACATACAAATTTACTTGATTGAAATAAAATATTCTTACACGCAAATGCAATGGCTGATGGCAGATGATACCTAGTTGCTTGAATATTTGGCAATATTATTGTAACTAAGATAGTTTTGTTGTATTTTAAACTTATAATAAGCCATAACAGCCATGCCAAAAAATCTTCGACCAATTTTCAAAGATAGCTCGAAAAAATAGTATGAGCACTTTCAATCTTCTGAAAAAAAAAGATTTTTTTCAAAAACTAATTATTTTTTATTGTTGTTGCTTTAAATTCAATATGGCTGCGGTTTTTTGGCCCTTGCTTCTTGCAGCAATATGGCGAAATTCGTTAAGCATACATGCTCTTAATTAAATATATTTTAAATTAACTAGCCAGAACATACAAGATTTATAAAAGATTTAGAAGGGCTTTAACCAAAACCAATATGTTTTATCGTGGCTTTCAACAAAATTATTTCGCACATGATGGGACCGTAGCACATGCCAGTTTTTCGGCTGCAAATAGATCGCTCTTGATGGTGGAGCAATTGAATATCAAAATAACTGAATAAAAAACAGAAAGATTTATGCCTTTTGACGATATTTATTTATTTACGGGCTTTTCCCGGCAAACTTCGTCCTGCCCTTTTTGCTTTCTGACGTTTTTAGCTTGTTTGCTTATTCAGCCTCCTGTGATCAAAATTTGATATTACGCAACTATTCCCATGCAATCTGCAGATTTTCCGGAATCGGTTCCAGAGTGGCCAAAGTGTCAACTAGTTAGCGTTAGAACCTTCCTTGAGCTTATACGAACCCATCGCAACAAAAAGCACCTCGATCCGATCCAGATAAGATATTAAAAAAACATATATAGTATATGTAAATAAAAAATATATATAGTATATAGTATATAAAAAAATATAAAGTACTCTACACACAACGAAACTTTTCAGTAACGGGTTTCTTTTCCGTATAAAGTTATGAAAACCATCATTAATCTAAATTTTTTTGGTGGGATTTAAGATTACTGCGACCATTTAGTTGATCTATTGTAGTGTACCCCTAAATCAATTGAATTACTGTCGCATATTTTCAGGGTGACCGCCACTGGCTGAGGATGCGATATACCCCAGTTTGGCATTGCTTCAGAAATGAAGTCAACAACCGAAGTGGGATTTTCTAAATAAATTTCTGAGGGAGCTAAAATCCCTTTACTGATTTTTTTTAAATCAGTGCACCACACACACAAAGTAAGTGCTTTGAAGTTTCCACTTCACAATCACAGAGCCTACAGATATCAGTTTCAAATAATTTAATGACAATTGAAAGACATTTGATTTAGAACAAATATTCCATTAATGTCTTAAATTGTATAGTAATTAATTCGTTTTTCAATAAAAATTGGCAACTTGGAACAAAACATATTATTCCGGAATCCGCAATTTGCATTTAGGTAGTTAAAAATATTTTTCAAAGTTTGTTTCGCCCTTTCATCTAAACAGGATTTTTTTTTGCAAATCCTTAAAATAAAATATTAACATTGAAAATTAAATAAACAAAAAAAAAACAATTTGAAATGTTTGCGTTTAAACAGTTTTTTCATTCATATGTGGAAATCATGAAATGAATTAAACATAACCCCAACCAACAAAATTTCTGCGCAGGCACAACTCAAGAGGAAGCCTGGAGTTTGAGGTCCCCAGAAACACGTGCACTTTGAAGTTTTCAAAAATATAAAGGGTCGAATAGTTTTTCTCCTAAAATTCAAATTGCACGTGTTTCTGGAGACCCCAAAGTTTATGTTTCTCCTCGAGTTGATCCTTCGCAGATATGTTTTTATCAATTTTTGTGTAATCAAAAGGCAACAAAAATATTAGTTTTCGCTTTTGATTTATTGAGGAAAATTATAAGAAGGCTTTGACTAAAACTCGCAATGAAATTTGCATTGGTCTTATTTTCTTTAGTAAACATATCGATTCATAACCGAAAACAAGGATGGATGGATGGAAAAAAGCATATTGTTTTTTTTCACTATGGCAGCCTTGGCTATCTGGTTACTATGTTCGATTTGTAAGCGAATGGTTCTGGATTCGATTCCCATTTGCTACCAACGAAAAGGTTAATTATATAGAAGTATAGTCCAGACTCAATTATCCGAAGTTCGATTATTCAAACACGCAGAAAAATAAGGCATATTTGAATCAACAAAACGTTTTGTTGATTTGAAAATCTAGATTTTTGTTGAATCAACGCTAAACGTCAAAGCAACATTTTCAAAACAACAAAAGATTTTTGTGGAATTGAGAAAATCAAGGTTTGTTTCAACGCAAAATCGGCGTTGATTATATTCAACAAAAATTTTGTTGAATCAAATCTCGTACAGGCTGATTCTACAAAATATTTTTCTGTGTGAAAGTTGGTATGGGACTTCGGATAATCGAATCACGAACAAAAAATATATTTTTTGTGTTTTTATTGCCTTTTTTTAACATAAAATCCAAATTCGTCGATCCCATTTTAGTCAAATACGAATGGTTGATTGCTTTAATGATTACCATTATCTCAATACTCTAACACCTTGGATTCATCTTGGATTTGAAAACTTTATAGTTGTTTAGGGGTTTACTTAAGCTCGACAACAAAAGACAACAAAATAAAAAAAATCGTGATTCGATTATTCGATTGCAATTTAGCGAGACCTGCGGATAATGGAGTCTGGACTGTAGTTGAAATACTGAATATGAACGAAAAATCAAGGGCACTCGAGGCGGAGTTCAATCCCCGACCTTTAGATTGGTAATCAAAAATGCTTACCACTAGTCCATGGTGACCTGTTGAACTTAGGTTATTTTAAGCATCTGTACCAAATTTGGTTAAGATTAACCATATTGGGTTACCTGAGCTTAAAGTGGGTAAAACAATGTTTTTCATGCAAAAATAATTTTTTTTTTATTTATTTGTCGACACCTCCATCAATATGATGCACAGGCTACTTTCTTACAAAAACTATGAACTAATTCTAGATTTAAACACATTTTTAGACACAATAAAATCAAAACATGAATGAACGTCATTAAACTTTCTCAAACAAACATCTAACGGGTTGTGATGTCCATAAACCGTTCGGTGCCGCGGGACACTAAGCAGTGGTGGGTTGTTCCTGAGTCCTTGACGTGCTGGAACGTAGAAATGGACCAGTTCACGGATGCTGCTACAGTCAATGTTGTCCCTAAGAACGTCGAAGACCAGTAGACGCTGGATAAAAACACGGCGGCGGGCGAGCGTAGGCAGGTTGAACAGCGCACAACGTTGCTCATACGGTGGCAACCGCAGGATCGTTCCAGCGAAGTTTCCGGAAGGCGTACCGTACGAAAGCCCGCTGTACTCTTTCGATTCTGGTGACTTGAGTTTCGTGGAACGGGGCCCATACAACGACTGCGTACTCCAAAACACTTCTTACTAACGAACAAAACAGCGATTTTAGCGAGTAAGGATCGTCGAAGTGCTTGGTACTCCTTTTCAGGAAGCCCAACATGGCAAAAGCTTTGGCGGTCGTTAGGGCAATGTGCTGGTTGAACCTCAACTTACTGTCAACAACTACTCCCAGGTCCTTGAAGGTTTCCACACGATCGAGTTGTTGTCCATTCATGCTGTAGTCCGAGATTATAGGGTTCCTCGAACGGCTGAATGACAGAACCTTACACTTTTTTGCGTGCGCTGTCATCCCGTTCCGGTCGCACCAGTGCAGCAAGGTGTCCACATCTGCTTGTAGAGCGAGGCAGTCGACGTGAGATTTTACAGTTCGGTAGAGTTTAAGATCGTCGGCGTACATAAGCGTACTTGAACCCGTCAAAGTGTTGAGCTCATTCACAAACAGTATGAAAATGAGCGGCCCCAGGTGGCTACCTTGCGGGACGCCAGAAGGAATATCGAAGATATCGGAACGAGTTACCCGGAGATTAACGAAAGCCTTCCTGCTCGTCAAATAGGAGTGAAGCCAAGCGACGATCCAGTCCGGGAGGCCCAGTTTTTTCAGCTTCTTGATGGTCAGCGTGTGCGGCACCTTGTCGAACGCCTTCTCGAAGTCGATATACACTGCGTCCACCTGGCCTCCACTCTCCAACACGTTGATAGTAGGTGAGACGAAGGAAAGAAGGTTCGTGGTAGTTGACCGGTTCCGCATGAACCCGTGTTGGTTTGCCGAGATAATCCGTCGCACTGCTGGGAACAGCCTGTCGTAAACGACCTTTTCTAGCACTTTTGCTAAATAGCTTAGGATAGAAATAGGCCGGTAGTTTTCGACCTTGCTTACGTTACCGGATTTATGGATTGGACTAATCGAAGCAAGTTTCCAGATGTCGGGAAGATTGCATGTTCCAGCGATTTGTTGAAGATCACCGAGACCGGCACAACAAGCGAGTTTGCACAGCTTTTCACGAATACTGGTGGGAGACCATCGGGACCAGGACCTTTGCTAGGATCGACGCTCGAAAGAACCTTGAGGATGTCATCATCTGCAAGGGTTGGGCGAGGGATTGAGATGTTAGAGGTAGGAGCCCCCTCCAGGTGGCTGTCCGGATACACCGTAGAGTTTGTGTTATATACAGATTTGAAGAAATCAGCAAAAAAACTGGCTGACTCTTCAGGCGACGAACTGTTGACATCACGGTAGGACACGTCTAGCGGAGTTTGTTCAGTCTGCTTTTTTGCGTTCACATAGGTCCAGAATTTTGACGGGTTGCTCTTCACGGTACTTTGCAGATCATTGATGTAGTTCTGGAAGCTCTCTTGTTGAAGATTCAGGTAGGGGAGTTTGGGGTAATATGGACAGTGGGGGTAATTTGGACACCCCTTAAAAAATCACGTTTTCTTCGGATATAAAGTGAAAACGGCAATTTAAGTGATAAGGCTAGTACTAGTAATGGCCTAGGAGTATGGACAAATCAAAAAAGTTGGAATAGGTTAAGTAGTTTTGGTATAGTATGTGAAAGTTTCCAAAGGCCGGTTGGCACTGCCTTAAGTTCTAATATTTGAGGGTTGGGAAATAAGGTTTTGCAGAGGTTATATGGCAAAAAAGTGGACATTTTTTGTTTAAGGGGGTTGCTTGGACGATGTCTGAGATATGTACTTATAAAAATTGTGCATTTTATCAATTTTTATCATCAAAAATTGCAATTTATGATAGAATATGCTATATGGGTAATTTGGACATGGCTTGTGGGGTAATTTGGACATACCTGAAAGTCTACCTGTCAGGTAAAAAATAACTTTCATGGTTGGTTGAGTCCTTAAAGGGATTTAGAGGGATTTAAAATGTCAATACACTCAAAAAGGAATGTGAGCAATCAGAACTTTCACAAAATCCCTATTTTTTAATTTAGATAAATTTATTGCAATATTCAAATGGATGAAATTTGATTACTGCACATTTAGCTTTTAGTCAATTTCTGTGACATATCTAATTTCTATGCTGGTTTACAAAAGTATCAAAACTTTAAGGGCTACATGTAAAATTAAAAAAAAAGATGGTTTCAGGTTAATTAGTTTTATATAAAGATTGATTTATATAAATCTAAACAATACCTTAATCCTTAAAAACTATACTTGTGCCTTATCCAGAATCAATGTTTAAATCATTTCAGAATTAATGATTGAATTATGTATAGAACACTGAACCATTTGTTATCTTCCTATTGAAATATAGTTCTATCACAAAATCATTATTTATACCTTTGATGAAATATTGTGAGCAAAATAAACACATCAAAATATAAAACAATTACAAAAACATACTCAAAAAATCAAATGTTAAACTTATTCTTCAACATGTGTCCAAATTACCCCACAAAAGGTGTCCATATTACCCCACAAGGTATGTCCATATTACCCCACAAGGCATGTCCAAATTACCCCATAGGGGTGTTCATATTACCCCCACACAAAAATGTGGGGGTAATTTGGACACCTTTTAATTTTTGCGGTAAAAATGGGTTTTTATCAAAATTTATCGAAATGAATGACATTTTTCCATCAAATAAGGTCTCTATTATCCTCTGGTGTCATCAACATTCCTTTAAAATATCCATACAGCCCGTGGCAGAGCAATTTCCTTAGGGTGTCCAAATTACCCCACACTCCCCTACTCTTCTTCGATGTTACGCGCGACGACTTTGTCCCACGCTGTTTTAGTTGATAGAAACCTGCTAGTGGCTTTCCGCAGACGATTTCGGAGCAAGCGCAAATCGTCGTTCCACCAGGGCTGCTTGTAGCGGTGGCAGATGCGTACTGACTTCCTTGGTACAACCTCGTTGAAGATTTCAAAGAGTTTTTCGTAGAACATTTCAGTCACAGAGTTGACACAGGGAGCATCCAGAAAGGTCAGCCAATCGACAGCAAGGATTCTCTCGTTCAAAGTCGTGTAATCACACCTTTTGAAGTCAAAAACAGCAACGGGTTCAACAGTGTTGTCGTTCAACGCAGTTCTGTACTCCAGCTGCATAAGAAGCGGGTTGTGGTGCTGATCAACTTTCAAAAGAGGGCATGGAGGCTCGAACAACTCGACCGATACGTTTTCAGGATCGATTTGGACAGCTTTGGCATATTCTAATAAGTTGCAGAGCGTTTCCAATGAGCGGATGGAGTAGCGCACCCTGTGGACAAAACCTTGAGAAAATTGGGGGTTTTTACATTTTTTCGATTTTTCTCATGCAAATTTCTCCGTCGATGGGTAAATGTTAACCGACTTTGCTCATATTTGGCCCAGAGTCCTAAAATTGCTCAAGGAGCAATACTAAGCTTGTGGAGCGATGTTTAAAAAAAGTTCCTTATTCTACCCTATAGTGTGACATATTCTAATTCCTTATGATAGTTCGGACCCAATCAGAACTCCCTTATACACTTCATACACATTTTTATTCGTTATGAAGTTCAAACCGCTGAATTTTTGAGACATATGTATATTTTACTTGCTATTAAACATAGCAAACAAACAGATAAATCTAAGGATTGTTAGGCTACAAATACATAAAAGGGTTAAAAAGGGATTGTTTCAAAATCAACGATTCGATTGATTATGTTTTGAACAACAATGTTCTAACGTGATCAATGAATGTTAATTCTAACAAGATCAATGATGTCTTTGATTAGCCACTATCCAGGAGAAACATCAATCAGCATCGTTTGATTTTGTACCAAAAATCTTCTTTTTCACCTAAATTTGAATATTTTTCTTTCCAATTACCCCCTGGAACCAAAAGTTCTTCGCTTGTAGTTTACATGCTACACTCGTTTACATTTTTTCTCTGTAGCTCTCTTCGTAACACACAAAAAACATACACATTTTACTGCATGTGAACCGTAAAAACAACAAAAAACAGCGAGATCAAACGATTCTGAAATCTGCACAGATTTGCTACAATTCCACCCCCTCGATCCCAACCAGCCTCGTTGACATGCCTGCTTTGATGGCTGGCTTTCGCCACCACCCATACGTCTACTAGATTGGCTCCATTTCTGTTGGTTGACTGAGTTTTCGTTGTCCCATTTTTGGCTCTCGTTTTTTATTCTCCTTCATTGGATATATTTTATTATACAAATTCGAGCAAATTTACAAATATCGAATGTCATGCGTTTCTGCGTTCGTTTTTTATCCCCCGGATGGGACTCTGAAGCGATTACGAGAGAGGGCGGGATGGCTTGTTTTTTCTTTACTCTGTTTTTTTTGTGAACTAACATTTGTGTACCATTTTATTGATATGTGGACGCATGTTTTGATTCATGGCCTGTCAGGAAAGGAGTGTGGCTTTTTTTAGTTCTATTTTTGTTGAATTAGTCTCTTCCGTTCATACTTCACATTATTCAACGATATATTTGAATACAAAAACATAAAACAATAGATTCCAATTTTAACATAAAAGTAACATATTTCAATCAAATGGGTTTAAATAAAACTAGATAAAATAGGGTCGAAACAACATTTCACTTTAAATGTACGACACATAGACAAAAAAACGGCAACATTGATTTTCCGTTTTTCTTCTCTTTTCTCTTTTTCCCCCGATCTTTGCAGGCTACAGTTCAAATGCACTGAGCAGTGTTAGCGTCGGGAAAACTTCATTAGATGCACATTCACACTTTAGACAGCCAGGTAAATAAACTAATCCCAGCACTCGAATGAACCAAGGGTTAGAGAAATAAAACGGAAGAGTAAATCTCAATCAAGCACGCATTTTATGTTTGTTCGTTGTGTCTTGTTGATTTCATTGATTTTTTTTATAAGTTGTGAATTTATGTGTTTCAACGTGACTGTTACATGATGTTAAGTCATTTTGGAAACAAAAACTCAACACAAAACGTTTGTTTTTTACGGTCAAGTTGAAAATTAACAGCAACTCAATTTTTGAAACAGTTCATGCTGAGTCAGAAACCAACTGATTGGCTAAGGGTCACGTCAAAGAATGTGTTTCGAGAAACTTGAGTTTGGTTTTAACGTGGCTTGTCAATTCGTGACATGCCCTCAGTTGCATGAAAACGGCAAATGAATCGATTCGGGAGTGTAAGGAATGTGAAATATTGTAATAGAATTCCTATAATCAATTTTTATGTAAAGTTCTTTTGAAATTTTACAAATTTCTTTTTTTTCGTTATTTGACTTTTTAAATACAACTGGGTGTACCTTCCACACAGTTCTCTAATCGATAAACATTGCTTCAGCAGCATCCTCCGAGTTTTGCTCGTTGATTCTTGCTGTGGATGTGGATGGAAAACTAGGCAAACAGAGATCAATTTTAGCTCCACTCACCAGCCACCGTTCACACAGCATCCAAATATCAGCACCAGGACCCACAGCAGCAGGAGCACCAGCAAATAGTCAATAGTGTGACTTTGCTGCGAATGCTGGAAGCAAACAAGCAGACGAATAATGAAGTTGGATAGTCGGCAAACACGAAACGTAATTAAAAGCATTTTCGGTCCTAGCTTCAACAGCCAAGCGGAGGAAAGTTGGGAAATTCTCGGCCAGCAAACTGAGTGCTGTGAACCGTTTGCAGGATCGACTGACCGACACGACGCATGTTGACATGCTCCCCGAGGTCTTCTGCGAACGTTGTTTGCGAAATCACCAGGACCATAATGGGCATTGGTACGAGTGGACCTTTCCAAATGGGCACTCGCAAATTGAGATTATGGCCTCTGGTTGCCGGGAGCATCGAATGGCATTTTCTGAGAGCGTGAAATGTCTTTTGAATTCATTTAGTTTGATATCAATATCAATTTTACGTAATAATTCAGGCAAATGTTAAACAAAGTCTTAGGAAAATTTTCACTTCGGATAATCAAATCACAAAACAAATATTTTTGTTGTCTTGATTTAGGTCGTTGAGCTAATCTTCGGCATCCAAAATGTTCTAAAATAATGATGTTGTTTTTATAGCTGTAGGCCACTACTGCTAGTACCAACCGGTTGGAACCGCTAGTGTCTTCCTTTCATCTACAAGGACTTCACCGCCCTGGATTCCTAAGTGAACGAAAGTGTGGTACGGAGCGATGGCGCCGAATATCCCTAAGTTGCGATGGGGCGCGGGTTCGATTCCTGCCTTTTCCTTCTGGCCTTTTATCGGATGGGGAAGTAAAACGTCGGTCCATTTGCGTAAAAGAGGTTTTGGGTGACTCACAAAACATAACCTTTGGACGCCTAGAAATGAGCAGAAACTTGCAACAGAGACCACAAAAGACCCGGGGGTCGTTAAAATGGATTGCTTTGCTTTTTAACACATATAATTTTTTGTCGCCCGCCACGGGATTCGAACCGGCGACCTTCACACGGGCACAAAGTGATTTGGAAACTTAAAATTCAAGATGGTGGCCTAATTGACGGTGATGAAATATTTAAAAATGCATTTGCAAACCATTAAAATTTGGCTAAAATAGGGTCGCAGTGCTTAAATTTGATGTTGATTCTTCGAAGTTCCTTAGAAACCTACGGATAATTCAACAGTAAAAAAACTACATTTAAACTCGCATGCTCTTCGACAGTCTCCGTAAAACCGTCACATTTCCAGTCCTTTCGCTGGATGGAAAACTCTCAACACGAAAAAGTTTCCGAGTGTGCAGTGTACACAGGAAAAGATTAGTGAGTTAGTGGAATTTTCACACCTGTAATTCACAGCTCGTTCATGCATGCAGTGCAGATGCATTTTATTTCCTCATTTTGTTCGCCTAATGTGTGTGGCTGTGTGTGCAACTCGTGGAGCACCCATTTACCACCTGCTCTAAGGTGTGAGTGTATGATTTGCGTTGAAAACTCGAAACATTTTTTTTCTTCTCTGCTATAGCTGTTCGAGAGACCATAATTTGGCCGAAAAGTGTCCTCTTGGTGGAAAACTTGTTCGCATCTGTTGCTGGAGCCATGAATACGGAACAAAAAAAAAATCACAAGTTTTATTCATTTCTCGATTTTTGCCAAGTTTTCGGAGCGCTTGGCGACACAAGTTGGAGTGGCTCATTCAAAATAATAATAATAGGGTAATTCTCCGCCAACTCACACAGCAGTTGCCCCGACCCCTCTTCGATTTGCGTGAAACTTTGTCCTAAGGGGTAACTTTTGTCCCTGATCACGAATCCGAGGTCCGTTTTTTGATATCTCGTGACGGACGGCGGTACGACCCTTCCATTTTGAACATGCGAAAAAGAGGTGTTTTCAATAATTTGCAGCCTGAAACGGTGATGAGATAGAAATTTGGTGTCAAAGGGACTTTTATGTAAATTAGACGCCCGATTTGATGGCGTACTCAGAATTCCGAAAACGTATTTTCATCGAAAAAACACTAAAAAGTTTTAAATTCTCCCATTTTCCGTTACTCGACTGTAAAAATTTTGGAACATGTCATTTTATGGGAAATTTAATGTACTTTTCGAATCTACATTGTCCCAGAAGGGTCATTTTTCATTTAGAACAAAATTTTTCATTTTAAAATTTCGTGTTTTTCAAACTTTGCAGGGTTATTTTTAGAGTGTAACAATGTTCTACAAAGTTGTAGAGCAGACAATTACAAAAATTTTAATATATATACATAAGGGTTTTGCTTATAAACATCACAAGTTATCACGATTTTACGAAAAAAAGTTTTAAAAAAGTTGGTCGTCATCGATCATGGCCGTTCATGGTCACCCGCGACAGACACGGACGACGAAACAAAGAGAAACGCAAAAGTAACTTTTTCAAAACTTTTTTCGTAAAATCGCGATAACTTGTGATGTTTATAAGCAAACCTTATGTCTATATATCAAATTTTTGTAATTGTCTGCTCTACAACTTTGTAGAACATTGTTACACTCTAAAAATAACCCTGCAAAGTTAGAAAAACACGAAATTTTAAAATGAAAAATTTTGTTCTAAATGAAAAAATGACCCTTCTGGGACAATGTAGATTCGAAAAGTACATTAAATTTCCCATAAAATGACATGTTTCAAAATTTTTACAGTCGAGTAACGGAAAATGGGAGAATTTTTAAAACTTTTAGTGTTTTTTCGATGAAAATACGTTTTCGGAATTCTGAGTACGCCATCAAATCGGGCGTCTAATTTTACATAAAAGTCCCTTTGACACCAAATTTCTATCTCATCACCGTTTCAGGCTGCAAATTATTGAAAACACCTCTTTTTCGCATGTTCAAAAATGGAAGGGGTCGTACCGCCCTCCGTCACGAGATATCAAAAAACGGACCTCGGATTCGTGATCAGGGACAAAAGTTACCCCTTAGGACAAAGTTTCACGCAAATCGAAGAGGGGTCGGGGCAACTTTTCCCGATTTCGTGTGAGTTGGTAGAGAATTACCCAATAATAATAATCAGTAGGGTGGCCCAAAAGAGTGTGGGTACGTGTTAGGAGCGGACTGTTTGACAGCCCGGAGAGTTGTACTGCTTTCCGTCGTTGGACCGCCAACACGTGGAGGACAATTGTGTGGGCTGGAAAAATCTCCCAGAAACAACCAACGGCAGTGCACGGTTGGGTGAGGGGGAAAACATTTTCCAGGCTATTGTTTAACGCTCGCCACACTCACACAAGCGCGTGAGCTCTTTTTGCTGGCGTCGCGACGCTACGCTAAGAGGACTGACTGTTGTGGGGTGGTGGTAAGAGGAACACAATGCCCTGTATTGAAAATTGTTATGAAACATTTTCTATTGTTCGTGCGAGCAACTATTGTGCTGTGCCATTTCATATTATATTTTATTTTATTTCATGTGGAGAGGAGACTTCTCCGTGTGCCGTAATGATTTTGAGATTTCCATTCACGTGCAGAACATTTTCCACGTTGTTTGATGGGCGACCGTTGTGAGTGTAGGTGTGTGGGTTGTGTGTGGGTTTGTGAGTTTCAATGTATGACTGGATGTCATCGAAGTGGATACAGAAATTATTAAATAATGATGTACATTTTTCACGTTACGCTCTCTTACGTGAATGAATAAGCAACCAGATGTAACAATCGCCAAATATTCAACAAAAAAGCCGAGAAAGTTCGTTTAAAAATAGCAAAACTACTAACTTCTTTTAAAATTACACTCCAGACTGGTTCCAAAGTGATCTAAGAATATTTAATCCAAGATGGTGACCAATATGGCGCTGTTGGAATACAGGCGACAGGTCTTGTAGCAGGATGAAATTCACCAGCAAAAGGCCATGACATATTGTCACTTCGAAATAACGCCAAAAAAAATGATTTGAAGTTTGAATCTCCCCATGAAAACAGAAGAAAAAAACTAAATTTGGTTAAACATAGATATTTTCATGAACAAAAAAATAAAACTCATATTATCGATATTTTCACAGAAATAAAAACATAATCATGATTCTTTTATTCTAAGTTTATTTAAAGTCCTTTGAACAATTGAGTTTAGACTGTATGAAAAAAAGTCACTTGTACCTACATTTGTAATATGTACATCTTTTTTTAAATAACTTGAAATATATTTGGGTTTTCAAAGAATCATTCAGGCTTCATGAATGATTGGAATTTGTTAAATCTAGCTATCTTCATACACTTATTGGGTTGGTTGATGCCTTTCTCACAGTTAACAAAAAATTATTATAGTATCCCTAACCTAGATGGCTTTACGACATAATTTCATTTAATTTATTTCGTTGTTCAAGCATTACTTGCCAGATGTTACTATCCTTAACAGAGATGTGGACTTCCTTTCGATAGTTGATTAATTCAAAGTTGGGAAACAGAGTCAGAGTCATGTCAGAAATAAAGTATTCAATTCAGTTAACACATAACCTTCGAACGCCTAGAAATGATCAGAAACTTGCAACAGACACCACAAAAGACCCGGGGGTTGTTAAAGTAGATTGCTTTGCTTTTTAGAATTAATTGAATTATTATTATAAGTTTAAAAACAATCATTTAAAATTAGAAATTTTTAAAAATATTGTGAGTTGTCATTTTTTTTCAAAAAAAAATCAGCTCTCCGCATCCAAAAAAAAAAGAAAATTTCGGCTGGCAAATCGGCTTCCCAGCAATCAATGCGATTTCATTGAATCAATAACAAAAATCGAACAGCAAACAAAACCAAAGTTAAATAACACCACCTCGGAAGAGACACATACTGGTCAAACCGGATGCTCGCACTGCCAGACCAGTCCAGCCAAATTTTGCTCCCTAATCCGAAGGGTTGTTCTTCCTTGCAGGCGGCGAAATGGTCAATAATCCCATAACCTAGACTAACTTTATTTGCGTTTGCAATCAATATCGAAATTTTCTTCTTCGTTGAGTTGATCATTCCTTAATTGAATTTGGATTTTATTTATACTTATTTATAAAGATTTGCAAATGCATTTAAAGTTACAAAAATCCAAATTGTGACATAATTCAAACTTCATCCCAAAACAATGAACAAAATATTTACAATGAACCTTCAACTACTTCAACAAATGCCTGCTATTGTACCCGTCTGGGGAACGCATTTTGTGACGCTCAAGTGTCCATTTTATTCGCCTACTTGGATTTAATGTTGCAAAACCGTCACCAACAACCAGTCACCAGCACGAAATGTAGGTATATATTCATTTTACGTTAATCGGATTTTTTTTTTTTCGGAAAACCTCGAGTGGTTTAATGTGTGCCATACTTGTCGCACGTGTCGTGCACCCCTTTTTTCAGCATCACCACTTTTTTTCGCTATAAAGGAACTGTCGATGTTTGCTGAAGGACCTCTTAAGGAGGACGGTTTTTTTTCGTTTGCTGATTTACAGTCAGGTTCACAGAAAAAAACTAAATTGAAATTTTGGGTAAAAATTCTCAAAAAGTGCATATTACTGGCAGGTATTTCTAAAGTGTAATTTAAAAGTTCATCATTTTATACTACTGAGTGTATTGAAACTCTCTTCACCGGTGAAGCTCTCTTGACAGAAAACATTATAAAGTTCGCGTTGGATAGGATCTAATTGAATCTATATTTATCTTGGCAGGGAGTCCCGGGGACCATTTACTGCGATACCGAGACCACTTGGGCGACGATTGGCACCAGTAAGTGCACTTGATGTGTCGGATTTGGCGGGAGTGCTTTTGTGTGCCGCACGCATTTCGGTTTCGACGAGATGAAAATTTAGGTTATATTCACGTGGCCTGAACAAAAAGGTGAAGCTTTAATGCGGTACACAATTGAAACCGGGAGAAGGACACTTTTTTTTTGGTTTTTAATATTCCATTCATTTCATTGAAATTTTTATTATGTGAAAACTGAATGGCTGTCGCAATGCATCACTTTGAAATGTAGAGAGAGAAAAACTGCGGTGAGCCTTTGAATTATTGCCCTGAATGCAAACAAATAGCACGAGGATAATTATTTAATGGTTATTAATAGCAGTTTTCATGACCGCAGTCGCATGCCAATCCGGGCTTGGAAACAATAGCGAAATGATGATTGCCGTTAAGTCGTTAATGCAGATTTTTCTCCATTCAACAGAAAAAAACCAACAACAGAACGAATCCGAATCAGCACATTCATCTCGAACAAAACTCACATAAGGGGTCAGTTTAACGATACTGTACTAAAATAATCTGGGTGATAACCACAAACTAGAGTGTGACCCTTGCGTTACAAAATGAGAGGACGCACTTGCTCCTTGCTCGAGCCGAGTGCATAATCAGCCAAGCATGCAAAAATATGCAAATTAAGCCAGCATTAAAAACACACACGTATGTAACACACTCACACACAAACGCCGTAATAACATGACTTTGGCCTGTTACGCCAGAAAGGAGCATGTGAATTCATTAAAAGTTGTTAAATAATTATGCTGAAGTGTTGCGGAGCAACCCCACCACCGGGGTGCAACGGAGCTTAGGTCCTGCTGACGGCCGGGTCCAATTTGCGCGGCCACTACAAGAAAGTGGATCCGCGTGGAGTAATTTAATTTCACTTAAAATCTGAGGATAATTGTGGTGACTAGCAAACTGCTGTTCTAGAGCGGTAATAAATTTATGAATTTGTGACCAGTGTGTCAGAATAAATCATGATAAAATTAAAATAACTCTTATGCTAATAAAATCCAGATATAAACAGTAAAAATCAATTCCGTTTGAGTCCATTTTGGTGCAATAATACGCTAAATCTATTCAGGTAATCGTAGAAAAGGGAATAAAATCCAAAAAATATGGAGAATGTCCCTTTTTATTTTTTGTCATTGTGCAAATCTCTGCTAATATTGAACAAAACTTGATCATTTAGATTTAGAGAATTTGCTCTGCAAAATATTCTCGGAAATGCCTCGAAAATGTTTTCATTTTCTAATGTGGCAGAGAATTAAAAATATAATTTTGGGAACCTCTTGGGTAGTAAATAGATTTTTGATTAAATACTCTAAGAAATACTCTTGGAATTGTTAATGCTCAAAATTGGGCAATATTTTGCTGTATTTCCATGACAAATTATACAATGAATTTAACCCTTTACAACCTCACTCCGCCTTAAGACGGGCTTCGAATTGAAAAATCGCCAAAAATCCATTTTTCAACTAATTTTTAATCTTTCAAAAGCATTGGAAAGAAGGAACTCTTAACATTTTAGAAAATTTATGGGTTGAAAGTTTTACTTGTTTTTTTGTGACTTTGCCAATGTTTTTAAAAATGTAATTTTTTAGGGTTCAACTTTTTCTGTGTTTTTTATTAACATTTCCTATATTTTAAGTAAAAAGAGAATCTATGACATTTCCCCGAAACCCATATTACCGAAGGGACATTTCCCCGAATGCCACTTCCCCGAAAAGACAGTTCCCCTAATATTCATTTCCCCGAATTCCATTTACCCGAATTTCCCATTTCCCCTAATCGTCCACATCCCCGAATGCCATTTTCCCGAATGGGCCACAATCCCGAATGCCACTTACCCGATTAGTCATATCCCTGAATAGTCATTTCCCTGAATGCCATTTCCCCGAACGCGGTCAAGAGGAAATGCCCGGTGCCCCGGAGCGCGCGCGCTCCTGGGCACCGGGCATTTCCGCTTGACCGCGTTCGGGGAAATAGCATTTTATAAGAAAAAATTTGATGGCAATTTTTTATCACATCAAATAACATATAATATTTTTTGAAAGGTTCGTATTGGCTCTGAATGATCAACTTTCTTTTTGGCTTCATTCAGAACAGACGTAGCATTTTTGGGGGGGAAGGGGTGTTGAAAGGTTTGGTACTTTTCATTCAAATACAATGAATATTGTTGCAGACTTTTTTTTTATATATTCTCAACACAAATACTTTTTTCTTATAGACCTAATAATAATAATGCAATAGAAGTTTTGTTATTTTTCATGATTTAAAAAATATACTGTGCGATTTTCGTAGTACAGAACCCCGTTCACATTGATCCTTTTATTCACATTGCTGGTTTGGGATTTGGCGAAAAGTATAATAAAAAAAACTTTAAATAAAATTTGTACCAGCCTTATGTACCTATTTGTTAAATTTTTGGGTTTTTGAACAAAATTCGAAAAAAGACAAATTCTTTGCAAATTTCTCAAAAAACAGCATCTAATTCTGCGGTTGAATACAAATGTTAATTGAACTCAAAAAAAAACTAGTACAGTCCAGACTCGATTATCCGAAGGCCTCGGAAAAATTTCACTTCGGATATTGATTCACGAAAAAAAAAATTTCGATACCTAATTTTTTATTGTCGAGCTTAAGTATGACCCCTAAACTACGTTAAAGTGATTTAAAACTTTTACATCCAAGATGGCGGCCAATATGGTGGTGTTGAAATATTGAAAAAAATACTTTTTATTATTTAATAGGCAATCGACTGTTCAAATTTGACTAAAATGGGGTTGCAGAACTCAAAATTGATGTTTAAAAGAAGGAAAAGAAAAAAAAGAAAAAAATTGTTCGTGATTCGATTATCTGAAGTCCCATACAAACCTTCGGATAATTGAATAATCGAGTCTGGACTTAATTGGGTCCTAAAATTTAGCCTCAATTTGTGATATTATTGTTCACAGCGATAAAGCTTATTTTTCGAAGTACAATGACCCTGTGAACGACCACAAAGGATTTAAAATGGATTTATTATTCAATTTTTAAAAATTCACTTCACGGCCCTTCTTGGCAGAAAAGCTCCTACTTGACAGCTCGTTCCAAAGGGACCATAGTTTATCCATCGGAAAAATGTTGTCTTGTCAATAACTTTTTTTTTGCAAAAAAAAACGAAACTATTGGCACTACGCCCCCCGGGGCATGGCCTTCCTCTAACGTGGGATTTCTGCTCCAGCGCCTCTGACGAGACAGGAGAAACCGGGACCGACGTTTTACTTCACCATCCGATAGAAGCTCAGTGGATAAGGCGGGAATCGAACCCGCGTCTCATAGCATCATCGGGATCGGCAGCCGAAGCCGCTACCCCTGCGCCACGAGGCCCACATAAAAATGCAAAAAATGAAAAAAAACGTTATCAGAAATAGTTTCTTACCGTTGTTCATAAAAATTGACAAAGGGCTTAACTTCCCAATTTACAACATTTAATCAACAGCATACCCGAAAAAGCTGTTTGTTCGGAAAAATTGAGAAAGAAAATAACTGTTATTGATGGAAAAAGGCTTTAGCGAAAATGATGATTAGGGGATATGAAAATTCGGGAAAATTTAAATTTAAATAAACGGCAATTGGCGTAAGAGTCACTTCGGGGAAATGGCTGATTAGGGGAAATGGCATTCGGGGATATAGCCGATTAGGGGAAATGATATTCGGGGATATGGCATTCAGGGATGTGGCTGATTAGGGGAAATGGTATTCGGGGATGTGGCCAATTAGGGGAAATGATTTTCGGGGAAATGGCATTCGGGGAAATGTCATTCGGGGAAATGAGCTAGACCCACTGATGCCATTTTATAGCAGAAAATATGAAAAACAAGCAAAACATTGAAAAAGTGACTGCAAAAACATGAAAAATTAGATAGGCAAAATGTAATGATAGGAGGTGGTAGAATAGGCCAAATACTACCAAAAATAAACATAAACTAAACAAGATAAATGCAAACTAAAATATTAAAAATGACACAAGAAAATCATAAAACAAGAGCAGTAAAGTTTTTCGTAGAACAAAAGTGCTCAAAATGACCTGCACGGGAAAAATAAAAATTTTCGAAAAAAAATTTGGGCAGAAGAGGGTTAACTTCAGGCTGTCTACTTGGTTGTTCCAGCATTCTTAATGGGGTTATTCTAAAGAAAGCTAGATATCTGGTAAATTTGGTTTCGGAAAAATATTATTGGATATCAAATATTGATGGCATGTGTAATTGATAAATGAATACAATTTATCTAAATTTTTTTTTATCCGGCGTTCAAAAAGTGTATAAATATTACTTAAATGCTAATAATTTTTGATAGATTTGTCAAAAACCTTTCCGAAATTATATCACACGACGGGTTTTCTTGCAAAACCCACCCTTTTTATTATATTCCGATCATTAGTCAAAATCGGTTTTAGCATAGCTGTTGAAGTACTTTTCTTATCTTCATAATATTTACTAGGGTCTTATGGGAGTGCATATTTTTTGATGCACGGAATTACAAACAAACATACGCACAGACATTTTCTCAGCTTGAGATTCTGATTCGAAATATATAAATGAAGGTGGGTCTATGAGTTCATATTGAGAAGTTCATTGTTCGAGTGATTTGATAGCATTTCCTCAGTACTATGTTTTGTTCAAATTATTCTGATATTTATTATGTGTTCTGATGATTTTCTGATTTTTGAAACCTACTTACCATTGACATAACCAGAAAAGGAAGTGTAACTATATTCAGGAATGTCATCAATACCGATGTTTTTGCACATATTTTAACGCTCATCAGCGGGTTTAATTTTTTGCATAGTATTATTTCTATGAATTCGATTTTGATTAAAATTTTGGAACAAATTTTTGGTGATAATCTTATAACCAACACAATCTTTCTTAGTTATATTAAATTTAAATCATAATGAAATAAAATTTTAAAGTATAAATCAAAGCAACGATTAATCCGATTATTATCTATCATGAAACTTATAGACGCGGAATTTTTTTTTTATTTTTGAAATAAATAATTTAAAACATTTTTCATTAAATATTCATCGACTTTGTCGAACATTTTTCTTCTCACCTTCATATTCCTTCCCTTTCCGGTTCCACTCACACTCACAAACTGTGAATAGAAGTTGGTTGTTGTACATAGATGCAATTCCAACAAACGTTCCCTTATACTGATGAACACAAGAGTCCTGCAGCGGGCGCGGGTTAAGAAAAAAGTTTGTGCGAGAGTGGAAAGTTATTATTAAATATTTTCTCAGTTTTTCTGCCTTTTCCTTCCGTAAGTCGTTAGTGCGCTGGCGGGATTCCGGAGTGACCAGGTTGGGCCATCGAACCACCCAGCGCTAGCTTGAAGGTGTGCGTGCAATGTTATGGCCACAACCGGCATTCTGGCCATCACACGGTGGTGCCCATGTTGTTTACGGGTGTCCTCCCCTCTAACCCACCACGGTGAGGGGGACACACTGGTTGAAAAAGCCCCAAAAGGAAGGCGAATATTAGCGAGAGGCGGGTCGTTTTTGTCGCCGTTGGGTCGTTTGAATCGGTAATATAGACATTTTCAGAATAATAAAATTAAATTACACCTTTGCCGGAGAACATGAGGTGGCTGAGTCAATTATTTTGGATTTTTATGAAGTTTAAAGTTGAGTTAAAAACAATCTTCCTGGAATTAAAATGACAATGATTAAAGTTCAAACGTAATCGAAACAAACTAAAATCGAACTTTTACCTTTTTTTATAATTTCCAGATCCATATCAGATGTTTGGTCCCACCAGTAGTCGATTAGCTAGTTCAGGTAAGTGACTTTCGATTCGAAACAAAAATTGTCAAACAGCAAAACTGCCACATAAATTTGATTGGTAACATGAATGCAATGGTGCTTCAACCGGCAATAGGGAGAACAGTTCAAGGAAATTTGAAGGTACAATTCTTCCGACACCAACCTCTTGTGTGACACAAGTGACACCATAAGAATGTGAGGAAGAGAGCCAAATTGGAACTTCCTTTGTGTAGTAGTGAGGTGACAATTGCAATTCGGGATAGTAGGCATTGAGTTATGCTTTTCCAATGGAAATTTATTTTTTTGCAGATAAAATATTTATTTCATAATGTAAAACAAGAGCAGTTGTGCGGAGATGCGAGTGCCCCATTTTTTTAAAATAAATCTTAACCCTCTAACGCCCATGGTTACTCCAGAGCACCATTAATTTTTGTCTTCAAAACTAAATTTCTCTGCAACCAACTTTTTTTTCAACCTGGTTCAAACTACATTAGTTTATATAGAATGTTAACTTATAACCATTGAAATTTTATCTAATTTGGTCGATCCAGTTACGAGTAATGGTGAAAAACGTAAAAAATCTCGTTTTTGCTCTTGGCGGGAAGGGGTTAAATAGTAGTTAATAAAGTAACTTGCAAAAAGAAGATTGTTAAGCACGAGTCGTACATTTATACAACGAGGTTAACCGAGTTGGATAAATACGACGAGTGCTGAAAAAACAAGTTTTGCACCGAGTTGCTAACAACATTTTTTGCAATTCCGAAAAACGTGTCTTGAATGGAATTTTATGTCAAACATTCATATGTTTAGTAAAATCACCGTTCAAAACAAAAAAAAATTGAAAAATGTTACTATTCGATACTAGTGTTGAAAAGTTCTACTTTTCAGCACCCATTTCAGTTATTGAAAGGCATTATGTTTATTTTTAGTAGGGAAAAGTAGGCCGTTCTATTTCTTCATAAGGACAGGAAAAGTTGACAGTTTTAAAGCGGAATTGCAAAAAGTATATTTTGCAATCCAAAATATCAAAAATCCCTTATATTTTTTTAATTTTCCCATTTTAAGGAATGCTCTACGCTTAATTGTTGTTGGTAACTTCGATTTTTGTTTTTGGGGATTAAGCTACTCAAACTCAGCACTTTTTTGAAAATCTCATAATGTTTCTGAAATTAAATTATGATGGAAAGAATAAAATGCCATTTACTGCACTACGTAAACCATGATTCAGTAATGCAAACTTTCAGATCAAAACATTTCTTCAGAAAACACTTGAATGTTGTGTAATTTATTCAGTAAAGCCCCTAACTATCTTCTCAAAACAAACCCCAACATTTTTACCACTATGCACCGTCCCACAAAAAAAATCGATAATTTTGCATAAAGAAACATGACCTTTATTTACGCCTTCGCGCTCCGACATTTCCGAACCGATTCCGGCCGGTTTCCTGCCCCGGTGCCGCCGTGGTCTGTGCGGTGCGGTTCACGGCGAAGGGGCCCCAACAGCAGCAGGGAAAGAGTTTACCTTTTTCCACCTCTCCAACCTCACCCACGTCAAGTGGAAAACGTGACCGGCACTCTCTCTCACACACACACACACACACACACACACACACACACACACACACACACACACACACACACACACACACACACACACACACACACACACGAAGTTGTTGTTGATTAATTACCACTTCCTTTATGGGTTAGAAATACATTAAGCTTTCACTAGTGTTTTTTCCTCCCTCTTTCCTTCTTAAACGTCATTCGGCTGATTTCTTCGCCGTGATTATTCATAACTTCTACCTTCCGATTTGCCGCGCAGCCATCTTGATAGGGTGTCCAAACTGGCCCCTTTCCCCCCCTCGACTAAAGTCACGCCACGGTTGTCGTCGTCGTGAGTTTCGCGTGATATGACCTCAAACCTTAACCATCCTACCCTTCCACCACCCAAACTGAGAAATTTTCCTCGAGGAACGCGCAAAACCAATTCCAAAAGTTTTTCCCCGAGCGTCGGCTTCCGTTTTCTTTATAGAATAATTATAATTCCGTGTTCTTGCAGGAGGGGCCTGCCCTGGTGTTTGGACCGGGCAAAAGGAGTCCGTCGGTCGTCAGAGTGTGAGAGATACTGAAACGGGGAAGAAATTAAGCCACAACCGGGGGGTTTCCGGCCGGCCTCGAGGTTTTGTGGAAAAACTATCATTAAAAGTTGTATTTTTGTTTCGTATATGTCGGGCGGTGCAATTAGCTACACTGGAATGAAAGTAGATTCTCAGGAGTGAAGTAAAAGTAAGCAGATATATTAAGTCCGATTTGTCTAAAAGGTCAGAGCTAGGATATGTTTATTTCAAAATATTTTCAGCAAATTGTCAATTCTACAAAACTTTTTTCAGAATGAGTTCTTTAAAAACAAGACAATTACACCGTCTTTGCCGACTGAATACTAATGTTAAACGGGACAAACATTAAACGAAAAGCTCCAGAAGGTTACGGAATTTGTACGTTTGTATCTACGAATGTTCAATGAGGGATGTTTAAAAAACGGTATCGAAGTAAAGAAGTAAAAAAATCATCTATTTTTTTGGTCCGGAACAAAAGTGACAGAGACAGGGTTGCCAGATCTTCAATTTAGTAACTCGTTGGAAAGGTTTTTCGTTTACCTAACCAACTATGGGTCGGACAATGGATCCGACCATAGTGTATAATAAATATAAATGAGATCGAGATACATGCAAAAACACATTTTTATACATAACTTTTGAACTACTTATCGAAACTTCATAAAAATCAATAGGTACGTATAGAACCCTAAACAGAATCGAATTCCAAAATTTGAGCATAACGTGTTCAGCCAGTGCTGAGAAAACTGAGTAACAATTTTGGTCACATACACACACAGAAAGTTGATCAGTTTCCGGGCATATTTATGAAAGTGGGTCTACGAGCTTTTAATAAAAAGTTCATTTTAAAGCAGGATTATAGCGTTACCTCAGTGAGGAAGGCAAAATAGCTGCAGAGTAATTCTCTACATTTTCGAAAATCTTTCTGTTTTTTTTTAAATCAGTGAAACGTTGTCTATTTTTGTCCTCATTCATATTTGATTTTTCTATACAGCAATGAAAATCAAAGATTACTAATATTATAAGTGGTAGATTTGGCTCATAATTGGGGTCTACTGCCCTGATATGATTAAGTGACGTAAACGACGTTTTACAAAATTGTGCTTAGATATTTTTCCCTTATAGAACATAAGTGTGATCCGGTTAAAAAAAAGAATTACAAGCCAACGCTTTAATATAAGAATGAAACAAGTGTTTTAAAATGCATTTTACACCAGTTCAGTTCTTTTGCAATAATAAGTTTTCAAAATATCCGTAGTAACAGTTCAATAGGGCGAATCTGCGTTTGTAAACAAGCAGTCTATCCCCCTCTTACTTGACGTGAACTGTCACTTGAAGGGAAAGGGATAGACTGCTTGTTTACAAATGCAGATTCGCCCTATTGAAAAGTTACTACGGATATCTGCGTTTGTAAACAAGCAGTCTATCCCCCTCTTACTTGACGTGAACTGTCACTTGAAGGGAAAGGGATAGACTGCTTGTTTACAAATGCAGATTCGCCCTATTGAAAAGTTACTACGGATATGTCGCTTGCTGAAGAAGTTTTAAACTTTTGACTGATTCCTGATTTCCAAGCGACAGCACGGGCACCACGCAAACAATAACAAACCGTCAGTTGTCTGCTATCTTGTGACAACGACCATTTAGTACTTTTCGAGAAAATCGATTTTTAAAGTTTGTTGGTAAATTATTTCAAAACTATGAATGATAGAGCCAAACTTTTTGAAGCAATCGGTTCGTATACTATCGCTTAACAAACGCTCCAAGTTTCAACTAATTTGTTTAGGGACCATCCATAAACCACGTGGACACTTTAGGGTGGGGGGTGGGGGTATGGCGATTGTCACGATCCATACAAAAAGTTTATTTTTGTATGGACAATTGCTCACGAGGGGGGGGGGGGGGTAACAGAATCCCAAAAAAGTGTCCACGTGGTTTATGGATGGTCCCTTACACCAGTTGAAAGATACAATAAATTATGTAAACAAAAATCTGAAAAGCACGTGTCACAAGTGTGTTTCGAAAGTAAAATTGTACTACGTGTCACAAGTGTGCACAGAATTCCCATACAAACTAAAATAAGCTCAAATCAATGGTTTAATCGACTTAATCAGTATATTTTTATAAACAAAAGGTTGAATTTCCTTTAGAAAGTATGTGTGTACATAAATTTGTGAAAAACAAGAAAAATTTTCCACATTTTCCAACAACATGTGAAAGTAATGGCTTGGCCAGCGTAGCACAAGACTCGGACAGGGTAATCCCAGGGTCGGCAAACTACTAGGTGATTCAAGGGAGGATCGGTTACAACAGAAAAACACGGAAGGATTTCCACTTTTCAACAGCACTTTATTTGGGATTTTGGTTCGTGTGGGTGTGGGTGTGTAAAGTGTGGGTTTTTCAGGGGCTAACATACCGTGATCCGCTCAGCTGATGGTTCGCCTCCGGCGATTGCGGGCCGGCAGAGGAGTTCGTCCAACTTCCACTCTGCGGCGGGAACTGCCCCAAGGGGGGGGGGGTATTGTTGTTGCTGACGGATGCGGCGGCCCTTTGTTCTTGGCTGCGAGTCTGGACTTCGGCGCCAGATGCAGCGTTGTTCGCCGGCCTCCTTGGGCGGCGTCGGTTCTTCCGGCTTCTGTGCCGGGATGATGGACGACCAGCGGGCGTTGCTGGTTCCGATGGGCAGGCGTCTTCCCTCATTGGCTGATCGGCAGCCCCAGAGTCCACTGAAGCGGGCGTGCCGAGAGGGGACCCTCCTTTGCGGTTAAGGCCAGCGGCCTGAGGGTGGTCGTCCTTGACGGTGATGGCGCGGGAGGCGCCAGACGACGGGGGTGGTCCTATTACGGATTAGACGTGGGAAGCTACCAGCACGGGATTTACGCAACCCAGGCCGACCAATCCGAGATGGACGAGCTGCTCGCGGAAACCTCCTGGTTCCGCCGATGGGAAGGGCGATTGACGACCCTTCGCGGGAGCACGACTTGTCCACTCGGACGCCTGTTTGGAAGAGAGCGATTTTCCCCAAATCGACTTCCCTCATTTGTTTTCCCAAGTCCATTTTTCCCACCATTTCCTTTGTGACGTATTCAAATGCGCCCGCAGGAAACTGGTGGACATCAGCCTCGATTACACTGATACGCTTCGCCCCATCAAAACTGTTGTAGTGTAGTGTAAGTGGTATAAAATGCTGAGGCGAAGCTTCAATTATCCAGAATTGTAACCAACGGTTACACTATCCACTACCCCGGCGAAAAAAATGTGAATGCACGAAGTTCAAGAACATTTTTTTTAATCGAACTGCTTTTCCAAAATCATCTTCGGCACTCATCAGGTTCGTGGTCTAGCGTACGTGGTCAAGTTCTTATGTACAAGCCTCATTTTAGGCAAATATGCACATGTCCATGTGATAACCAATCACAGATTATATCACAGAGGTATTTATCAAATCAGCCCAACAGGCAAAATAAATAAATTAAATAAATAAATAAATTAACAATTAGACATGCACTACAAATTAAAAGAATAAATTAAAATAATTCCCAAAACATTAGTAGACAACTCTATTTACAAATCGTGGCCACGATGTTCATTTTCATGAACTATTTACATTTAATCCAATTTTAGATCACATTCGATCTTATTCGGAAATTCACCACAAGGGTTCATTCCTGACGGGCAAACTGATTGACAGTTCCCGAAACGTCTCTAATCTGTCAAACGTCAGCATATCGCAATGTTTACACATGCGAACATGCAAAAGTAGTGCAAGTGAAAACGTAAAGTTTTATCGGTGAAAAGTGTTGAAAACCTGCAGAATTTTCAACGAACGTTAAGGTAAGTACAGTACAATATACAACATAACGAAGCGCTTCTTTTATAGGGTAAGTTGACTCATTCTCGTCCATCCCAGCGGGGATTTGGACTGAGACGTGGAACATCGCTGCCAGAACGAACTTTTTGGACAAAAAGTCGCCTGCAGGAGTCCACTAATGGTCTTTGGGATACCGTGCTAGCCATCTTGACGCGCAAGATGAGCTACAGGTAAGACAAAACAGTGTACACTTTAAAATGTTTGATCACTAATGGATCGTAAAACAAATTTTTAGGCCTTTGCAATTTTCGGGAGATCCCCTCACCACAACACCACCAGCCGCGCTCGGACCGAGGGAAACAACGTTTATAACCCCTTGATCGTCCGCGAACTGGCCCGTTGGGCTATGGATTCCCGATTTACCTGGTGAGTAGTTTAGGTTCGTTACAGCACCAAGGTTTATGCCATCTTGCAACTCTCATCCCTTTTCACGAAGGTGGGATTCTCCACCCACACTTCTTTAGGGGAGAGTGGCTAAGATCAACACACAAAAACACACACTAATCCTACTAGCAAATTAAAACCAACAGACGGCTAATTTTATCAGATCACGGTGTTCTAATTACTTTATTCTTTCAACTAATATTTCTGTTTTATTTTTCTTTCCAGGTACTCTCAACGTTTCAGAATGACTACTGGGATATCGTGGTAATCCAGACCGGCTGACTTGGTCCAGGGAAGATGGGACAACGCCGCAATAAACCCCTAGCACCCAAGTCGGTGCCGATCTTGGCCACCGATTTCCTCAGCATCTCCTACTAAGTTTAAGTTCTAGAATTAAGAAAATTTAAAAAGAAATTAGTTAAAATAAAGCTTTTGGGTCGGGGCTTTCCCCTATTTGGTTGCTTGTCCTCAATTAAGAAAGAAACAAGACTTTTCAGGTACCTATCACCTACCAGGGATGACGTCACTTGTCATATGGCTGGGTCACGGGTGAATCACAGGTGAAATTGTTGATTCAGGATCGCCTCACAGGACTTACTTATTGCCTAAGTTCTTGGCTTCATCCAACAGGTAAGATTTGACTAGATTCAGGTGCAAATGTCTCTCCAGGGATGACGTCACATCAACAGTCTGGGTCTACGACAAATTGTGGGTTCAATCAGGTACAAAAATCACAAATAATTTTCAACTCTGCCGGCGGTCTTTAATCACCCGCGCGGAGCAGACTGACGACCTGTTCGGGGTCGTTATTTAATTATCCCTACCACTTCGGCTGGAGCTACTCAATATTGTCGAACTCGACGATCGACACCGCTGCTGCTGTGCAGTAAGTACGGCTTTTCACTCCTCCGTTTTGTTCTTCACTTTCTGTCTATTGTGTGTGCTGGGAGATCTGTGTGTTGTGTTGTCAATCAATTTCATCGTCAAGTCCGAACACAAAAGGGACGAGACGGAATAAATAACAATAAATGCTGCTGCGTTGGCTGTCGAGTATCACACATAGGGACATTACAATTATGTACTAGCAGCATAGATTTGTTAAAAGTCGCTGCTGACCAAAATCCACGAGTAGAATCGTGCCTAAAACGATTTTGGAAAGCGCGCAAGATCCTCTTTCCAACAGGACCGTAAAGGAACCGCGGATTTGTGTGCTTTTCACATAGTTTTGCACCAGGGTAGGTGGACAGTGACCAACCGAGCTTACTCGGATTCCTGCCACCTCCCGTTGAAAAAATCCTTTGATTTTTCTGCTTGACTTCACCAACCTTGATCACTTTTCGCGGATTTGAGCTGGGAGCCAATTGAAAGTGGCATGGAGGAGAGTGGAATGGCAGGGTGAGGAGTACGACGCAGACTGCTCGGACGATGAAGGTCTAGCCGAGATGCCCAGTCCCGTCGGCTCTAATCATCCTAATTACCCCCTGGAAGAATTAGAGAAAGATGTTGATTTTAATCTTGAGTTCCTCAGAGAACTTCGAGCTGAGGGAACTTTGCTACCGGAGGACGTTGTTAAGGTGAAGCGCATCATGCAACTCTTCCGGCGCGACCTGTCCATAGTTCTGGAAGCAGCCAACACCCGCTACTTGCCGGTGGCTGCGACCTGTGAGTTTAGGGAACCAGAACCGGAACCAAAAACTAAAAGACCACCTCAGCCGGCAGCGAGTTCGGCCAGAAGCAAAGGCAAGCTGTCCCCCGGCAAGGTCGGTGGCAAGGAATTGAAGAAGAAGCAGTCGCGGTCTTCGTCGGATTCGGGCAACGGAAGTTCCCCGAAGAGTCGGCCGCGATCTGTGAAATTTAAGAAAAACCAAGGACTAGAATCGAGTAGGTCGTCGGACTCAGCCATGGGCAGTTCGGCAAGGAACCTGCCAAAGCCGACGAAATCGTCGCAGGTCAAGCATAAGGCCAAACATAAATTTAAGGAATTTGAACATGAAATTAGGAAAATACAAACATCTGTGATAACTTTGCTAAACGGAAATGGAAATGATTTGGAAACGGAAATAGACCCTGATTTGGAAGAGATTGTCGGATTGATTTCGGAGATGCGGAAGATAGATCCGGATTTGCCAATCGAGGAGAGGTTGTGCGAATATTTTAATAAGTTTTATTAGTCCCTTTTATTTGTAGTTACATTCCACACTTCGGATTTACGTAAGAAATCCGACCGAGGGTTGGCAGTCCACGGGAGTTGGTGAAGGGTTAATGTACCTTCGGAGCTCACGATCGGATCAACCCAAAGACCCGGATGCTTACGGCGAGAACGAAGTGATGGAATGGCGAACCTGCAATTAAAAGAGAAAAATAAAATATTATTAGATAACCGTACTACTGAATGTTTAATGTTGTGTCAAAAATGTGTAAGCGTTTTGTAAAATTTTGTATTTGTGAAAAACTTTTTGAACTCAAAGACTAGTGGATTTTGAACACCCCTAGTCGTTAAAGTGAGTCAAATTATGTTTGAGGTTGAGACTACATAGTTACACTGGCGGATCAAGGGACGGTGAAGGAGTGATAAGCTTTTATCCTTCACCCGAACAATGTCCGTGGAGCTGTCGCGAGTGGAGTTCTCAACGGCCAGAATGGTCAAAAATAATGAAAAGGTATACCTGTTATGTTTATGCTGGCGGTTCATAGCTGCACTGGCATCCGATGAGACGACCAAGGGGTAATCCGTTGTGCCCTTGTGTCCGAGCGCCGGATGTGGAGTGGTAGTGAGGGGACTGTGCCACAAATCACGGCCAGTAGTGCCAAACCTGAAAAGTCACGGTCAAGGCGACCATAATTAGTGATTTTAATTGCAATTTTAATGTGTACACTAACCTGAAGTGCATCTTGCTTAGCCAAGATGGCTTTCACGGTTCATCCCGAGAATTTAGTGGGTTTCTGCAGGCTCATCTTCTTCGCGAAGATGACGCACTGGCAGCAAAACGCCACGAAAGCTTGTCCTTCAATGGGCTGCAAAGAAAGGAAATTTTGAACGAAGATTTTCTTCGTTGTGTTCATTCACCGATTTTGTAAGTACTTACCAAAACATACCGTCATTTCATGACGAAATCTGGCCAGAAAAACGAAAAAACCGTTCACAAAAACTACACCGTCGACCGAACTGATGAATGAAAAGTAAACATTGCGTTATGCTTTGACAGTTCGGCGACGTGTCAGTCGTGACGTTTTGCATCTGTCATCTGCAGAGACAGTTTGCTGCAGGGGCTTAATTTGATTTTGAATCACCCCTCACGGATCGAAAGTGATCTAATTTGTAAATATTATTTTTGTTGCGCAACATAGATATAGAGTTGTCTACCCCAATTACGGGATGATTTTAATTTAATTTTTAATTTGTTTCTGCATGTTTTATGTTAATTTATTCATTGAATTCTTGTAGTTTGTGCATGTTTTGTTTATTTTATTTATTATTTGAGTTGTTTTGTGGAGGTTCATAATCTCGCGCGTTGTAGAGTAGTTGTACCTGAGAATTGTAGGTTTCTTTGTCCACACCCACGAATCCAGTAAATGCCGACGATGGTTGAATAAAGCGTTGTTGTAAAAAAATGCAAAACCTCGTTGAGCTTTCACATTTTTTTCACCGGGGTGGTGGATAGTGTAACCGTTGGTTACAATTCTTCAACGAACCTTCACTTTTCTACTTGATTCCGTACATACAACATCACACAATACATGGCAGTAGAAGGGTTTTCGTGCCGCTGTAACGAGATAGTCCTTGACAGCGATAGGGCAGGACTACTCGAATTGGGTGGAAAAGAAAATGGAGCTTTTCCCCTCCCGTTTGGTATTCGAGCGGGAAAAAGTTCTTCTTGGCCCGCCGATGTTTAGCATCGGCCTCTTTTGCCATTCAGGCGTCCGTGTGTTAAGTCGTGTCCGTTTGTGCCAGTATCGTCTATTTGTACTGCGCACGTCCTTACCTTCCGGAAGTGGAAGTGTCCAGCACGGAAGTCTAGTTCCGTCGGCGCGACGGCACACGGGAACCGGTGAACCTAGCCTCGTGAGTGCGCAGGAGCCGTTGGCTACGTTTTATCGTCAAGCACCGACCCGAATCTCTGGCGCGCGGCGCCATAATCGTCCAGGAGATTATCCCCTCTCGGCACGCCCAAAACAGTGGACTCTGGGGCTGCCGAATCCGCCACTGAGGGAAGACGCCTGCCGCAAGTAGGACCAGCAACGCCCGCTGGCCTACCTCTGCGTTCCAGCCCAACCCAGCAGCAGCTCAAGCCATCCGGAAGTCAACGACCAACCAGCAGCTCAACGACATCCCCCCCCACGGGATCGCGGCGGCACAGTCGAGGGCGCTCCTGTGACCGGCCTTGGAGCAGGTGAACGCCGAAGGCGTTCGAGGATTGGAGTGGAGTCAGCGAAGCCTCGCTGCGAGTCCAGCTGCTGAACGGTACGTTGCCCCTGAAGTGCCTTACATTCCCCACACACCCACACCCTACACTTATCCAGAAAATACACGTTTTAGTTAGAAAATTGTGGTTCTTGATTTTTATTACATCCGTGTCTCATTTGAATCGCTGAGTAGAAATGCCGACCCTGAGTGATGAGTAGTCAGTAGCTTCGGTCTACGACTACCTGTAAGTAGATGGTCTCTGCCCTGAAAAAGGAATGAGCTAGTCCACCTTGATACTGAAAAGTCATTAGTTTCACATGTATGACGTGTCACAAGTGTGCACAATCATTTTGATGATAAATTGGTCTATGTCACAAGTGTGTATTGCGATATCCGGGAAACGGAAGCGAGTTTGCAAAATCGGGATAAAGCATCTTGTAGTGTTTGTTAAGTATAGCAAAACGTCATCAGTAACTCATTTTCGACCAAAATGGTCTATGTCACAAGATAGCACACAGCTGACGAAACATTGACACTGACGTGATACAGCGGCCGTACGAGGGACGCGTTGGGTGCAAAAGTAGGTTTTGACGATTTTTTTTTTCAACGCAGGGAAATGCATTTCAAATAGTTTTCCGTTGATTAGACTCTACTTCCATTAAAATTTGAATGTTTTTTGTAAACATATTTTTTCGCAATTTTCAAAAAAAATGCTTTTACTAGAATTTAGAAAAAATATGCGAATGCGCTAAATTTCTTATTTAAAATATGCTAACATCATTATAATTATGTTACTGAATATTTTTTTCCTAAACTTTATAATTAGTTTCGTTCTGTAATCCCAACAGTACCGATGTTTATAAAACAAACTTTTTTACAATGTATTCTGAACTACTTACAAATGACAATACTTTTTTCAATTAACAATTACCTTCAAAATACTGAATGAAAATTCACTAATAATTTTTGTCTCTTTTTTTTGGTCAAAATTTTAAAGGGTACCCAAAATTGTCCCGCCTGTGTGGATCAATCGGACCGCGCACTCACAATCCAGAGGTCGCCGGTTCAAATCCCGCGGCGGGCGCTCTAAAATTCTAAGTGTAAATATGGGTATTCGGCGCCGTCGCTCCGTGCCATACTTTCATACACTTGGGAGCCCAGGGCGGTGAAGTCCTTGTAGATAAAAGGAAGACACTAGTGGTTGGTACTAGCAATGGTGGCCGACAGCTATAAAGTCAACTTCGTTTCGCAGACAAAATCTGTAATTAATTGGCAGTGGCTTAAACTATTCAAAATATTTTTGGCAGTTTATTCCAAAATTTTCCAAGAGCCGAATAACTCATTCAACCCATTCAAAACCATAGGCGTGATTTTGAAATGTCGGACAAAAAGATTATGTTACCGTCAGCAGGGGTGACATTAGGTCTGGGGGTGAAGTTGAGTCATAAAACTTTCAGCATTTTTCAGAATTTATTTCGATGTATTTTTCTGCATTTGTACAGTCCAAATGCAACAATGCAATATATATTTTTTATCTAATATTCCCAAGAATTAAAGTCTGTCTTCGTCACTCTCTTGGCCCTGCATCGCCGCCGCTGCTGCTCCCGATCCATTAACTCCCTTGTGTTGATTGAGCCAACAAAAGTCATTTGTTCATGTAACGTTGGCCACCATCCAGCGCGCGTAATATTGCCCTCCCGAGTTAACACAGTTGATTGACGGTGCCACGTGGCCAGCCGACCGTCACGCTTATTTTCACATGGCTTTCTCTCCCTTTGCCAACAAATAACAATAAACTTATTAATATGTATTTAAAACAATTGCACGAAATCAACTATGAATCATGAATACATTGCACCTTTTTAGCCCTAAAATCCCAAAATAGAGAGGGTGTAGCAGCACTTTCCACGTGTACGTACATGTGTCCTTACCACCCACCCCTTGTTCAAACCGGTAAACCTTAAATTATTTGATCGAGATTTTTTAACACCCCTCCTTGGGCAAACACCTTCCCCGGGTGGTGTCTCGGGGGTTCTGTTTTTTCCCCCAGGGCTGTTGTATATCACATCGACATTTAACCCCTGCTCATAATCGCTGTCCTGCACCGGTGTGGTGACCCCAAATGAATTTGAACTCTGGCAGAGGGTTGAAACGGCTTGTCGACCTGCACCCCGCAATGAGGTGGAACTTTTTTTTTGCTCTGTCGAACAAAGATACCTTTTCTCAGCCAGACCAGACCTTGTATTTACACTGCCAAATGGGAAGGTAAACATTGTCCTCTGAACTGAAATGCAGGCTGTGGAAATTTGAAAATTGATGTAGGAATAGAAAATCGGCAATTGGGGTGTTACGATTTATTTGAAGCGTATAAATCACAAATTCTCCTAAATAAATATTGCCTAAAGGAATGGAATGTCCATACATTATACAATTGACAAGAGAGACAAGAAGAAAGACACGTTTCACAAAATCATAAAGGTAATTATTTTCCCCACTTTCTCCATTTGTTTCTGTGCTAGAGAAATAATTGAAAAATTAAACATGCCAAACTTTGTGCAAAATATTAAAAAAAATCGCGTTTTTTGCACCAGGCGGCAGAGGATGCTCCAATGCATGTTCTAAAACTCAAATTCGTTTTTCTCGGAATCTACTTGGTTTTGTATAGTAATCAAATCTTCAACAATGGACAGAGTAGGTGTTGTAATGCAAAAAATGCACCTAAGCTTAACCCAAAAGAATGTTGGAACCAAAACATTGAAAATCTTCATTTCCTGTTTTTTTTTTGCACTTAACAAACCCCTCGCGATAGTAATCACTGTTGTTTCCGTGCCGAAATTTATGACGATGCAATATTTCACTATTCGTGAAACAAAAACAAAGCAAAAACCACAATTCTTCAACTCCGCGTCCACTCCGGGAGCGTCCTTCGGCGTCTAATTATATTTGTTGCTGGTTTCCGATCATTTCACACCTCTGTTCTCATTTTCCTCCGGTTTTCCGTTTCCTTTCCGTTTTCCTTCCCCCTCCCTCCACCCACCCCCACTCAACTTGTTGAAGGTCCTTCGCGTACCACCCACCAACCAGCTTGGGTCAAATCACGTTCTACAGGACTTCCGATCTCGACATGAAGAGTGAATAGTGCCTCCTCGTGGGACTGTGTGTGCCGCCCAAGAAGCAACAGCAGAGAGTTGTAGTGTAGAAGTTCTCGAAATCCCCACCGCAAATGAAACGATAAAAACGAACACCAAAGGAAACGAGTGCTTTTCTGGGCTTCCCTGAGGTGAGCTGGACTCGGCGCCAATTTTCCTTTCGTGCACTATTTTTATTTTTATTTCTTTATTATCAAACAGAAATAGAAATAACGACCCCCGGTAAAGAGAGCTTTGCCAGGTACAAGATAAGATCTACGGCCCACCGACCACAAAACACAGCCAAACACGTTCACTTTCGTTCCAACCTCCGAGCCCAGGAGTCTCCTTCTTGTGCTGAGTAGTTGTTGTAGGTGGAGAAAAGCTGTTTTTCGTGTTCGATATGGTACGGTTCGGGGTGGTGGAAAGGAACAACGCTTCTTGATAGTTCACGCTGTTGGTCGAGCGATTTCCGAGAATTATTGTTGACCGACATGCGACCGGGACATAAATTCTGGCTAGGAACTGTCTTCCACGTGTTTTCCATTACGTGATTTGAGGATTGCCTTCGGCGTTTGAAAATGATTCGGAGATACTTTTCTACGTTCTATTTTAAGACTGTAGAATAATTATTATTTAGTTTAAAAACAATTATAATGGTAACATTTCTGGTATACTATTCCAAACTTTACCAACAAAAAAAATCTGTTTTTTTCTAATGTTTTGTCACAATAAAAAACGATTAATCTTGCATTTTTTGCTAAATCGCCACAACCAAAACTATAGAATCAAAATTACATGTCATTGTTTCAAAATTTGAATGAAAAAAATGTGTATTGAAATTAATTTTATCCCAGCCCAGTTGTTTTGCAATCATCAGTTCTCACAGAACGCACTAATCTGGTTGAAACTTTGTGGGTGCCTTCGTATGTCTATTTTGGATAATTATTTATTCTGTACATATCATTTTTCATACAAATTTAGCATATTTTAATTAAAAAATCTGTATCTTTTGAAGAAATTTTTGGATCGATTTAAAGTCTTGATGATTTAATATAGACTGTACTATACTGAAAAAAATGATCCATGGAAACATTTGTTTTGGTGATATTTAAAATCACTCTTTGGCACTAAGAATTGATTTCCAAAACCCGATTTAATCCCACCAGGAGTGAGATATAGCCTTTCTTACTAAAGAATATAACTTTTTTCAATTCATAACATCGACTTGATACAAAAAATCTTATGATGAAAGCAAGGTTTTATTAATGATGTGTTTTCTAAAAGAAATTGAAAACGCAATTTTCACAAATAGAATATTTTTAATCGTACAAATGTTTAATCAAACAAGCGTTTATGACAAACGCAAGCATGGCAAGCTTCCCATGCGCCAGTGACGACGCACACCGCGGTTTTGGTTTTCTAGTTTTGGTACGAGCCCAAAAACCGAACAAAGCAGGCGCAAAGCAAAACGGAGTTAACCGCACAGTGGGCAAGCTGCCATTCAGCATCTACGAAAGTGAGAGAGTCAGAGATAGCTATTTTTACAACCGCACCACTACACACTCAATCGCAATACGTTAGGTTAGAGAGCCTGAAGCTTATTAATCCTTTGTCCTATGCTCGATTGGTACCTCCGTTTGACAGTTCTCGTGCTTCGATTGGCACTTTTGGTTTGAGATGTCCGTTCTATAATAAGCTCCAGGCTCTCTATCTTAGGTAGATATCCATTGGCGTCGCGAGCATTGAAAACGATATAAAGCTTAGAAGCTTCGAAAGCTCCTATTGGAATCCAATGAACTCTGTTAAATAAACTTACGAAATCACGACAAAATGAAGCCTACTTAAAGGCGTTTTTAGGAGCACACGGGAAACAAATTGTTTGTACCCGGATGAATGTCCTACGTTACAAAAGTTTTTGCATAAACATTGGACAGTTATGCAAAAACGGACAAAGCAAAAGAAACCGAAAAGCTACGATATCTTACATGTTGAAGGAAACATCGGTAGACAAGCTACTACGAACGAGTATAAGTCGAGCTAAAACATATATGCGCCAGCATTCTCGCGCCAGTATTCGAAGCTCAACTTGACAACTTGGCGACTTGGCGACGAAGCGTCGAAAATCAATGCAGTGTGAATTTTTGGCAATTTTTCCGATTAATATCAATGCTGTATCGTCTTATTTACGAAGATGAAAATGACGTCCAGCCATAAAGTAAAACCTATACCTTTCTTTAGTAAGAAAGGCAAAAAGTAAATCGTTCTAAAAATTGTTCGGGATTGCCGATCGATGTCAAATTTGTTTCAGATGCTCACTCATGGTCTGTACTATGAATGTAGGAAGAAATTTCGGATAAAATTTGAAACGAAAAAAATGTTGGCGAAAGTCACCGGGTGGGCTTTTACCTTTTTTTAGGATTTTTTTTGTTATGGTAGGTTAATCAAACGGCTCTAACTCCAGAACCATATTATGAATCTAGATAAAAATTTGGGAGGTTGTAGAGCTAGAAAAATGCATAGATAAATAAAAGATATGAAAATGAAAAATTTTGACCATATTTGAAAGTCCTCCCCATAGCGTCGTAGCTCGGGAGGCATCGAAAAGCCAATACCTTATCCTACTAACCCAAAAAAAAACTAATCACGTGATGCTTGAAGGAGATGCTGTGGATTCAACGGTCTCAAGCGGTATCAACAAGTATATAGCGAAAAACTATGTGCTTGATGAGTCTACAACATCAACTATCGGACTAACATTCCTCCCTTTCGTTGAACTGCAGGCTTCTTGGAAGGGCGCCGGTATTGACTAATAAAGTAGAGATCTTCAGAGGTTAAACAGTGAACGGATGGTTGGGGACTGATCATTTTTTATTCATTGTTTAACTTCAGCTGATCTCCCAAGTAACATTTTTCCAGGAGTTCTACAAGAGCTCTTCAAGATAGCTTCAGCATAGCAGTTTGGACCGCGGTAGGATAAAACTCTCTTCAAGTACTCTTCCAAACTCCTGAAGAAGTTTTAAAGAGAATTTTATCCTACCGCGGTCCAAACTGCTATGCTGTAGCTATCTTGAAGAGCTCTTGTAGAACTCCTGGAAAAAAATGTTACTTGGGCTGTCAATAACGGAGTAGCAGCTCATTGGCAGTCAACCATGCCCATGCTCATGCTCATGCTCGTTTGTTTCAAAGCCACTGCAATTGTTAATAATGACAAGAGGATGCTAGGCGTTAATCAACCTAAGGCATTTTCCAGGATGCCCTCGAAAGACTGGCTGCGCTAGGGTTAGATTATATTAGAGTCGTTATGTATACGTGAAGGTGGGTCTAGGAGGTCAAACAAGGAAGTTCATTTTTGAGTGATTTTATAGCCTTTCCTCAGTGAGAAACCAATGTTTGACAAATCGATGCCTCTGTGCTCTCTTGTACTTACTATTTAAAATTCCAGAAAGTTTTTTTTTTAAAAAAAGCGCTAAGGCATCAACGTCTGATATATCCTTATTCCCTTTAAGCACGTAGAACCAGGTGTAAAATTTGCATTACTACGCGGAAACCTCGAAACTAATAACAAATCATCATCTACCCCTTCGGTTTGTTCCGTTTTCAGGGGTGGCTTACTTACGGCCACTTTTCGAGAAAAAAATAACCCTCATTCTACACATTAACTCACTTGCACCGTGTTACAACTACACGGCCTGCTCGGACTGCTAGTTAATGCAAATCACATAATCAGAAAATTATAATACATTACTAGTGGACGACGACTACGGCGACGACGAAAGGGTGCTTTATTTTTACTTCCAAATGGAGCTATATTGTTTTGCTTCCGGTAGAGCTTAACCCCCGGGACACCATAGCACCTGTAACCTTAGTTTCCGCGTGATCTCCTATATTTACGATCACGTGCTCACAAACACACACACGACACCTGTTTCGTCACGGAACGCGAACACTTCAAATTGAGTGAAACCTGTTCATGAATAAATTAGTGAAGGAGTATTAGCTATCTCAAGATTTGGCTTTACTAAAATATTTAAATATTTGCCCACGAAAACAACTTTTTTTTACAGTTAGTTCATGATTCTTGGGATGATTAGCCTACCGGAAGTGGCTTCAAGCGCTCGCGGATTGGCCATGTTGAGATTCCACCGGCTTTATCTACGAAAGTACCCTCTCACAGCGGCTCATCGGAAGCCAGAGTGCGACCTCTATCTTAATGAGATTCTATAATTAATACTTTTAATTAGTAATGAAAAGTCTTATTTCCGTTTTCGCCAGCTTCGCTCATGTATTATGAGTTTTTTTGCATTTTTTTTCATTTTTTTGCTGTTTTGTTGTTGCTTCTGGCATGTTGCTGGAATTTTTCTCTCTTTCTCTTTCAACTTCAAAACCCAAACACAGTCAACCGCACGAGCGCCATTCACAAGTGCCAACAGTGCTAATTACCAGCCCGGCAAAAGCTTTTCACGAATGACTTTTTTTTGTTTCATATTTTTTCCACTGTACTTTATTTATGTGTGTGTGAGAGAGAGTGAACCCCCCTTGGGGCAGAGGTGTCCCCATCGCCGTCCTGGCCATTTGCATGGCCGCGGTGGCGCGGCTGTCGTTCGGTCGCCGGAAATTTAATTAAACGCTTTATATTTCTTGCTCTTTTCCATTCATAAATATTAATAAATACAACAAAACATGATTTCGTAGTTTTTTTCTCTTCGGGCAGCTAACGTTTTTCTCTCTCCATTCAGTCAACCTGCCACTCTTTCTTCCTCGTGGTGTGGTGCGTTTTCCGGAATTTTCTTTTTTTTTCGCTCGCCACGATCCTTGGAGTCGCCGTCACCAGGGCAAACGGTGATATAGTGCGCCTCTGTCACGACCTTTGCGGTTTGACGCCTCGCCTGGGTGGACCTTCTGGGCGCGTGCAAGCCGTGGTTTTCGTTGCACAACATTTTTGAAATAACTGCTGTTTGAAGCCGGACGGTAATTAGCGCGATGGCATCTTCGGGACAAGTCTTTTGACCTTTCGGCCGATTCATAAACAAATGTTCGTCAATAAAAAAATACATCTGATTTTTTTTCTGTCTAACATACATTTATTTTCGAAAAGCAAAAATCAAAATTTTATTAAACCATTAAATAAAATCTCGGTACAACTTTGAAAATACCGTCAGTGGGGTTGACTATGGGTCAAAAAACGATACACCTCTCGTAATTTCTTTATAACAAAAACAATTTAAATAACATCGAAAATCTTTCAACGTCGATTTGTTCTTAGATAGTTTACAAATATTTTCCCAAAATGACAATGGGGGTGACATTGGGTCAAATGAAACTAAAATGCTGCTCAAATACAACGATATGGTAAAAACAAGTCATCCAACAGTGTTTCTAGTTCGAGGGAATCGTATTGACATGCTACAATGTTTGAAGTGGAGATTTTCTAACATTTGGGTAGTTTTCGAGCAATTCCAGAAAAATATTAGAAAGCCTTAACTTTAGACAGTTGCCAAAATAACAGGATTTGTTCTAAGAACGAGATTTTTTTCAGCGAAGTCATCTTAAGATGTCCCCTACACAACCCTTTTAACAGAATTCAGTTTCATTGAGAAAAATCTGAAAAAAGGCAAAATCCGTAAAAAATCACTTTGACCCAATCTCACTCCCCAGACCCAATGTCACCCCCACTGACGGTACTTCTAAAGTTTTATGCAAATTTTTGATGAGGGATCATCCACAAACCACGTAAACACTTATAAGGGATGAAAGGTGGGGTATCGATTGTTATTCTTTGTATGGGCAACTGTCCACCGTGTTTTTGGGAACCAGGAATTGTAAATAATTTGAAAATCCAGAGTTACCAGAGAAGCGGCCTGAATCCAACCCTGTGAGCCTGAAATTTTCTGAATTTATTAATAGAAATTGTTTCAATATTAAAAACAAGCCAGCTTTTGATTACTGGTAACGGACCAACGTACTTTTAATAACTGTTTTGATATTTAGTATCACTTACTGTTTTAATACTTAAAATAGGAACGTGCTTTAGTAGCGTTATCCGTTTTGCAAAAAGTTTCATGAATCGTTCTTGAACCCATCAGCCAAGGGGTTTTAAGTTTTTGACCTGGTATGAAATCCATAAACACTTATTTCGGGTGTTCAATTTTTTATTTAGGTAAGCGTCTTTGGAGTCAAAGCATAGGAAAACGTCACCAAAATCAGAGCAGATCTGGTGATTTTTAGAACAAAATTGCACTTTTTTAAATAAAAAAAAAGTAATTTCCTGTCGAAATTAGCAAAAATCGTCATTTTGTTCTAAAAATCTCCAAATCTACATAATTTCGCTGAAATTTCCCTCAGAGATATGTTTTCAGGTGCCTAACGTCATGACTCGAATTCCCGGACGCTTCAAAACCCGGGCACCTCATCTTGTTTTATCAATTATTTGGATATAAGTTCGCACTATGAATATCAAAACTGTGTTATTTGATGAATTCTAACATCAACTTTCATTTAAAGTTTGTTTGAATGCTGTAGTTAATGTCAAAACAATTAAAAAGAATATTATAAGATTACCAAAACTGCGAAACATTTCACCTGAAATATTTCATAGGCTTCCGAAGCACCGGGAAGGCAAAGCAGAAATTTATGGTTTTGATTTCCTTAAATTCTAGCAAATTTTTATATAAAATATCGATTGTTTCGATGTTAACAGCTTATTTGAGACCTTAAGAATGCCATTCACTTACATTTCAGTCCAAATTTGTGCGATTCATTAGCAAAATCGAGTGTCCGGAATTCGAAGCAAAAAAGTCCGGATTTCGAATCAGCTTTTATCAGTATCCGGGATTCGAAGCACAACAAGTCATTTCAATTTTCGAATTCTGATGAAAAATTGTTAGAAAAGACATATTTTGCATGCATTCTCTTAAAACTGACTGTTAATACTACATCCCGATGATATTTCTTCATTTCCAACTTATTACATGATTTCTTGTCAGCTATAACGAAAATGATATGCTACTAAGTGTCCGGATTTCGAATCATGACGTAACATCGATTAAGAATTTACCACACAAAATAAAAAAAAATATCAATTTTCATACTAGGTCCAAATCTTAAAACCCCAAGGTCAATGGGTTCCCGTGCATATATTTAGCTGAAATTTCAGCCATTGGCCTTTTTTGCATGCAAAACGATCCGTAGACTATTTCCAAAACAGATCAGCTTAATACTCCAGGTGTGGTTTTATGAAAAGAAATGTCAAAATATCCATGAAGTTATTTAAAAAAACTAACTTAATCCACCTATGTGGTTGGAGCCTTCCTCACAACAATGGCTGTACACAAGTTTCATCTATTTTTTAGATCCGGCTTCCAAAAAGTACATCGATATCACCTAAGTGGCCATATCTCGAGACAGGGTTGCCAGATCTTCAATGTTTTGGGCTCGTTGGAAAGGTTTTTTGATAACCTAACCAACGATGGGTCGGATGATGGACCCGGACATAGTTTACATACATTTAAGTGAGATCCGGCTTCAAAAAAGTACATAAATGTCACTTAAGAGGCCATATCTCGAGACAGGGTTGCCAGATCTTCAATGTTTTAGACTCGTTGGAAAGGTCTTTTGATAACCTAACCAACAATAGGTCGGATAGTGGATCCGGACATAGTTTACATACATTTGAGTGAGATCCGGCTTCAAAAAAGTACATCAATATCACCTAAGTGGCCATATCTCGAGACAGGGTAGCCAGATCTTCAATGTTTTGGACTCATTGGAAAGGTCTTTTGATAAGTTAACCAACAATAGGTCGGATGGTGGACCCGGACATAGTTACCATGCATTTAAGTGAGATTCGGCTTCAAAAAAGTACATCAATATCACTTAATTGGCCATATCTCGAGACAGGGTTGCCAGATCTTCAATGTTTTACACTCGTTGGAAAGGTATTTTGATAACCTAACCAACGATGGGTCCGATGATGGACCCAGACATAGTTTACATACATTTAAGTGAGATCCGGCTTCAAAAAAGTATATCAATATCACTTAACTGGCCATATCTCGAGACAGGGTTGCCAGATCTTCAATGTTTTGCACTCGTTGGAAAGGTCTTTCGATAACCTAACCAACGATGGGTCGGATGATGGACCCGGACATAGTTTACATACAGTTAAGTGAGATCCAAATATATGTGAAAACACATTTTTATACATAACTTTTGAACTACTAATCGAAACTTCAATCTGTATAAAACTCGATCTATGGGACCCTAAACCAAGTCAGATGCAACAAGTTCGGGTCAAATCGGTTCAGCCAGTGCCGAGAAACATGAGCTAGTTTGTTGGTCACATACATACATACACACACACATACACACACACACATACACACACATACACACACACATACACACAGACATTTGTTCAGTTTTCGATTCTGAGTCGATATGTATACATGAAGGTGGGTCTACGACGTTTTTATACGAAGTTCATTTTTAGAGCAGGATTATAGCCTTACCTCAGTGAGGAAGGCAAAAAGTATCAGGTTTCAAGCATACCCTTAATCTTTAGCCTTAATTTTGTTAATACTTAAAAATATTCTAATTTGACTAAAAATTAAAAATTACATCAAAAGTATTCTATGCATTTTACTGTGTGTATTGAGTTTTCCTCAGATTAAAAAAATGTAATTAAGTGGGAGAACCGGAAAATTTAATTTTATGTCATGATAAGTGAATTTTCACGGTTTTTAGTAAATCGTCTGAAATCCATTATTTTTCATATTTTTCTTTTTCCAAAACACTTTTTTAATTACATTTCTTTAGTATTATTTCAAACGTGAAGTTCTAGTAATGTTGATTAAAAAATAGTTAAATTTACTGCCAATTTTAAATTACGATTTTTTTTATCACGATATTTATGGAGATTTATTGTATCAACAAACGAATAAACACATTTGTTATGATGGTGTGAGTTGGTAGCATTATTATTTCGATTTTGGCTTTGAGCCCTCAATAAATTTTGTGGGAACGATTCTCTCGACTCGAATTTTGGGTGTACAGACGTGTAAATTTAAAAAAAAATCAAGTGCCCAAAATTGTTAGCAAATATGTCCCTTTCGCAATCTTCCCTGTCACACCCAGAACCACCAAAGATGACCTTCTTTATCACAATTCCTTTGATCACCCGAAAAAAAGAGGACACGTTCCGCACAACTGAACGTTAATGATGAATCATAATCCACTCTCGTCGTCATCGTTCCGTCCCAATCCACGTTTGACATACTCTGATAATGCCCTGGTAATTCCCTCCGATTTACGACGCCAAAGAATGAGATTGCTCTCTCTGTCGCTACCCCTTAAATGGTCCCCGGCGAATAAGGCGTCCTTCCCTCAAATTTCGATTACGAGGGTTTAAGCGTGAACCAGAAAAAAACGTGTGTGTGTTCGAGGGGGTGTTATTATTGATGATGTTATGATAATTAGCCCTTTGTGTATTGTCGTGCCATTACTGTCGCTATTAATTTTGGCCTCCAGCAGGGTCGCACGGCAGTTCTTCCTTGGAAGGAGGGACCAGTTTAGCTGCTTGTTGAGCGACGAGATTTATGGTTGTCAACCACTTGTTCCTGTGCTGTGCTAAATTCGCGTTTTTTTATCAAAACTTTCCTCTTCTGCTTTCTTCTCTTCTTCTATGGCCCAACAGGTTCCGGTCAAATTCAGCTGTGGCAGTTTCTGCTCGAGCTGCTGAGCGACTCGACGAACGCGGCCTGCATCACGTGGGAGGGCACCAACGGTGAGTTCAAGCTGACCGACCCGGACGAGGTGGCGCGGCGCTGGGGCGAGCGGAAGTCCAAGCCGAACATGAACTACGACAAGCTGAGCCGGGCGTTGAGGTGAGTTTAGAAAGGGGTTAAGGTGGAATATTGTTGGGTAATCTTACAAAACCACATACCCACACTCTTGAGAATCACACAACTTTAGCTACTTTAAGAATAACACAATACAAACCTTTTATATAACATTTCAAAGCCATACAGAATTGAAACAAAATAGTCATCCTCAAGGAAACATTCATATTTTGTTTCCGCAGTTTCAATTTCATGCACCATCGAAAAATACTGGACATATTGAGAGCACATATCGACACACGGAACATTCTGCCGTCATGATGATTGGCTATCACGCGTAAAAAATCTTCCACTCTCAAAGTCCAATTACCTATCGAACAGAAACAACACAAAAAAAACATAACATAAATGCAACGTTTTTTGGCGTTTGCCTCTATTCCTGCTCGCAGCCACAACCAAACAGAAAAAAAAATCGCTGCTCCTCGAATCGTACGAGCATCGCGAAAATTGACGGCCACCCAACTCCCCGAAATCCAAAACTCGAGAGGCAATTTCCCGCGCTCAGGGAAAGCTCTCTTTTGTCTACGACGATCCGATCGGCGGCGCACCCACCGATTATGGCGTTGGGGAGCCCCGAATCCGGCCCCATCGAAAATATCCGCGTCAAATGGCACGAAAGACAGCACACGTGACGTGCATGCAAATAAATCGCAAAAAAAAAGAAATCCAAGCCAAAATTGTCGAAACCATATTGGTGATGGCCGTCGAAACGTGAATCGACACGATTCTGGGCCCGGGTGTGATCACCTTGGAAAAGTGACAAGAAACGAGAAGGTGGGGAAAAAGAATGCTCAAACAGAACATGAAGCTGACAACGGTAGCGTGGGCAGCAAGCTAAATGTTGTGTAATTTGATGAAATTTTCTAGTATTTTCACGAAAAAAGAAAGACAGCTGTTTGGGGAGCTTTCTCTCAAAGGATTGACTCGGATAAAAAGTAAAACTTTGTTGCAAATTTAGAAAAACGAAATTTGCCATCATAATAAATTTATGTTAGTTTCGCCTTCAAAATCAGGCTGTGACAAATAATTTTAAAAATGTCTTGTTCGGCAATATTTTATAATATTCAAAATGAAAACATTCATTTGAATAGAGCAAATAAAACTTTTTGTCTCCGATTTCAAATTTCGAGTTTTAGTTCAAATAGATGTATTTTTTCAATTCCTTCTAAAATATTTTTTCCTCAAGTCAAAATAATGATTTCTCTCTTCTTCGTGTTCTGAGAAGCAAATTAAGCCAGAAAAAAAGTTAAATCTATTTTGATATTTTAGGTACAGAAAAGTAGGCTTTTTCGTCATTCGAGAATGACTGAAAAAGTGGCGTCATCTTTAAAGTTCGTCACGCACTAGGGGAGGGGGGGGGGAGTTCGGTTGGCGCAAGTGTGACAAAGTGTGACAAGGGGGAGAGGGGGGGGGGTACGTGATACATACCATACCAATCAGCATAGCGCACCAGGTACGCGTGCTGTAGCAAGAAGACGCTTCCATCTTTCTCGATCTTGAGCTGCTACTCTCCAATTTCCCAGGTTACAGATCTTCCGGATATCACCATTCACTTGATCTCCCCACCGTGCGCGCGGTTTCCCTGCTTTTCTGCCTGTTCCGCCAGCTGGTTCAGCGCGGTCAAAAAGCAGTCTGACAGGCTGGCTCTCGTCCATTCGGGCGACATGGCCGGCCCACCTGAGCCTCCCAATCTTCGCCTGGGTGGCGATGGTCGGTTCTTCAAGCAACGCGTGCAGTTCGTGGTTCATGCGTCTTCGCCACACTCCGTCAGACACCTGCACTCCACCGTAGATCGTTCGTAGCACCTTCCGTTCGAAAACTCCAAGGGCACGTTCGTCCTCCTGCCGCAACGTCCAGGTTTCGTGGCCATAGAGGACTACCGGTCTAATCAGTGTTTTGTACATCGTCAGCTTCGTGCGGCGCTGCACTCGATCCGATGTGAAGGTCTTCCGTAATCCGAAGTAAGCACGATTCCCAGCAAAAATACGAGTCCGGATCTGTTTGCTGGTGTCGTTGTCGGCGGTTACCAGCGATCCCAAGTACACGAACTCGCTCACCTCCTCCAACTCATCACCATCCACAGTTAGAGGGGTGAGACTTGGGGGGCCGACGTCCTTCGAACCCCTTCCTCTCATGTACTTCGTCTTCGTCGTATTCATGCCAAGTCCTACACGCCTTGCTTGTACCTTCAGTCGGGTGTAGACATCCTTCACCGTCTCCAGGTTTCTTGCCACAATGTCGATGTCATCGGCAAAAGCAAGCAGCTGGTAGGACCTGTTCAAAATCGTGCCACTCGTTTCGATGCCCGCCCTTCGAATAATGCCCTCAAGGGCGACGTTGAATAGCGCACAGGATAAGCCATCACCTTGCCGCAGCCCTCGGCGTGATCAAAGGGTTCCGCTAAGTCCCCGAAACACGCACGTGACACATCACACCGTCAAGGTAGCCTTGATCAGCCGAGTCAGTTTATCCGGAAACCCGTTCTCGTGCATAATCTGCCATAGCTGCTCGCGGTCGACTGTATCATAGGCCGCCTTGAAATCGATGAAGATGTGATGTGTGGGCACGTTGTACTCACGACATTTCTCGAGGATCTGTCGGAGACAAAATATTTGGTCCGTGGTGGCGCGCGGGCTAGTGAAGCCTGCTTGGTAGGGCCCCACGAACCTCCTTGCATGGGGTGACAGCTGGCGGCAGAGGATCTGGGAGAGGATTTTGTAGGCCGCGTTGATAAGCGTGATGCCGCGGTAGTTGCCGCAGTCCAGCTTATCGCCCTTTTTATAGATGGGGCACACGACACCATCCATCCATTCCTCCGGTAGCTTCTCCTCCTCCCAGATCTTGGAAATCACGCAGTGAAGCGCCCTCGCTAGTTTCTCTCCTCCATATTTGAAGAGCTCACCGGGTAACCGATCCTTTCCGGCAGCTCTGTTGTTCTTCAGCTTCCTGATCTCCCTCTTCACCGTCTCCAGATCAGGTGCTGGGAACTGTTCATCAGCTGCGGGCGCTCCAAGGTTGACTCCATCGCCGTCTCCGTTCGCTTCATCGCCGTTGAGGTGCTCGTTGAAGTACTGCTTCCACCTGTCCAACACCTCGCTCTTGTTTACGATCAGGTTTCCACCACTGTCCCTGCATACATCGGCGCGGGGGGTACGTGAGACTATGACGTTACGCTAAACTATTTCATTAATACTGAAAATTCATTCTTTAAATATACTTAGAAAAAAAAATGTGAATTTACTCGACACGGAAAAAATGAATCACATGTAAACTCAATTGATGTAAACTTGAGATTCGACGTAAACGGTTGAATCACACGTAAAATCATGTTTCAACGTATAATTTGTCGCAAATTTACATCAAATTACACTTGAATTTAAATGTTTAATGATGTGCAAAAGATGTATCATTCGGAAATATTTTTGTGTGTAGCTTAAAAGTTTGATGTTTGATAAACTTTACTCATAAATCAAACATTAGGCTTTTAGAAACAGAGTTATTGATGATAGATTTAATATGCATCAAAAAACTGTGACGGTGGTGGTGATTTCTACCACTACAACATTGAACAAAATAAAAAAAAATCTAACGCAACCTGTAAAAATTTAAAACTTTCTCGAATTCGAAATCATGCTAAAATTGTACACAAAAAACAAGATAATGGGGGTCAACATAACGTGACGTACTTTTCGAGGGGGTCAGAGCCAGCGTGACAAAGTGTAACATTGGGGGGAGGGGGATTAATTTTGGCCGATTTTAGCGTGACATACTTTATGGATGACGCCTAGTTCCACGATGAAATTGCAAAATGGTAGTTTATGCGAAAAGTTGCAAAAAGAGGTTTTTTTCAGCATGAGTCGTTCATTTATCCAACAAGGTTCATCGAGTTGGATGAATACAACGAGTGCTGAATGTTTATGTATTTTGTCAATAACCGTTTGGATCAAAAAATGTTGAAAAGTATTACTTTTCAAAACAAGTAGAAAAGTAGGCTATTTCGTCGTTCAAGAATGACAGGAAAAGTAAGTAGCAAAACATTAGGATTCTAAAGAACTGAAAATTCACAACATTTTTTTCTTGATTTCAGTTAACCTAGTTTTGTGAACAAGTGTGCACCACTTCACTACCCACCATTGAAAAAACGGATAATATCTACTTTTGGCAAAAATGAGTTATTGGCACCAGGTGGTAGAGGATGTTCCAACGCATCTTCTAAAACTTGAATTTTACTCAAGTAATGTTTGTATTTGGCTGCCGATGCGAAAAACAAAACGTCTAATGAGCTACTCTTATGAAAAATGGCCTTTGGACAATTTTCTACTAGGCGAAGATTAAATAAGTTTGTAAATAATAACCAAAACAATATGGGAATAAATAATAAATAATATGTGTTTTTAAAATACAATTTCAAAAAATCTCCAGATTTATAGGCATTTTCAGTAGAACAAATTTTATACAAAATGTGAAAACTTGTGATTCGTGCTTCGAATTCAGTATAAAATGCAATATAAACCGATAATTTTATTAAAAAAAACTAGTTTTAACAAATTTCAGACAAAATTCCGAATTTTTAACAATCTTAACTAAAATTTGTATGTATTTTGTTAAAAAGCTTTTAAACTTAGTTAACTAATTATAAACATTTTTTTTCTTAAAAACTATATCAGCTACTCTAGCGATGGTACATTTAACGTACAAATAAAGTTTGAACATTTTAAATATGATTTTAACAAGAAAAACTATGACTATCAAAGTAACCCCGGGATTCAAACCAAGAATTTTTAACGTAACTATTTTTATAAACACTATTGAAAAAACTTTTTTTCCAAAATAGTGCATGGACTTTGTGTAGCCTACCCCAGTACATGTTTTAAAATTAATAATCTTGTGAAAAACCTTACCTATTGGAAAATATTCCAAAACCAAATTGAAATACTATCAAAGTCACCCCGGTTTACGGTATGTAAAGGTAAGAACAAGATTGTCCGTCAGACCTGGACGCAAACGCAAAATTTTGCGGCTGTCATCATAGCCTGCCAGTCATCGACCATTGAACAAAGCAACCCCTGTAGATTGTTCGACTGACAGTTGTTGGAAAAATCGAACTGGCACAGCGTTCTGCGTTCACCACTGCGTCGAACGGACAATCTTGTTCTTAGCTTAAGTGCTAGCAACTGAATTTCCGGTCAGAACGCGTTTGATACTAAACTTCGGGACAATATACAGAATGGTCAGCCAAACATAACGTATTTGTTATTATTTACCTTTCGTGCTATATTTTTTATTCAAGGTCAAAAATTAAAACGCGTTTTCTCCGTACGTCAAAAAGCGACGTGTGACAAGATAGCACGACAACGTAAATTTTAAGCCAACTACAGAAATTTTGTAAATTTAATAAATAAATAAACAACAATCTAACTATAAAATCTAACTATAACATAACTTGACATATGCATTCGCATTCAAAGGGAGACCTGGTGTAACCAAATTTGCCAACAACAATCAAAAATGATAATTGTCTGTCCTACTCATTATTTCCAAATAAAAATCCTATTACCGAAGAAGCTGCGTGAGCCATTGTCAACCCAAAGACTGCACCAGAAACCAAGAGTGAATCACACCAGGGGGGCACTCGCACAGCACTCCTGATTGCGGAGGAATCAACCCCACAGCAGGACACCACAAACCGGCCAAATCTGGCACATGTTTTGATACACTTTCCCAATACACACCCTCCCAATTGGGTGCTGAACGTCCTCCGACGATTTCTCGGCTGCTTGCAGATTCCTGCAGCAGTAGGCGGTGATCGTTAAAGACAATTTGATTTACTGTGATGATTTCTTTTGTTGGGCCTACTTTGCTTTACGGATTCGGGAGGTTTCCTTCTTGTCGGGGATATTTATTAGGTTTAGCCAAATGTTGCTTCTTCGGGGGACTGTGGAATTTGGTCTTTTTGGTTCTGAAAAGAGATGAGCAATATTTTCCTTGGTTGAAGGGGGAAAACTGTGTCTGTGTCTTTCAATGGCTAATTCGAAACGATCAGAGTAAATTGAGTGAAAATTGCTATAAAACTGACATCAAAAGAGCATTATTTCTGAATGATAATGTGGGTCAATAGTTGTTCGGGAGGGGGCTGCCAATAGAGTAATTTACTAGAGAATTAATCTAGATTTTTGTGCTATAAGAAGCTGAAATCATTCGTACAAACATCAAATGTGAATTGTTAAAGTTTTTCTTGTTTTGTTTTGTTTTTTGTTGTTTTCACATTAAAGATAATAAATCTGGGATTAAATTATGCACTTGATGTTCACTTTATTGTTGTTTTTTTTTTTTACTTTAGGAACACTCAAAATAAGTAAAATATTTAAAATTAAATTTAATCAAATTGTTCACATATCTTTTTCGTCGAGCCGACTTACCGCACGCCTGAGAAATATATAGGAATGTGTCACGATAGCATGACAACCACGATATGTTATCCAAAGTACTGTCGTTGTAACGAGGATGAGTCAATAGAGCTGCTGTTCTTGACAGCTCCATCAAGATATCTCAGCAAAGGATTGGGGAAATATAACGATGCATGTGCGGATTGTATGCAAATCTGTCTCGCTATTTTGGCCTGAAAAAGACATGGTGTGAAAATTGGGTGTCTGGATTTGCAAAGTTGTTTGCAATATCTTGATGGTGTTTACACTTAGAAATTCTACAAATTCTAGGATGGATCGAGGAATTTTTTAATCAACAATATATCGTCAAGAGAAAATTTATAGCAGAGATTGTGGGTCACTGTTCCCTCAACTTTAACCCAATACAGTGTCAATCCGTCACGGTTACAGATCTCCAATGGCCAAATCTCAAACCACTATCGCGCCACCACAATCTGCAACATATCGCGGTTGACTGGATGTCCTCTCCCTGCTCCATTCTCACTCTGACACGTAACACACAACTTTTGTGTCAGAATGTCACATTTCGTCACAAGTGACAATGCGCCAGGCGTCGTCGCAGGGCCGGCCGACGGCTTTAACTTCTTGTTCGCTTGTTTTGTGTGTCACACCACTTCTTTCCCTTCTCGCTATAAACGGGCCTTTTTGTTATTTCGTTGCCTTTCCATCAAGCACGTGGATCTTGTGACGATTGGTTGACAGCACCACAACAACCTATTTCTTGTCCGCAGGGAGTTTTCCCAAAGGGCAGCCGTGAAAACCACACCACCAGGAACCACCCTAAACGGAGTGGAACGGGGCCAGTCAAGCGTGCCGGAGCGGCTACAATCGCCCTTTTTTTGAAAGGAAGAAAATTAGCTCGATGTCGTGCAGCTTATCGCGACCGGGAAATCAGGACAATCGTAGTAGTCCACGGTGTACCTGGCCGAAAATGTATAGTGAAAGAGTGGCTACTCTGATTGAGACACTTTTCTTCCCTTGTGCCTTAGCCGCCTGCTGAGTTTTGACTTTAACTTTTTTCTACTTCTTCTTTTTCTTCTTCCAGATATTACTACGATAAGAATATCATGACCAAGGTGCACGGCAAGCGTTACGCATACAAATTCGACTTCCAGGGACTGGCCGCGGCAACGCAACCGCAGACGGATCCCACGTACAAGTATCAGAGCGATCTGTTTATGTCGCCGTACCACCACGGGGCAAAGCTGAGCTCGTTTATGAGCCCCCACCACAGCATGACGTCATCTTCCGGTTAGTATTTCACTTCTGTTTATCGATTGATGGAAATGCCAACACTGTGGCAAAAATGTTCCAAATTTGAAGCATATTTTAAAATAGCCGATTCAGAGAAAAATGTTCACACTCTGCTAAGAAATCAAGGGTTTACTTGAGACATTTTTCTCTCTATTGGCAATAAAAAACTTTAAACGGAATTCATCACATCTAAAAAAAAAACAGTCGGCTTTCTGGCTGTCGATCTTCTCGATATCAATATTGCTCTAGCTGTAAATAAATTGTTGAATCACTTCAGGTAGCATGCTTTCATTTTTTGTTCAATATAATTTGATACCTCCCACTCTCGACGGCCCCTTCAATATCGACAACGAGAGAGTCCTCTGTACTACAATAATTCAGAATCAAATAAATTTAATTGATAATAGTTTTTTTTTTCAATCTAAACATGTGTAGGTATATTCTCACTTACTTTTTCAAAAGGTCCTATATACATAGGGAACCCATGATGCATGGGTTGTTTTGAAGAAGTAATCTAGTATTCAAAACTTTTTCATAAAAGCTAACATTTGAATGAAGCTTCATCTAAAAGTTTATTCCTTTTTACAAATTTATAATGAATCAGTCAGGCATTTTCAGGGACGCTTTAACCATTTAATTGTCCACAAGAGGGGAAGATCTGAAAATTAAAAAAAAATAGTACAAATAATATGAATTTCAGTTGTTTCTTTGCTATGCACACTAAATTATTAAAGTAATATAAGCAATTCCATGTAAAAATTTAACGAAATACCCAAATTAAGGGTTCCTTAGAACAAATAATTAGGCAGGCAATTTTTATTTGACCGTTGATCTTAGTTGAGGTATTTCCAAAAAATAAATTTGTTGAAAAACGACCAAAATCTTTTTTTTTTTACTTATAGCTTTTTTTAAAACCAATTAGCGCACTCTTTGCCGCAAAATCTAGAATAACATTTGAAAAAAACGTACACAGTAAAAAAAATGCTGTGTAAAATTGCATCCAAAAGCATAGGGACGTGGCGTTACATCGTGCTGCCACCTGGTTTTTTTAAGCGCAAGAGTGGAAAAGTGCTGAGTCATCGTCTAAAAATAGACGGCGTCCTATCTCGCCCAGCAAAATGAAGTCGATAAAGTAGTCGGTTTCGATGAGAAAAAGTGGAAAACGTGGTCTAAAAATAGCGACGCCATCCCCCTATGCACATCACCTTTGTGAGCAAAAGCATGTAATATTGTAAGAGAAAACGTGTACACAAAAAGCATGTACCGAAGAAAAAAAAATCAGATCTTCTCACCCCAAAAATATCATCAATCCGGCGAGAGTCATATTCAGATTACCAAGTCCGCGCCCCAACCTGCTCGGCTATCTCACCGCTGTGTCAATGGTTGGATCAATGCCAATGTAACAGTCGTATACTTTGTTAACTGCATACAGTCTATGGGTGAACCTACAGCTACATCGGTGAAGATTCGGCTAAATTCATAGCGGCGAGGTAGCCGAGCAGGTTGGGGCGCAGACTTGATAATTTAAGTATGACTCTCGCCGGATTGATGTTATTTTTGGGGTGAGCAGACCTGTTTTTTATTTCTTCGGTAGGGTAGAGTAGTCAACAATGAGACACTTTTGGTTTTCAACTTTCAACGATTTTTCTATTTTTTCATCGGCATGTTTTAATGAGCTTTTTGTTCCATTTTCTTTCTTTAAGTGTGTTCTAACATTGACCAAAATATGAGATCGATCCGACATCTACAGCCAGAGTTATTTAACTGTCCCATTGTAGACGCACTTGGCAGGAACAATGAGACAGCTGGAGAACAATAAGACACTCTACGAAAATCAATACTTTTCTAGTAAAACATCATGTTATTGTATTGTTCCATTATAGTTACTTGCCTTGAACATTTTTGAGCAATTTTGCCATCATGAAACTTTAATTAACAAAAGTTATACTAAAAAAGTATTTAAATTTTGTAAAATCCATATATTTGTACCAAACAAGCCTTACCCGACAAACTTCGTTCTGCCTTTTGTTTCGTTTGTTGACGTTTTTTGCTTTTTTGTTTTTTCAGCCTCCTGTGATCAAAATTTAATTTTACGTAACTTTCTCCACACAATTGGCCGATGCTCCAGAGTCGGTTCCATAGTGACCAAAGTGTCAATTAGTTAGCGTATAAACCTTCCTTGGACTTATACGAACCCAACGCAACAAAGAGCACCTCGATCCGACGCTCCGTATTGAACTGATTCGCGTTCGAACAAAACCGTCGAAATTTTTATATATGCATAGATAACTTTGAATGTTTGGTTAAAGGAAGTTAAAACTTTATAAATATGCCAAAAATCACTTTCAATTCATGTTTTGAAAGATTTACATGGATTTTGAAATGTTTAATGAAGAAAAATCAAAGTGTCTCATTGTTACCCATGGGCTAAAATAAGTGGGGAACAACGAGACAGCCCTGGATTCTGGGTTTATTCTAAATTTTGGACATTGTAGCCCAACTCTATCCCTATGGAACGTCGAAAGAAATATGAAGAAATATTAGTTTTGGTGTAAATGGCAGCCTACGAGCGAAAAAGTATTTTTTGTCCATAATTTACTTTTACACCCCAGATTCAAACATTTATGAATAACTTTTCAAGGGAGTGTCCATAACCAAAGCAGCTATTTTAGCAGACGTGTATCTAGTAGATACACCTTTTACTCAAATATGAGCCTCATTGATTGAAACTACGACTTGTGAGAGCCATTTTATCATTGTTCCCCGTGTCTTATTGATGACAACTCTACGCTACATGTCTTTCGTAAACACATATTCTCATACAATATTACATGCTTTTGCTCACAAAGGTGATGTGCATGCTTTTGCATGCGATTTTACCATCGGATTCTTGCTGTGTACTATTTTTCAAAGTGCCGTTTTGGCTGTGTCTGAATCAGAGAGTCCATTTATGGAAATATTGTTATCAGAACATTGCTTTAGTTTTCAAGTTACGGCCATGTTACAGATAAAAAAGTTAATTTTCTTTAGCTATTTCCACAAGGCTGTACCTCGGAATCCAGTTTATGAACTTCTCACCCTAAAAAATCTGATAAAAATATTTTCAGAAATTAGCTGGTTGGGTTTCGTAGTCCTCTACTAATTTCCTTAAAAATCAAACAAATAACCTTTAATTGCGTCTAAGATAGCAACAAATATATTAAACGACGAAAAGTTATGTTACGAAGCTTTGGAAAAAATAATGTCTGTGGGGCCATAATGTCCAAATACGTGGCTAATTATTTGAGCAAAAAGTAGGTAAGGATTTCGCCTCGCACTTATTTTGTCCTTAAATATTGCTCTAATACCATTTCGTTGAAAAATATTTATCAGGCGCATTTTTAAATAATTTTAGTTTCCTAGGAAATCCCTTGAACGTTCAGGCATTAATATTTTCAAAGGTTTATTTGTGTTTAGTCTCACCCATTTGTTTCATTTTACTTTGACACTATTTTAATTATTATATTTTTGGAGTTTCACTGAAAACCTTTTATTAGTCAAAATTCAAGCTGAAGTGCCTTGTTAAACTTGAAAAATGGAATACCTATTACTCGAAGCATCAGAAAATCGATTTCCACTTTTCAACACCCAGCATCGTCGTCACCCGTTATTGATTTCTACAAATTACATTTGCCTCCACCATGATTCCACCTCTAATACTCACTCTCGGAAGGACAGCCAAACTAGACCACACTTTCCCGGCCGACGGGTTGGCATCATATCTGGGAGATCCAAACTTGGAATAAATCGCCAACTTTCCATTCAGATTTCCCTCCCTTCCCTCCACCACTACTCCCTCTTCCCACGACGAAAGTCACTCCCTCGTTGAAACACCCACCCACACCTACACACATCAAATCAGTACGTCAGAAAAGGGAAAAGCGAGTTTTCCATCCAAGCAGGCATTTGCGATGATTACTGGTTGGCAGCCACCAGTCACCAACACCAAGGCATGGCCTCCTACGGCGCGAGACAACTGCGATGGTGTGTGCCAGAGCCTTCTGCGATGCCTCCTTCACGCCATCAACCCCCTTTGTCCGGAAAATGGTGGGGTTGGAACGAAACGAACGACCGGCGCAGACGGAAGACCTCAAGTATCATCTTCTTTCCTTCGCATCCTGTCTCACTCACTTTGGAAAAACTTGCGCTTCCTCGCACACCCACACACCCGCACACACAGTCTCGTTGTCTCTTTTCCGCCCGCTGTCGCCAATGGGGTGGTGAAAAGACCCGAAACCCCACCACTGTCACCTACCTCAAATTTCATACCAAACACCCGAGAAGGGAACCAGAAGGAAACGAAATCGTTCTCCTGGCTTAATTTCTGTTTCCCTAACTAGTTCCGTTTCGGAACGGCTTGTTTGTTAGACGCTTCCGAAGAGCCGTCATTTCTTCGTCAAAAAATATAAGACGGACGGAACCACCCCCCGGACACGGGACGGAACGGTTTGGGGATGAGGGGACAACCCTTCCTTCGTCCCAGTCTGGAAGGCCGTGCTAGGCACGAGGTGCAAGGTCGGCTAGGAAAACGAAGGAAATTAATGGTAATTTTTCGTCATTTTTTCCTATTGGTTTGGGGGGGGGGACAATATTTGCGTTTTTAATGAACAAATTTTTATCAAAAAATAATTTTCATCGAAAACAACTTGTTGAATGGTGAACAAGGTATTTGAAACACATTGTTTATGGTTGATAAAAATAATTCTGAGATCGGAAAGAAACGTATCACATCTGCAAAAAATAAACTAATGAAACTATCGATATTTCAAATATTTTGGACTGTTGCAAAACTGTGAAGTAAATAGCGAATTGCGATACCTTGTTTTGAATTAAGTCTCCCTCCCTCCACTCTCAACTGAGACAGATATATTGAATAATCTTTTTTATAGCCTGATCTTGCAAAACAAAACTTTACCAAAGACAACAAATCGGCATATTTTTATTAGAAAGAATAGATTTTTTCGAATGTTTCATTTGTCAACATCGAAAATCATCCAAAACCAAAAGTTCTCAGAATCAGGCAAACCGAGGTTCCTTTAGTAGAGGATACCCATAGGGACTCTCATGCCAAATATCAGCCCATTTGGTTGAGAATTGGCCTGTGTTCACCGTCTGACATGGGGCGTCGTAATTTTCTCTTAGCCGTCATAGCATACTAAGGACAATGCGTACATTTGAAGGGTGAATCGATGATTCTGGAGACACCGGACGTCGATCCAATGCGCACCTTGGGGACAGAATGGACAACCCTAATTCCTTCTGGAATGTGTTCATTGGACCATCCCCTACAAACCTGTCTTTATTCCGAGTGAATCCATGTTGTCCCAAGACCTGTAGGAACGATTGAACGAAAAGCATAAAAATCCCATAGTAATTTACATGTAAACTTTGAACCGCTGGGGACAGGCTAATTCTCAACCAAATGGGCTGATATTTGGCATGAGAGTCCCTATGGGTATCCTCTACTAAAGGAACCTCGGTTTGCCTGATTCTGAGAACTTTTGGTTTTGGATGAAACACCCTAATATATATATAACTATAGTTATTGTACGCGAATGTTGGACGCTTTTGGACACTCAGAAAAACATTTTTTTTTTTTTGCTGGTTTTTCTTTCAATATTACTTAACAACCATTGGACAAATCTACATGGTTTTCAGGTTAATTTTTTTAAGAGCGGGTTCACGAGCAAAGCATACCCATCTCGCATCGACCTTACCAATCAGCGTGCCATTTTTAGGGGTTGTTTGTACACATAAAACTAGCATCTGGGCCAAACGGGGTCAACGGAAAGTGGGGAAAATCGGGACTATGTTTCTATTCAGGAACACGAATATGACAAAATTTCCACCAGAAAATGGGATCCAAGGGGTCCACTGAGCAAAAATTTACAACCAAAAACTTCACTAAAAGAAAAAGAGTCTATTTTATGCGTTGAACTGTTTTACCCAAGGCGCTTTCAGCCTCAGATGGTAGTCCTAGATGTTCTCTATAAGCTCCATGTCGAATCGAGTTTATATCTGGAGTACTCATTGTTTCACGCCTGTCTTATTGTTCCTGCCAAGTGCGTCTGCAATGAGACAGTGCAGTTACTCTGGCTGTAAAAGTCGGATCGATCTCATATTTTGGAACACTTTAAAAGTAAAATGCAACAATAAGGTTGTTTTAAAGTGCTGATGAAAAAATACAAAAAATCTAACTTAAAAAATCTTTTTATACAACTTTCCTCAAGATACCAAATCGATCAGAAAATTACTTCTGAAGATAGGGACTTTGTCAAACCAACGCACAGTGTTCGGAATGGCAAAATTAAGTGGAATAAATTGATAACTCCTTTATTTGACGTCCTAGCCAAATGGCGTCTTCGGAAGAGTTGTTGTACTTAATAAGGGCTATCTTTTGAAGTTATTGACATACAGGGTGACGACCTTCCAGGGTGTCAACCAAAAACTAACTTTGTTGGATGACGTTGTAGGGCTTTGGTGTCTTCGGCAAAGTTGTAGAAGAGAAAATTTCATGAAAGTTTGTCGAAGGCGCCAAATTTGTAGCTCTTAATCTACTCGAGATATACGCCATTTTTGCAAAAATGGTCCAAAAAAGCACTTTTTTGGTGATAACCTCAAAATGTTAGCATTTTAGCGGCCTACTATGTTCTGAAGAGTTGTTTATGACATAAAATTACACATCTTTGCCGAAGACAGTAAAATGTTTTGAGCCTTTATTGAAGAGTTATAACCATTTTTATGTGATTTTGAGCCTATTTTCAAGTTGCTATGTTTTCAAAATGGCGCATTTTGGCGCAAAACCAAACAATGCACCTGAAAGTACACACTTTCAACTACATTTCCTGAAAATATCTCCGTGTCTATCCGTGTCTATTTTTAGATATCTCGATTTGAATTTGACGGTTTTTTATCAATTTATTTATATTTTAAAGCGGAATCTTATTGAAAACGTGGTAATAATCGGTAAATTGATCGATTTTTATGGAAAATACATTGTTTATGCATTATATTATGACACATATTCTAAAATTATGAATAAAAACATGTTTAACGCAAAAATAATGTAAATTAAAATTTTAAATAATTGTTCGTATTTAAAATTAAATATTTCCTTTTATATTTGGTCAGTTTAGAAAGGTTGTCGTATTTTTTTATAGACAAAGTATTTTCCATAAAAAATGATCAATTTTCCCTTCAATTCACCGATTTTCAACTCGTATTCAACAAGATTTCGATTAACATTTATTAATAGATTGATTAAAAACCGTCAAATTCAAATCGAGATATCTAAAAATAGACACGGATAGACACGGAGATATTTTCAGGAAATGTAGTTGAAAGTGTGTACTTTCAGGTGCATTGTTTGGTTTTGCGCCAAATTGCGCCATTTTGAAAACATAGCAACTTGAAAATAGGCTCAAAATCACATAAAAATGGTTATAACTCTTCAATAAAGGCTCAAAACATTTTACTGTCTTCCGCAAAGACGTGTAATTTTATGTCATAAACAACTCTTCAGAACATAGTAGGCCGCTAAAATGCTAACATTTTGAGTTATCACCAAAAAAGTGCTTTTTTGGACCATTTTTGCAAAAATGGCGTATATCTCGAGTAGATTAAGAGCTACAAATTTGGCGCCTTCGATAAACTTTCATGAAATTTTCTCTTCTACAACTTTGCCGAAGACACCAAAGCCCTACAACGTCATCCAACAAAGTTAGTTTTTGGTTGACACCCTGGAAGGTCGTCACCCTGTATGTCAATAACTTCAAAAGATAGCCCTTATCAAATACAACAACTCTTCCGAAGACGCCATTTGGCTAGGACGTCAAATAAAGGAGTTATCAATTTATTCCACTTAATTTTGCCATTCCGAACACTGTGCAACGGGGTACAAACTAAACCACCGGGGGTTGAGTGTATTTTCATGGAAAAAGGAAGGATGGCACCAACCACCTAAAGGTGGATTTAGTAACGTAATATTCGTAACAATTTTTACAGTGAATTTAAAGCTTGCCCTGGGTAAAGAGAAAAAAAATACCTTATTGAAGATTAATTTGTTCGATATTTTGCCATACATTTGAAAAATTGTCTAAATTTTTGAGTAAAATTACATCAGTGAAAACAATCTTTTACTCGCTCTGCTCATTGCAGCCTCCATCTTCCCGTCGGCCGCCTCCTGGGGCAACTGGGGCAGCCCGGCCACGAACCTCTACCCGTCGCACTCGATGTCGCACGTGACGCCGTCGCACGTCGCGCCGCACCTCGGCTCGTACCCGCACTACGCATGACCATCACCGACGACGTCCTCGACTGCGGTGGCAGCGGCCGCGGCAGCCGCTTCCGTCACCTCGGGCTCGCACCACCACCACCATCATCACCACTCGCAGGTTGACTCGAACTTTGACATCTACAAGAAGTTGACCCCGTACGAATAATAGCTCCCGTCGTTCCAGCAGCAGCAGCATCAGCAGGAATTTCAGCTGGTCCAGCAGTCGGTTCTGCAGCCAATCGAACCACCCCCACAACCACCACCAATTCTTGAATGCAACAGCAGCAGCGAACAGCAACAGTTCTACCGACGCAACCTAGATAAATGTATTTTAGATCATCTAAGCAAATGTCTCAACTTTTAAAATTTTCATCCCATAAAGGAAGAAGAAGTAAAGAGGAGAAATGATACATATTTTAAATAGTAAGATTATACAACAAAACAAACCCAGCTGAACAGAACAAGCGAGATATTCCAAGTCAGTGTATACTAGCAATATTTTTGATGTAAAGAGCAGCAAACCAAACTCTTAACACACACATTTCACTACTAGGAAATGGTTAAAGAGGTAATAGTCTTCTGAAATAGGCCGAGTCATCGTAGTTATTCAATTATTGTGTAAGTGAGTACTTTATTGTCTGTACATAGAACGAAAACCAACAAGAAAATCTTTTTAATTGTGAATCTCTTTTGTTTAATGATTTGTGATATGAACAAACAAATTGGCAAGTATTAACAAACCAAAAAAGAAAACTAGTCATTGATTATCATTGTAAAAAAAAAAACAGTGCAAAACAACCAAAGTATGAAACTTTGAAACTACTCTCCTCTAAGTCATTATTTATTTTATTTATCTAAGTATTACTATTGTTTATCTATATTTTAACTAATTTAAACTAAACAAAAAAGCAAATATTCGTACATACAAAGACTGTGATAGTTAACGACACTTGTTAAAATTTCGTTCTCGCAACAGTTTTTACTCGAATTGTCTACAACTATTGAGCAAAAACTATGTTTTACAAACAAAAATTACAACAACAAAATCAACATTACCCACTTCTTTGCGAGCAAAAAGAAATGGACTCTACTCTTATTTGTACATAGTTATTTACAAAAATTTGCAAATACTCAAAAACTCTAGGTGTAGTAAACTTTAAACCACAGAAAAAAAAATAAACAAATAAGTAAACCGCGCAAAAAGTCAGAGCAATCACTGTATGGATGTGTTTTCGATATCAAAGAAACAAAAAAAGATAAACAAATAAAAATCTAAACGTCAGCGTTTCACACCGGTTGTCGAAAAAATGCAAACTATTTGTAAATATAACGTCTAACGAGGTTCAGTTTTATCGTGCAACCGAAATATCAAGTGTATCGAGTGAAAAGCAAGCAGCAAATTTATTCTACTGATAACACACATAACTCTTCAGTGGCTGGTATTTAAGTAAAAACAAAACCAAACCAAACAAAAACAGTTGAAACGTGTAACTGAATGTCTATTTTTCAATCCCACTGAATGGTCTCGCGCGACTGGTTTGAGTCTCGTGAGCTCAAACGGGGCTAACAAGCGCAGTAAACATCAGAGTAAAACAAATGTTAAATTAAAACAAAACAAAAAAACGGAATCTTATATTGAATTATAAATGTGTAAATGGTGTGACAAGAAAAAAGTAACCGAAAAAAAACAAAACAAATAAAAAAACAAGTCTTCACTGTACATGGAAATGAACATGATAATTCCAAGGAAAACTGCAAATAAAATTCGTATAAATGTTTGAAAAATATGTTCCTGTTGTTTTTTTGTCATTTGAAGCAATACCATTACATTTTTTGTTTTTTACATTCCAATTTCTAAGTCACCACAAATAATTCTTCCACTGGGAGTCGAGGAGCAAACATCAACCTGATCCTGTAAGCAGAGTTATTTAGCCTAGCGCTCGTGAACGCCTCGTGCTCGCCGTTCGGTTCAAGATAGCAATTTGTTTATCAGGCATATGAATGCGAACGATAGTAGACAACCTAACCAAGGATGGGACGGATGGTGGATCCGGACACAATTTACATACATTTAAGTGGGATCCGGCTTCAAAAAAGTACATAAATATTACTTAAGTGGCCATATCTCGAGACAGGGTTGCCAGATCTTCAGTGTTTTGGATTCGTTGGAAAGGTTTTTCGATTATCTAACCAACGGTGGATCGGATGGTGGATCCGGCCATAGTTTACATACATTTAAGTGGGATCCGGCTTCAAAAAAGTGCATCAATATCACTTAAGTGGACATATCTCGAGACAGGGTTGCCAGATCTTCAATGTTTTGGATTCGTTGGAAACGGGTTTTGATAACCTAACCAAGGATGGGACGGATGGTGGATCCGGACATAATTTACATACATTTAAGTGAGATCCGGCTTCAGAAAAATACATAAATGTCACTTAAGTGGCCATATCTCGAGACATGGTTGCCAGATCTTCAATGTTTTGGACTCGTTGGAAAGGTTTTTTGATAACCTAACCAACGATGGGTCGGATGGTGGATCCGGACATAGTTTACATACATTTAAGTGAGATCCGGCTTCCAAAAAGTGCATCAATATCACTTAAGTGGCCATATCTCGAGACAGAGTTGCCAGATCTTCAGTATTTTGGATTCGTTGGAAAGGTTTTTTGATTACCTAACCAACGATGGGTCGGATGGTGGATCCGGACATAGTTTACATACATTGAAGTGAGATCCGGCTTCAAAAAAATGCATCAATACCACTTAAGAGGACATATCTCGAGACAGGGTTGCCAGATCTTCAATGTTTTGGACTCGTTGGAAAGGTCTTTTGATTACCTAACCAACGATGGGTTGGATGATGGATCCGGACATAGTTTTTATGCATATAAGTGAGATCCGGATATATGTGAAAACACATTTTTATACAGTATGTAAAAAAAGTATTTACACCCCTTGAGCACTATGCACATTTTGTGATGAAACATGTAAAGAATTTAAAGTTTGACAGGAACCTAGTACTACGTTTTGTTCAGAAACTCATGCCAAACATTTTGCTACAAACAGCTCATGAAAAGATGATTTCTATTAAAAGTTATATAACAAATACTATTACGAAAATAAAAAAGGTGCAAAAAAAGTTTGTACACCTTTCGAAAAATTAACATAAATAATGTTATTTGTTGACAAATCACCATAAATCCAGTCTCCTAACTCCAAATAGGCATCCTTGACTGATTAAAAATGATTTGGATTGAATATAAAGTTTACTAACTACTTAGTATAAAAGTTTATATAACTCTGAAATTCTATATAAAACTTATCTAAACTTAATTTTGCAAACTTTTAATTCAACTAAATGTCAATATATTACCATAGAATTGCTAAATAAATATTTTGGAGTGGGTATAACACCGTTTTGGGGTATTTGTATCGATAGAATAGATTTTCGTTGGAATTTCGTACCAACCCGGAATTACGTCGTCGGAAAATCCGCCGGCATTCGAACCGGTCCATAATTCTTAAGTCAACCTATGTGGCATCGGAAAGGGCATAAAATTTCCGATCTTTGATACCCATACATCTAGGTTTTCTATAAAACCCACGTTTTTAAATACCTGGGCAAAAGTAAGTTTGATCCACGAGAACAAAAATTACGAAATTCCATACATTTTTGGCAGATTGCTCAAACAAAACCATAACAACGTTTTTACCTAGGTATATAAAATCGTGGGTTTTATAGAAAACCTAGATGTATGGGTATCAAAACATCGGAAATTTTATGCCCTTTCCGATGCCACATAGGTTGACTTAAGAATTGTGGACCGGTTCGGATGCCGGCGGATTTTCCGACGACGTAATTCCGGGTTGGTACGAAATTCCAACGAAAATCTATTCTATCGATACAAATACCCCAAAACGGTGTTATACCCACTCCAAAATGTTTATTTAGCAATTATATGGTAATATATTGACATTTAGTTGAATTAAAAGTTTGCAAAATTAAGTTTAGATAAGTTTTATATAGAATTTCCAGAGTTATATAAACTTTTATACTAAGTTGTTAGTAAACTTTATATTCAATCCAAATTATTTTATAAATCAGTCAAGGATGCCTATTTGAAGTTGGGAGACTGGATTTATGGTGATTTGTCAACAAATAACATTATTTATGTTAATTTTTCGAAAGGTGTACAAACTTTTTTTGCACCTTTTTAGTTTCGTAATAGTATTTGTTATATAACTTTTTATAGAAATCATCTTTTCATGAGCTTTTTGTAGCAAAATGTCTGGCATGAGTTTCTGAACAAAACGTAGTACTAGGTTTCTGTCAACATTAAATTGTTTAGATGTTTCATCACAATATGTGCATAGTGCCCAAGGGGTGTAAATACTTTTTATACATACTGTATATAACTTTTGAACTACTTATCGAAACTTCAAACAATTCAATAGCGATGTATGGGACCCTAAACCAAGTCGAATGCAATCGGTTTGATCAAAATCGGTCCAGCCAGTGCTGAGAAAACTTGGCAAGAATTTTGAACACATACATACATACACACACACACACACATACACACACACAGACATTTGTTCAGTTTTCGATTCTGAGTCGATAGGTATACATGAATATAGGTCTACGAGCTGTATTTCAAAAGTTCATTTTTCGAGCAGGATTATAGCCTTACCTCAGTGAGGAAGGCAAAAATCGGTAAAAAAAATTGGGTGAGCCATACTTGGAGCTAGAGGGTGACGATTCTCGAGATTTTCAACTTCCCGGGAATCGAGAGTTGAATTTGGCCATTTCCCGGGAAATCCCGGGACCCGGGAATTTTTATACTATGCCATTAGTGGCAAAATTTAAAAAGAAAAGTATTAAATTTGTTATTTATTCGTTAAATTAAGTATACTCATAATTTTTAGGAACTATATAGTTTACTATAATTGTTTTAAAATGTTTATGAATCATAATTCGCAATGAGTGACTTTTCAAATGTTGCTCAAACTTGTTCCATGAACTTCTTATTATTATAATTTCCCAGTATCGAGATTTTTGCAATATGATAAAGAACGACTCAAAACAACAATTTAAATTTTTTTCATCCTTTTTAAGGTCAACTGTAAATTTTAATTGAAGATATATTTACAGTTATCAGGAAAACCGGAGTATTCACAAAGATTACCGCTCCAGAGTTTAATATTGAGGTTGACGTGAAACATAAAATTATATCGCATTGACATCAAAAAAGAAATTACCTTGAAAATTAACTTAGGTACTTAGAATTAAAACAAAGGATTGCTATGCTCGAGAGAAGATATGGAATTTGAACTTATCTTGAAAAAGCTTTTACCTCTTAGAAATAATAAATAAAAATAATATTTCAAGAGTTTTTCTCATAACGCCCAATAAACACTCTGGATTTAAAAAAAAGAAAACATTAAATTTCATTTCTGGGGTGTAACTGCAGAGTATGTTTTGAGGTAAATTTTGGGGTCCACATTTTTTTGGCTTCTCTCGATTTAGAATTTTTGACAAGTTAAAATTTAAAAAATAAAAAAATATGAATAGGAAGATTAGAGAAGCATTGGTTTATTTGAATTTGAACATCGAACATTAAACATCCAATGTTCCAAACAATTTTGAATTTTTCAAATAATTCTTGATTAGTTTATATAATTTTGCTTCAATATTTATAAGTTTAAAATTTCCCGGGAGTCTCGACTGAATTTCCCGGGAATCGAGAGGTCCAAAAATGGTCGATTTCCCGGGAATTTTTCCCCGGGAATTCCCGCTCGTCACCCTCTACTTGGAGCCAAATGAAAAAATACAAAAAAAAAAAATAAACATGGATCAAATCGGTCGATTTACAAGAGAATTGCACAGTTTACTTTGATTATGAAGACATTGGTAAATTGGACTGTTTTAATACTTTCAAAGTGTCATATTTAACATAGAACTAGGTATATCTCTCTTTACTATACTAGGGGGGGGGGGTCAATTCAAATGTTTATCGTAACTTCAAGTGTTATTGAAAAAGAATTCAAAATTAACTTGCACAGCAAATTTTTGAAATCCTTGAATTATGATATAAAATCGGTTTTGGGGATGTTTACCAAAGTTGGTATTTTTTATGACTAAATCTATTTCTAATGAATTTTGATTAAATTTGGAACTTTTGTGCTGTACTTGTAATACTTTTGAATGAAACTGTAAAAGTCCCCTCTAATAATCAAATTGATGGTATCAAACTCTGCTCGATTTTTCAAATAACAATTTTCAACTAAAACAATTAAAAAAACCTTTAGTGTTTGTCCGAACCCGTGCCAAATCGTGGTTTCTTATCACGACACCTTAGGGAAGGCGACCTACGAAATGTTTGACAACAACATTAATCTCAACATGTTAAAATTAAGTTAAGAAATAAATTGCCTCTGAATCTGCTTTGTAAATGCGGCCCGAAACTCATGTGAAAAATCTACTTACTTTGGCGATGGGGTTGGATAAAATAAGTGTGGATTAAAAGGACAAAGAACCTTGTGAGAAATTAAAAAGAGATGCTAGCGAGTATATATTACGCTGAGTTCTAATCACATGAATGTTAAAATAAACACAACTATTATGCAACATGCGTTCAAAACGTTACTCATCCCATTAATCTTAAATAAACGTTTTAATAATAAACCTATATAAAATAACACCAATAATTCGTGACTTAATTACAGCGTGGCGTCAGATGCAAACGGTCCAGTCATGATTAGATGGGCAGATTTCGCTCATACCCAACTATCTTTCACGTGCCAGACAGACGACCAACTTGTAATGCCTTCAAGTGGCCGCTTATAAAGATAAGGCATCTCCTGGTCGCTGCTATAAGTAAGTGTGCAAAATTTTGACTGTGATCACATCTGTGCTGATTTCCGGTTAGTCAAAAAGTAAAAAAATGTACAGAATCGCTGTAATTCTTTTTTGTGCCTTTGAGTTTTCTTTTGGTAAAAACATACTAATTCTGTCCGGAGTTCCATCGCCAAGTCATTCAATATGGTAAGTTTTTATTGGTTATTAGTCTTACTTTTTTTTTCATTTTTATATTTCTACAGGATCCGTCCACTGGCAACGGCTCTTGCCGCCGATGGGCACAATGTAACCGTTGTTAGTCCAGATATTGAGAAGAAACCTCCAGTAAATTTAACCTACGTTCATCTGGAGACCCTGTATAGTGAAATGTACAATACTAGTCAGCGTGATAACTTGCAATTTTTCGAAATGGCCGATGAAGGACCACTGAAGATGCTGTCGTTCCTGGATGAGTTCACCATCATAATGTGTAAAGCATCCATCAGATCGGTTGGTTTCAAGCATCTGATGGACTATCCGAAGGACTTTAAGTTTGATCTGTTCATGAGCGATTACATGATTGGTCCGTGTCTGGCATCACTGCTGATGTACCGTTTCGGTAGCCCTCCGTACATTCCGGTAGCTCCGTACAATGCGCTAGCCACGTCAGCTCCTCTCATAGGATCATACGCATACTCGGCATCGATTCCAAACCATTCTTTCGATGTTCCACTGAAAATGTCCTTCTTGGAGCGAGTGCAAAACTTCTTCTACGACAGCTACGAAGAGCTGCGGAAAGACACCTATCTCTATCCTGAAACGGACGCCATCATTCGTTCGGTCTTCCCAAATGCTCCGAGTGCTCGCGAGCTTCAAAGCAAAATCAAACTTCTCTTCATCAACAACAACCCACTTATCCAGTACAAAGAACCAATGATGCCCAATGTGATTCCGGTTGGCGGAATGCAAATCCGACCACCAAAACCACTTCCCGACGACCTAAACCGGATAGTTTCAAAAGCAAAAAATGGATTCATCCTTTTCTCACTGGGCAGCAACGCCCGAAGCGACCTCCTCGGTCCGGATCGCATCCGATGCGTCATGACCGCAATGAAAGCCTTCCCGCAGTTTCAATTCCTGTGGAAATTTGAATCCGACGAGTCCAAACTTCCGATGGCGGTTCCCGAAAACGTCTTCATTCGAGCTTGGATGCCCCAGAACGACCTCCTGGGACACCCCAACATCAAACTCTTCATGACTCACAGTGGCCTGCTCAGTACTCAGGAAGCAATCTGGAATGGAGTGCCCATACTCGGATTTCCACTCTTCGCCGATCAATTCCGAAACATTAACTACTGCTCGTCGATCGGCGTCGCCCAAAGGCAGTCAATCCAACGATGTAACGCCCAAGAGCTGATCGAAACCATCCGAGAGCTAACGGGCAATCCCAGCTATAATGCAAAAATGAAGCGGCTCTCGCAGTTGGTCCAAGATCAACCGGAAACTCCACTGCAGCGTGCCGTTTGGTGGGTCAACTGGGTGCTACGGAATCCAGATGTGTCCGTGTTGCAGTCCAGCGTTATGCAAATGGGGTGGATGCAGAAATATTTAATCGACGTGTTTCTGTTTATTGTTCTATGTACGGTTTTGATTGCTTTATTAATTATTATATTTTCCATGAAAGTCATAAAGCAGTTAGGCAAAAGTTCAACGAAGCAAAAGAGACAATAAATGAGAGCTTTATTTAAAAAAAAATGTCGAAAATAAATATTCAATTTCGTTAGCACATACATTGAATTCTAACTTAACCTAATCTGATCATATATAACCGTTGGAAGATCAAATTTACGAGAGCATCTCCGTGTGGATACAGAAACGTGTCCTTCGAAATCAACTCATAGCTATCACAGGGAGAAAAAAGAGTTCGCAAAATCGTGAACAAGCGTTCATGAAAATGAGAACCACGAACAAAGTGTCCAAATCCCATGGTACGATTTCCGAAAACGTACCATAAAATTTGAATACTTTGATCGTGGTTCCCATTTTCATGAACGCTTGTTCACGATTTTGGGAACTCTTTTTTCTCCGTGCATAGAGTAGATTTCTCTTCCGTTTTCAAAATGACATCCACTCTGGAGATCAAAAACGAGGATTGGAGTCGATGCCGTTTATCTATGATCAGAGTATGCAGTATGAAGAGACAGTAGATATTATGGCTGATGGAAAAGTAGAGTGACGGTAAACAAAAATTGAAAAACATCCATCAAATACTTTGAAACCACCACAAATTAATCGAATAATCCACATTATCTCTTCAGTTACCATATTGAATGACTAGGTGATGGAATACCGAAAGGAAAAGTATATTTGCAGCACTAGCAACTCCGAAAAAGCACTCCAAAAGTATAGTACAGTCATCCCACATATTCGGAACGGTTTCCAGATCGGCCAATGTTCAAAAAATCATAGCAAATCGATAATTGAACTTAATGATTCGCTTTTACCTTCATTTGTAAGCTTTTCTTGCGATCTTTCGAATGCTGTATCGAACATCTGCAAATTTTAACTTTTATATGAAGTTTTTGAAGAATTACTTTGACCCTTGAAATCCACAAATTCGGAACACTTTTTTCTTACGAATGTAAACAAACTTTGGATCGCACCAGGAGTACATATTTACTATCAAATAATGACTTCACACACTGAAACCAATGAAACTCAAGCTTAGTGATGTTTTATACATGGTTTGATAACTTTTTTTTGTGAAAATATCAGTTAAATTCAGGTGTTCCACGATTGTGGAGGCACAATAACATCCCACAATTATGAAACAGGCCATTTGGAGGCAGTGTTTTGCTGCTCTAGACAAAATAGTCTTGGAATGAAGTTTTTTGTTCAGAAAGTACTACTTTTACTAGTGAAATAGCAAGATGATGTCCAAATGAAGGTTCTAAAAATAGAAAGGTCGACAGAAAAGCTACTTTTGGCATGCTATTGACAAATTATCATAAAAGTGTTCCGAATTTGTGGGAGTTCCGAATATGTGGGATGACTGTAACAATAATGGTTCTAGTTGACATGGTGAGCAAAATGATCAACTGCAAGCAAAAGTTGCGCTCCAATTGTGAAGCATTTGAAACTAATGCAAACCAACAGTAATGGTTGATCAAAGCAGAATTTCTTATCAGTGAAGTGTGCTCACACAGTAGTTTAGAAGGCAAGTTACTTCTGAAGTGATGATACTGAATTTTGTCCTAACAATGACTATGGGAAAGAACTGATAAAAAAAGAAGAGAAGCATTTTTTGCAGAGCAGGTAAATCAATATAAACCCCGTATTCATCAAGGAAATAAATACCACCAACTTGTTTGAAATTATGCTTGTTTATTCTTCAACTTTTTGCCCCCATTGTGCTTTTTACACGCAATCCTGTAAGTTACTCCGACGATAACGTGACTCGTGATCGCCACCGCCACAAACAGGAAAATCAACACATCGTACGCGTTCTTTTTCAGCCAACCGATTTCGACGGCATGCGACTGAAGGTAGGTCACGTCGGGATTCCGCAGCACCCACTCGATCCACCAGACGGCACGGTCCAGCGGTTTCTCCGGCTGGTCGCGAAACACTTTGGAAAGTCGTTGCATGTTTTGAGTGTAACTGGAAAGAAAAATCGATTGACAATATGATTCCATCAAAGGCAAGTAGAAAACAAAGAGCTTTACCCTGCATTAGTCATCATCTCATGGATAGTAGCCTTCAACTGCTCAGCATCGATCTTCACGATCGAGAGCCTCATCGCCACGCCTACTTTGGTGCAATAGTTGATGTTCCGATACTGATCGGCAAACACCGGGAACCCTATTAAAGGAATGCCATGCCAGATTGCTTCCTGAGTGCTCAGTAGGCCACTGTGCGTTATGAACAGTTTCATGTTAGGGTGCGCCAAAAGATCATTCTGAGGGAGCCACTCTTTAATGAACACATTCTTTGGAACCGGCGCGGGAAGCGTGTCAGACTCAAACTTCCACAAAAATTGAATGTCGGGAAAAGATTTCATAGCATCTAAGATGGCCATGATGCGTTCCGTTCCCAAGGTATCACTGCGAACGTTTGATCCTAACGAGAACAAAATGGCGCCATTTTTGGCACTGTTCATCACGCTATGAAGATCTTTCGGGAGCGGTTTAGAATCAACCACCTGAAGTCCTCCCACCGGAATTACATTCGGCATCAACGGTTCCGAAAATTGAATTGCAGCGTTCACATTCGGCATGACAACACGCGCAAGTTTGTTAAAATCGGCTACGTATGGAATCTGAGGAATCTTTTCACGCACCAGTTCGTCCATTTTGGGAAACGTGTACCACTCTTTCAGTAAATGTTCCCACGTGTTGTAGAAAAAGTTCATGACTCGATCATAGAAGCACATATCTTCCGTTGCATCAAACTCGTGGTTTGGAACCAGACCAGAGTATGCAAAAGATCCTGCGAACGGGGTCGACGTCGTGATCCCATTATAAGCCGTGACCAAAACCAAAGGTGGCCGATTGAACTTGTGAAGCGCTGCTGCCGATATACAAGGTCCAACTAAGTAATCATTAATCACGAGATCAAACTTGAAATCAGCCGGGTAGTTCATAAGCTCAGCAAATCCTTTCGATTTCAAACTAAACCGACAACAATTGACACAAAACTCTTCAAACTCAAACAGCATCCCAAATGGGCTCATCTTGCCCATGCTGAAGAAATCGGATTGCGCCGATTTTGGATCGTTGAAAATGGCCTCGTAAACACCCTCCATCTGAAGAAAGTGCACATTTTCCGGAGGATTATTTTCAACTTGCAAACTCAGCGCCGTCACATTGTGACCCCGTGCTGCCAAGCCGTAGATTAAAGGTCGATTCCTAAAAGTACAAATTACAGTTAATTATCATCAAAACCCTTAACTCTTCTAACCTCACCATATGAAATGGCTCTTGGATGCAACGCCTGCAATGTACAAAATGTTTGCTCCATCAATCACGGCTGCTATCGATAGGCCGAACAACAGAATCAAAATCGACTGCTTCATCGGACTTGTGCTTTTGATACGACGGTTATTGTATCACTAACTCGCATATTTGTCAAAAAATAAAAGTGACCACAAGCAGCACAGCCTTATCACTGAATTTTGGACAGCCAGATAGATTGGCTTTAGAGTTAGTCGCACTTTGTAGGTTTTTGTGACCAGCATTTTGAAAACATGATGAATTCAAAGGATTATTTTTTTATAAATTTACTTTTTAATATATTTATTTATACAGTGAACTCTTCCGTTGTCGATATTGAAGAGATCGTCAAGAAGGGACTAAACAATTTATTGACAGCTGGAGCAATATTGGTATCGAGAAGGTGACAGCCAAAGAGTCGACTTTATACATTTTTTATTTATATTTTTTTCCACCGTCATTTTGGCCGTCCGATCTAGGATTTATAATAATTTCAAAGTAATTCAATGGTCATCAAAGAAAAAGTTATTTTTAATTTTTCAATAACCTATCTGAAGATTCGATTATTCGAAATTTGCCCAAGGGTTTCGGATTATCGAATCTGGACTTTACGAGCCTAATTTAACGAAACATAAGCTGGCACTCGCAATTATATTCAACATCACAGGTACGTATTATTTCCAGATTCAATTTAGAATGAGATAATGCTGTTTGATCTTTACAGTATTTTTTTTATGGAAATCAAGTTCCAGAAGATGCAATGCACATCCTTTATTACTATTCAAAAATATTTGCAAAGGCATTTTGTTTGTAATATTCACATCAAAAATCACACATTATTATGTAAATTTTTTGAATGATTCTTTTGCGTTTCTCTCTGAATTAGTTTTTTTAACCTCAAACGTGACCCACCCTAACATTCTAATAGTCATCTATAAATCCAAGCTGTTTCTTGAGGTAGGAAATGGACAGCAAACCATGCGTACAAATGAAATATGGTATGGCGATAAGACATCGAAATTCAAGCCCGAGTGTGATAACGAAGACAATTTTTTTTGCAAATGATAAAGATAGCTAGTGGACAATGCGCTCAGCTTTTTTGCGTTAGCAGCATTTTTGCATGCATAATGAACGTGATGCACGAACAAGATCAACTGACTTCCTAATTGTAATTTTATGCCATACTATAATTCCGCACTGTTTACCATCTCCACGTGCTATAAATTGAGTCATATAACTTGGGGATGCCGTAAACTACGAAACAAAACAATATTATTCCTTTTTCTTCACAGCAAGAAGTTTACAAAGTTGCCTTATAACGCTTTTTGCATACTTTTTCAAAAGAATCTCACACAGTTTATGGACGCCCCCAAAGGACGACTGTCGTCTAGCCAAATACCATTAACCCATTTCGTGGACGAAGTGTAAACAGAAACCGGTCTCGGGGATGCTGTGGCAGTTATCTCTGAGCGATTACAAGATTTGCTTCTCGGGATGACCGTGGCCCGACTAGATTCCGTTACTTTGTGACTTGAAATCCGATCAACTTGTCAGTCTGCAGAACGTCGTAGTTGAAAGTGAAACTATAGTTTGTAAGCTGGTTGGTGTGATTTGAGAATGGGGCACTTGTCTGTTTTAAAGGTGTTAATTTGGCTGGAGTTTGTGATAATCGCTAGATGTTCGAATATTCTTGTGTTGATGAGTGTTCCATCGCCGAGTCATTTTATATGGTGATATTACACAATTTGGTGTAACTTGAATGAAAATTAAAATATGTGTTGTTTTCGCAGGATCAGACCAATCATAAATCAACTTGCCCAACATGGGCACAATATAACTGCACTTTCGGTGAACACTGATCCTAACGCTGTGGAGAACATTACATACATTCACTTGGAAAATACGTACAACGTGCTGTACGGTGATGGAAAAGCAAACAACAATATTCTCAAACGGTCCGAGGAAAATCCATTCCAAGCCACCATGTCGTTTTATAAATTTGGAACCCTGGGATGCATAGGTAATGTTTGTTGTTACATGCTCTTAAAAAAAATATCTAAAAAATAATCTTCCCAACAGGAGCAACGAGCTCAGCAGGCCTCCAAAGGCTCATGGAGTATCCCGATGATTTCCCTTTCGATCTAGTCATCTACGACTTTACCTGTGGTCCATGCGTGCTTGGATTCCTGCAAAAGTTCAACTATCCACCCCTGGTTAGCTTAACCGGGTTCAGCATTCCCCAGTTCAGCCATCATCTAGTAGGCGGACATAAGCCATCGTCATACGTTCCCCACTTTTCCCTCCGATACGATACAAAAATGGGCTTTTTCCAAAGAATGATCAATTTCATTGTTCAAAACTTTGATTCCATCTACCGAGAGTGGGTGTTTTTACCCCACATGCAGAGGTTGGCACAAACTGCGTTTAATTTCACTCTGCCAAATCTTGCTGAGCTAGAGCAACGAACGCAGATTATGCTGGTGAACACAAATCCCGTGCTGGATCCTCCGGAAACGTTGCCGCAAAATGTTATCCCTGTTGGTGGATTGCAAATTGTGCAGCCAAAGCCGCTGGTGGAGGTGAGTAGGTTCAAATGGGGTGTTGTGCGCCACTTTTTGCTTCCAGTGCATTCCTGGCTAGTATCGAAATTATGGGATAGTGTAGTTTTATCAGACTTCGAATATTCTGAGACAGCTTATACAACTGAAGTTTTAGTGATAAAATAATTAGCTACAGCTTTTAAACAGTGCCAACTACGCGATATTTTAATTTAATCCTCATTTTCAGGAAATCTCCAACTTCATCGAAAGCAGCTCCAAAGGAACGGTTTTATTCGCGATGGGAACAAACTTCAAAAGCAAAATGTTCACCAGAGATCGCCAAGCCATGTTCATCGAAGCATTTGCCCTGCTGCCGGAGTACAACTTCCTGTGGAAGTTCGACGACGACAATCTGCCCATTCCGGCTCCGAAAAACCTGATGGTAAGAGCGTGGCTTCCCCAAAACGACATTCTTGCTCATCCCCGGCTGAAGGCATTTATCACTCACTGCGGCCTGCTCAGCACGTACGAGGCGTCATACCACGGAGTTCCCACGATCGGCATTCCCATCTACGTCGATCAGCACCGGAACGCTCAGCGATCGGCCCGGGCGGAAGTGGGCGTCACGTTGGATCTGAAAAATCTATCCACGGAAGCAATTCGTCGCGCTTTGCTGCGAGTTTTGACGGGGGAAAAGTTTGCTTCAAATATGGCGAAAAGAGCTCAACTTTTGCACGATCAGACTGAAAGTCCACTAGATCGTGCCGTGTGGTGGATCGAGTGGGTCCTCCGACATCCACACTCGAACCATATGCGTTCTCCGATGTTGGATTTGGGATATTTTGCCAAAGGTAATATCGATGTGTTTGTGTTTCTGTGTTTATTTTTCGCAATAGTTTTAACCGTTATTTTGAAATGCATTAAAAATCTCATTAAAAAATCTCATCAAACGGATTGTGATAAGAAGGAAAAATTGAAATAAATGATCTCATAGCCCACAACTAGTTATTTTTCTTGCTGCGATCGACACGACGTCCCTTGCAAACCAATTTCCGGACTACCAAGATCAACACGCATGGAAGCAACACCAAGAATGCAATCACATCTACAAGATTGCTTCGCAAGAATCCCAGCTTGAGCACCGGCGACTGCATAGATTCAACGTCCGGATGGCGCAGCGCCCATTCGACCCACCAAACGGCGCGCGCCAGTGGCTTTTCCGGCTGGTCCCGGAACAGGACTGAAATGCGGTCCATGTTCTTGCGATAGCTGGGTGTTTCTAGCACCTTACGGACCGTATCGCGAACCTGCTCCATGGAGAGTGTTTGGAAGACTACTCGCTCGGCGACGCCCATGCGGATGCACTTTTGGATGTTCTAAAACGAAGAGCGCAACTTTTTTCAATTATTGCAGTTTCAAAATCTGAACAGCCAAACAGTCGATTCTTGTCTTGTTTGGCTGGCTCTCACCCTAACTGACGAACTTACCCGATGCTGATCGGCGATAAACGGAATCCCAATCATCGGCACTCCATGCCAGGACGCCTCGTGCATGCTTAATAGGCCCGCATGTGTGATGAATCCTTTCACTTTCGGATGAGCCAAAATGTCATTCTGGGGCATCCACTTCCTGATCATCACATTTTTCGGCAGTTTCAAATCCAAGTCGGACTCAAATTTCCACAAAAAGTTATAATCCGTTAGCTGTCGCATGGCTTCGATCAACAAGATCTGACGTTCCTTCCCCAACTCATCACTACGAATGTTCGTCCCAAGTGAAAACAGCACCGCTCCCTTTCTTCCCGCGTTGATGAACTTCTCCAAATCATCCGGAACTGGTTTTGCTTCCTTGATTTGAAGTCCACCTACTGGGATGAGATTCGGCGGTGCCGGTTCCGGGAAGTCTATTGAATAGTGCGCATTTACGAGAAGAACCTTTGAGAGACGGTCCAAGTCTGGAACGTAAGGTAGGTCGTCGTACTGGAAGTATTCGCGGACCATTTTGTCCAGAACCGGGTTCGAATAATAGTTGCGGTATCTAAAATAAGAAATTGATGCAGTTTTTGTTCGATAATTCATAATTCTGAATACTTACATGAAGTCTACAGTGTATAACAACGTGTTATGGACGCGTTCGAAGAACGTCATATCTGATCCGTAGCCCAGTGAGAAGAATGGAGTGTACGCGTAGAACTTGTGACCGCCGATCACTTCCGTCACATACGGTGGATTGTTGAAGGGCGTAACACTGACCAGCGGAGGATACTTGAATTTGTGCAGTAACCCATGCATACAGCCTCCACAGGTCATGTCGTAGAGCACAAGATCAAACTTATAATCATCGGGGTAGTTTTTGATTAGGGCTAAACCTTTGGACTTAAGAATTCCTTAAACAAAAATGAATGATAAATTATTGAACTTGAAAGTAACGTCTAACCTCTTCTCACCTTGGCATTCCGTAATCACAAAATCTCGATAGAATGAAATCACCGATTTGAAGACGTTCTCGTTTGCCATCTCCATCAAATCAACATTGTGTGGTCCGCTGTACAATTCCGGGTACGTTTCTTCCAGCTCAATATAGTGAATATTTTCCACAGTATTTTCTCTACATCGGGCGATACAATCGTTAGATTGTGACCTTTGGCCGCCAACGCATCGACAATTGCACGATTCCTGTTTAATGTTCAAACAAACTTGAAACAACTTCAAAGTATTTACCCAAGTTAGCAACGATTACCAAATGTGATGACTCGGGCTGGCCACTCCAAACAGGCATAGAATATTGGCACCGAACGCCACACTAACTATCTGTACTGTAAACAGTACGGCAATGAAAACGGTCCTCATATCACCGAACTTCGTGGGGTCGTGTGACCACGCAGTTCAACCACCGAAAACGTACTGAATGGAGGAGCGGTTAGTCTCATCAATTGGCTTAAAAGTGAGAGCGACCAATGATAAAAATAAGCGAGTCAAGTGCTAAATTTATGCTTTTCAAGGGCAAACGGTGGTCGATGCTCTAAATTTGCTCCAAACTAATCCTATTTAAATTATGCTCAAACAGACACGATGCGCACATTCACGGATACTCAAACTGTAAAATGATAAGATTATTAAAATCAAAAATGAGCTGAGGAAAATACTGTAATGCGTTTATAATATTGCTAATTTAAATTTATATTGATTTCCGTATTCTGATATATTTGTTGATCATTAAATTGTCTGTTAGAATCAAACTTTTGGGAATATCGAAATAATTTTCTAAATAGGGACAGTAGTATTTCGAGCACTCCAAGGTTACCCATCAATGAAATAAAGTTGTGTTAAATTTTCTTGGACGCAAGTTTCACCAATAACAATGACATCTGGTTTGCGTGGTAATTTACTTACATTGAATTTAAAATTATCAAAGCGATCAATATTATTTATACTTCTAATGTTAATTTGAAGAATCGAAAAACCGTTGAAATTTGAAAAATCTCGATCAAAGTCATCAATGCTGTTATATGAAAAGTTAAACTTGTCGTGATCAAGACGTTGCTCAATGTCTTCCATTCAGTTGAGTTAGTTTCCCGATACAATTACCTCTGTACTAAGTGCAGGGTCCTTCCGTCCCGTCTGCTGGAAGCGCTTGTTCGTCTCGGGATGAGTGGTCCAAGTTGAGCCGTTGTAAATCCAGGGGCGTTGAAGTCCCAGCATACAGAGCTCCCAAGTTTGCCGATGCAACTCCACCTTCTCCGGTGTCAGATGGTCTTGAACCAGAACAAATTTGTTCTGCGATCGGATGTTGAGCTCCGCCGGAGTTACAGGCCTCTTGAGAGCACGCACGCAGCCGATGAACCTTTGCTTGTCCTGAACCCGCCAAAACTTGACCAGGACAGCGTCAGTTCGCTTATTCTGCTTGAAAACTAGCGGCCGCACTTCCTCCACGTCCTTGGATTCCTCGAAGCCAACCAGCTTGCAAACCTTGGTGAAGGCTTCCAGATGTTTCTTGGGCTGCTCCAGTTTGAATCCCTTGATGAGGACTTCCTTCTAAAGCTGCGCCTGCTTCAGATCTACCACTTCCTGCTTTCCACCGTGACGGCGTCAACGCGCTGAGACAGCTTCAGCAACTTCGTCAGGAGATCCTTGTTAAGTTTCTCCAACGAGTCTAGCTTGGCCAGCTTAGCGTTGATCTCCTCGAGCTGCTGCGAGATGTTCGAATTTTGATCCGCTGCTGCTTTGTTTTCCTTCGAGGACTTGGACGTTTGAGAGCTGCCGACCGGACATCCTAACCTCAACTCTTCGCCAGTGAGACGATTGGAAAAGCAAGAACTTTCCCACCGAAATGGGCCGCTACAGACGAACCTTCAACAGTCCCGGGACCGCAAACTCCTCAATAGCCGGAATACCGAAAAAGAAGCGAGAAAACGCACGTTAATTATTAAATAATGCGAAATTTCGCGGACGTAAACAATTCTCAACTTTCCTGTGTCAGTGCACGGAGAAAAAAGAGTTCCCAAAATCGTGAACAAGCGTTCATGAAAATGAGAAAAAAAAGTGTTCAAATCCCATGGTACGATTTTGAAAAACGTACCATGAAATTTGAACACTTTGTTCGTGGTTCCCATTGTCATGAACGCTTGTTCACGATTTTAGGAACTCTTTTTTCTCCGTGTGTTGCCAGGGATATATCCTTTCCTCAGTAAGGTGAGGAAGGCAAAAATGATCAGTACCAACAATTGACAAGCCATAATATTCAATAAAATATTTCTATATTTGTTTACTTCATGATACCCTTGACACTCAGCAGAACGATGCACGTGAATATGAAGTTGTATTATATTTGACTTGCTCACACGAGTGTGTGCTTCCGCGTCAACGCGTCGTGGCGTTGAATCAAACTCAATTAGTCAAGCTCAATGATAGCGGGACAATATTGTAGCGTTACTTAACGTTATAATAATATTACTGAACGACGAATCAAAGTTTATAAAAAAATACTACATTGGGTCTGGGGAATGAAATTGGGTCATGGCGGTAGTAAAAGTAAACTATGGTGAAATTACACCTCGGAATGGTTTTATCTTTTGTTGTCATAAAAGTAGTAATATTACGCCATCTTTTTTTACACCATAAATAAATAACTTTTGTCAGCATTAAAAAATAGTAGTACATAGAGTACATAGTCCTAAATCCTAAATTTACCCCATGCCCATTTTGTCTTGCAGTCACGCTTGCCCCCTACATCCAGGGCCTGTCAAGTTTCATAGGGATTAGTCTCATTTAATCAAATTTTAACTGATCTTTTACTTTTGGTTTACAATTTTATTGTTGCTTAAATAATCTTTTAGTTCATTTTTTTCTTCCTTTTAACTACACTTCCGGTAGAAAATATCCCTCGAACAGCCCGCCTTATCCCAATTACCACCAACAGTGCCACTAATACTACGAGCAATTTCACATCGTACAGTTCACTTTTCCACGGACCCAGCCGAACCGTAGGTGACCGGATGGTTTCCGCATTTGAGTGCCTCAAACACCAATCGATCCACCAGAGAGCTCGTTCAAGAGGCCTTTCCGGTTGATCACGAAACAGAGCCGATCTCGCCTTCATTCGTACTCGATAACCATCGTCTTCGAGAACCTTCCGAATAGTGGCCACAATCTTGTCAGTGCTCACTGTCCAAATGACCAACCGTTCGGCGACCCCAGCCTGGAGGGATTTTTCGAGGTTCTGAAACGATAAATGTCTGTGTTACTTGTTGTTTTAATCATAAAAAGGGGAAAAGTTACGCGGTACTGATCCGCAAAGAAAGGAATTCCAACCATGGGAACTCCATGCCAGGAGGCCTCATGCGTGCTCAGCAAACCCGAGTGCGAGATAAATAGTTTAATCTTCGGTTGAGCCAAAATATCGTTCTGTGGTAAAAACTTTTTAATCATTAAATTGTTTGGCACACGATGATTCTTCAGATCTGTTTCAAACTTCCACAGGAAATTGTACTCCGGAAACTGTCGAATTGCTTCCAAAACATGGAAATCCGCTCATCGCTGAGGTCTGAACTCCGGACGTTGGTGCCCAAAGAAAACAGAATTGCTCCCTTGCATCCGGAATCGATAAACTTTTTGATGTGCTCGGGTAATGGTTTCGGCTCCATGATCTGCAGCCCACCAACCATAACCATGTTCTGGGGTATCGGCTCTGGGAAGTCAACTGAATGGTGGGAATTGACCATCACGAGCATTGTTTTCTCTTGTAAACTTCCGATATAAGGTATTTTGTTAAAGGCAGGAATCTGGCGGATTTGATTGTCTAATGCCGGAAGGTAAACGAAGGTACGATAGCTATTTGGAGATGAAATATGATTAGTATGGATTAGGGGGAGGGGGGGGGGCTCGTTTGTGTTTTAGAATAAATAAATTCTTACAAGTAATCCGCTGCATAGATGAACGCATTTTCCAATCTTTGCAAAAATGTCATATCACTACCATAGTTGAGTGTATAGTATGGGATGTACGCCGGGTACTTGTGTCCACCGATCAGATCGTCAGTGTAAGGAGGATTGTTAAACGCTGATACTCCAACTAGTGGTGGTTGTCCGAACTTGTGAAACAACCCCAAAATGCAAGGACCAAAAGTGAAATCATACAGCACCAAATCGAACTTGAAGTCGTTCGGATAGCTCAGGATCTGCTTCAATCCCTTCGATCTCAACGATCCTCCACACGATGCCATTCCATAGTCGTAAAAAGTCAGCATACTTTTCACCAAGCCTTCCTGGGCCATTTCGAACAAATCAATGGCGGAATCTCCTTCGTGCACTGCTTGGTACGTTTCTTCTAAGTGAATGTAAGTCAAGTTCACCTTCTGTACCTTTTCCACATCCGCCGACACGATTGTAAGATTGTACCCCTTTGCAGCCAACGCCTCCATCAGCACACGGTTCCAAATGTGGTGGCTGTAACTTGCCACCGACATCAAGCAAAGGATATTCGTCCCTTCACTGGGACTGAATACCGTTAAAGCCAAAACGAGATATTCCACGATTCGTCCCATCGTGCCGTTTAATTAATGAACTTTGTTTGAAAACTTCTTCCCTGTCTTCCGACTTTCCGTGAACGATGCGAATGTTGAATACGAACTAGTACAACTAGTCCTCCTGTGCCTGGAGAACTATCTACAAACTTTAACCCCACCTTAATATGGTTGACCATTTGCTGATAATATATTTCAAACACTCATTATAAATAGCAATTGAGAGCTGGTCGCGAATGAAAAAGGAAACACACTATGTCACTTGTAACCTGCAGCAGTAGGTCTAGCAGCTTTGGTTTACTTTTAAATTTTATTAGAATGTTTGATTTTTTTTAACTGCACATCAAACGGGAGTTTTTTTTAGAAAAAAAAAAACGAAGTTGACTTTATAGCTGTCGGCCACCATTGCTAGTAGCAACCACTAGTGTCTTCCTTTTATCTACAAGGACTTCGCCGCCCTGGGCTCCTAAGTGTATGAAAGTATGGCACGGAGCGACGGCGCCGAATACTCATATTTACACAAAGAATTTTAGAGCGCCCGCCGCGGGATTCGAACCTGCGACCTCTGGATTGTGAGTCCAGTGCGCGGTCCGATTGATCCACACGGGCGGGAGTTTTTTTTTAGATGTGCGTTGAATCAGGTGCAACATCTTCAAAATAACATTTGATAAACAAAGTCCTATCATCCGTGGCATCGCTTAAAAGTTCCAGCGATTCAAACTCAACCAGCTAGCAGAAAGATAGAGACGATAGTTTGTACCAAGTTTGTACTGAACATATATCATCTACCCGGTTGATAACGACTTATTCAATTGAGCAGTTCTCTACGGAATCGGTCTTTTTTCTTTAATTTTTTGTATTTTTTGTATTTTTAATCCGGCTGAAACTTTTTTGGTGCCTTCGATATGCCCAAGGAAACCATTTTGCATCATTAGTTCGTTCATATAATTTTCCATACAAATTCGGGAGGTGTCCATACAAAAATGATATGCAAAAATTTCAAAAATCTGTATTTTTTGAAGGATTTTTTTGATCGATTTGGTGTCCTCGGCAAAGTTGTTGGTATGGATATGGACTACACTAAAAATTGATACACGGTATAAACAAAATTTGGTGATTTTTAATTTCACTTTTTGTCACTAAAACTTAATTTGCAAAAAAACACTATTTTTCTGATATGTTTTAGAGGACTTTTCAGAAATTTCCAGAATGGGCAAAAAATCTTTAACCGAGTTATGATTTTTTGAATTAACACAGATTTAAAAAAAAATCGAAATATTGGTCCCAAAAATTGTTCAACTTCATTTTTTAATGTAAAAAACGAATTTGCAATCAAAAAGTACTTGTGTGAAATTTTGATAAAGTGTACCGTTTGCAAGTTATAGCCATTTTTAGGTAACTTTTTGAAAATAGTCGCAGTTATTCTTTTTGCCTTCCTCACCTTACTTAGGAAAGGCTATAAAATCACTCGGATATTAAACTTCTTAATTTGACGTCCTAAACCCACCTTCATGTATACCTAATAGGATGTAACAAAAATGACTTTTTGGCGGGCATTCAAGGGTTTGTTCCGGTGGGCATACTAAGCCCAAATCCAAAATATGAGCTTGATTGGACGTAACAGGAGCTGGCGCTCCGGCCTTCAATTTTAAATGGGATTTAACCCGTAAAAAAAGATTTTTTCAAAAATGTCACTTTTTGAGGCATTTTGGCCACTGTAGCGTTTATTTTCAACATCATTGGCGTGTAGGCCAGATCCTTGCGCATCTTTTGGTATATATAACATTGAAATTTGGAGTACCCTGGAGCTCGGTACAGACCTTCAAAGTTTGGCATTTTTTCGAAAAATCGGTCCCGGCAAAGATATGCGTCGCGCCTCGCGACGCCCTAGACGCCATTTGATTTTGCCGGGGCCGATTTTTCGAAAAATGCCAAACTTTGAAGGTCTGTACCGAGCTCCAGAGTGCTCCAAATTTCAATGTTATATATACTAAAGATGCGCAAAAAGTGACATTTTTGAAAAATCTTTTTTTACGGGTTAAATCCCATTTAAAATTGAAGGCCGGAGCGCCAACTCCTGTTACGTCCAATCAAGCTCATATTTTGGATTTGGGCTTAGTATGCCCACCGGAACAAACCCTTGAATGCCCGCCAAAAAGTCATTTTTGTTACACTCTAATACCTATCGACTCAGAATCAAATTCTGAGCAAATGCCTGTGTGTGTGGTGGGATGTTGATCAAAAAATTGTCACTCGATTATCTCGACATTCGCTGAACCGATTTTGTCCGATTTGGCCTCATTCGATCCATCTTGGGGTCCCATAAGTCGCTATTAAAAATTATGCAGTTTAGTTAATTACTTTAAAAGTTATGCTAAAAAACGATTTTAACAAAGTCCGGAAGATTGTAAAAAGGGTGGTTTTTGTAAGAAAACCCGTCATGCTATACGTTTTCAGAAATGTATTTAAAAGACCTTTCCAACGCGTCTAGGACATTGAAGATCTGACAACCCTATCAGAAGTTATAAGCACTTAAGTGTTATTTACGCACTTTTTGCATTTTGGATAGATGTGAGGAAGGCGTCAACCACCGGGTGGATTAAGTAACGTTTTTTTATTAGTGCCCATGTTTGCCCACTTTTGAAAAAAATATTTTTGAATAGCTGAGAAAATTATCTATATTTTGCTTTTTGAACTTTGTCCATACGACCCTTAGTTGCAAGAAATTTGAATTTTATAAGTCTCACCCAAACAACCCACCATTTTCTAAAGTGAAATATGAAACATTCGTGAAATTTTCCGATCTTTTCGAAAACAATATTTTTAATAATTTAAAATCAAGACTGACATTTCAAAAGGGCGTAATATTGAATGTTTTCTCAGCTATTCAAAGCTATTTCAAAAATGGGCAAACATGGGCACTAGTTAAAAAAAAAGAATAACTGCGACTATTTTCAAAAAAGTTACCTAAAAATGGCTATAACTTGCAAATGGTGCACTTTATCAAAATTTCACTGAAGTACTTTTTGATTGCAAATTTGATTTTACATCGAATAATGATATTGAAAAAATTATGCGGCCAATATTTCGATTTTTTTTAATCTGTATTGATTCAAAAAATCATAACTTGGTCAAAGATTTTTTGCCCATTCTGGAAATTTCTGAAAAAATGTCCTCTAAAACATATCAGAAAAAAATTGTGTTTTTTTTTTTTTGCAAATCAAGTTTTAGTGACAAAACCTGAAATTAAAAATCACCTTATTTTTTTATACCGTGTATCATTTTTTTTTCAGTGTAGTCTATATCCATACCAACAATTTTGCTAAAGACATTGATCAAAAACCTCCTTCAAATGATACAGATTTTTGAATTTTCACATATCATTTTCGTATGGACACCTGCCAAATTTGTATGGAAAATTATATGAACGAACTAATGATGCAAAATGGCTTTTTTGGGCATACCGAAGGCATCAAAAAAGTTTCAGCCGGATTAAAAAATACAAAAAAAATCGAATGACCGAAATCTCAGAGAATTGCTCAATTGTATTGGGCGTCATCCATAAAGTATGTCACGCTCTAGGGAGGAGGGGGGTCTGAGCAAGTATGACATTGCGTGTTGTAAGTATAGGAAAAGCGTGACAAAGGGGTGGAGGGGTGGGGGGGTAAATTTTGGCTGATTTTAGCGTGACGTACTTTATGGATGAAGCCTTGTGCGAACAATAGGGTTGATCAAATTTGACTTTTCGTTGTCTATTACATGACTGAATTGTATGGGTATAAGCCCAATAGGATTAAAACTAAAGTTGCCCAAGTTAATTACATTTTTCAAACGATTTGGAGAAGAAAATTGTTTAGATACAGCAATTTAAGCTTTTGGCTATTTTTCAATTAAAATTGTACTTGACATGGCCTGCTCAAGTATTCGTCAAATCAGGTCATATTCGGGGCCACCTTAGTGGAGAGAACCTTACTAGACTCGGTCGTTGAAATCCATAACTATTGCTACCGATTATAAATGTGGCGATCACAAAATAAGACTAATGAACACGTCTAATTTTTTACTCTCGAAGCTGTAAAATTTTATTTCACTGAATCAACAAATAATAACTAAATTTCTAAAATGTTTAAATGTCGGAATGTTGTATTTTAGTTATTTTTTATCTTCCTTTCAACTACACTTCCGCTCAAAAACAAACCTCGAAGAGTCCTCCTTATCCCAACTACCACCAACAGTGTCACTAGCAATAGGAATAATTTCACATCGTACAGTTCACTTTTCCACGGGCCCAGACGGACTGTTGGCGACCGGATTGTTTCCGCATTTGGGTGCCTCAAACACCAATCGATCCACCAGAGAGCTCGCTCGAGAGGTTTTTCCGGTTGATCTCGAAACAGAGCAGATTTGACCCTCATTCGTACCCGATAACCATCGTCTTCAAGGACCTTCCGAATAGTGGCCACAATCTTTTCGGTGCTTACCGTCCAAATGACCAACCGTTCGGCGACCCCAGCCTGGAGGGATTTTTCGAGGTTCTGAAACGATAAATGTTTGTGTTACTTGAACATATACCCTTTAGAGAATGGTCTTACGCGATACTGATCGGCAATGAACGGAATTCCAACCATGGGAACACCATGCCAGGTGGCCTCGTGAGTGCTCAGCAAACCCGCGTGCGTAATAAAAAGCTTAATCTTTGGTTGAGCAAGAATGTCGTTCTGTGGTAAAAATTTCTTGACCATAAGGTTTTTGGGCACACGATGGTTCTTCAAGTCTGCTTCAAACTTCCACAGGAAATTGAACTCCGGAAACTGTCGAATTGCTTCCAAAAACATGGAAATCCGCTCATCGCCGAGGTCTGAGCTCAGAACGTTGGTGCCCAAAGAAAACAGAACTGCTCCCTTGCGTCCGGAATCGATAAACTTTTTGATGTCCTCGGGTAATGGTTTCGGCTCCATGATCTGCAGCCCACCAACCATAACCATGTTCTGGGGTATCGGCTCTGGGAAGTCAACTGAATGGTGGGAATTGACCATCACGAGCATTGTTTTCTCTTGTAAACTTCCAACATAAGGCATGTTCTTGAATGCAGGAATCTGACGAATTTGCTTGTCTGTTGCTGGTAGGAAGACGTAGGTGCGATAGCTATTACGCGAAATAGATAATATAGTGATTATTATGCTGTGAAAATTTAAATAAAATATATAGTTTAATCCTGATTGTCGGCGTTTTACGTGTGTATGGGATTTGTTATGGGAAGAATAACATTATTGTGTTAATTCAAACCCTTCAACTACATGAGAACCCGCAAAAATTGCATCATGTAAAATAAACTACAGTCATCCCACATATTCGGAACACTTTTGTGGTAATTTGTCGCTAGGATGCAAAATGCAACTTTTCTGTCGCTATTTTTAGGACCTTTATTTGCTATTTAACTTGTAAAAATAGTATTTATTGAACAAAATCTCATTTCAAGACTATTTGATCCAGAGCAGCAAAACTCTGCCTCCAAATTGTCTGTTCCATAATTTTGGGATGTTATTGTGCCTCCCACAATTGTGGAAACCCTGAATTTAATTGATATTTTCATAAAAAAGTTATCAGAGCATGTTTAAAACATCACTAAGCTTGAGTTTTATTGGCTTCAGAGTGTGAAGTCTTTTTTTTTTGTAAAAAATATGTACTACTGGAGAAAATAAAAGTTTGCCGATTTTTCGAAAAAATGCCAAACTTTGAAGGTCTGTACCGAGCTCCGGGGTGCTCCACTTCAATGTTATATATACCAAAAGGATCTGGCCTACACGCCAGTGATGTTTTTGGTAAACGCTTCAGTGGCCAAAATGCCTCAAAAATTGTCATTTTTGAAAAAATCTTTTTTTACGGGTTAAATCCCATTTAAAATTGAAGGGTGGAGCGCCAGCTCCTGTTACGTCCAATCAAGCTCATATTTTGGATTTGGGTTCAGTATGCCCACCGGAACAAACCCCTGAATGCCCGCCAAAAAGTCATTTTTGTTACACTCTAATGTACAGCCGGTCTTTACATCAAACGAAAGATCGCAAGAACGGCTTTTCAATCAAGGAAAAAGCAAATCATTATGTTCAATTATTAATTTTCTATGATTTGTAAAACATTGGCAGATCTGTTTTTTTTTTTTTTTTGATTTAGATTGTTCAAATTCTCATTTACAGGAGGGCAAAATGAATTAACATTTCATGTCAGTTTGTTCTGTTTTATAATTTTTAACACGCTAAATAAAACAAATTCAATACTTACAAATAGTCTGCTGCATAAATGAACGCATTTTCCAATCTTTGCAAAAATGTCATGTAACTATCATAGTTGAGCGTATAGTATGGAATGTACGCCGGATACTTGTGTCCACCGATCAGATCGTAAGTGTAAGGAGGAATATTAAACGCTGTTACTCCAACTAGTGGCGGTTGTCCGAACTTGTGAAACAATCCCAAAATGCAAGGACCAAGCGTGAAATCATACAGCACCAAATCGAACTTGAAGTCGTCCGGGTAGCTCAGAATTTGACCCAGTCCCTTCGATCTCAACGAACCTTCACACGACGCAATTCCATAATCATAAAATGTTCGCATACTTTTCACCAAGCCCTCCTGGGCCATCTCGTACAAATCAATGGCGGAATCTCCTTCGTGGACTGCATGATACGTTTCTTCCAAGTGGATGTAAGTCATGTTCACCTTCTGGACCTTTTCCACATCCGCCGACACGATTGTAAGATTGTATCCTTTCGTAGCTAACGCCTCCATCAGCACACGGTTCCAAATGTGGTGGCTGTAACTTGCCACAGACATCAAGCAAAGGATATTCGTCCCACCAGCGAAGGAACTTAAAACGGCCAATGCCGCAACGAGGTATTCTACTATGCGTCCCATCGTGCCAATTGCTGAATGAACAGTGCATCAAAATTTCTACCGTTGTTCCGTACTGCCCAGATGATAGAAGAGGGTGGGTTATTGTGATACTTTTTTAGTTGCACCTAATGATGCACAATTGAACTAAGCACTAACGAGCCACAAGCCACCCTATAGCAATTCACTAACTGATAATATAATAGACACATTAGAAGACTGCAATTGAGAGCTAGACACGAATGAAACACATGCGTCATGGTTTAGCACTTTGAACAAACTGCAACAAATATTAGTGACTGAAGTGAATGTCTATTTTTATATTTATAATTTGAATACGGGAGCGAATGGCCCATACGGTTAACGTTCCCCTAATAAAATCAAGTTCGTTAAAGATGAAACATCTTAACATGCTGACTCTCCATTTGAAAAATAGCATAAGCATTATATTCATTATGGATATATCTACAACTAACTTCAACTAGAACCATTCAGCGATAACTGATACACTCAAATCTTGAAACTGTTTAAAAAAAAAACTAATTGCGGCCTGTACAATTGTTAGAGCACAGTTTGAAATTTTCTTGGTTTTAATCACGTAAAGAAACAGTTCCGGAGCTTTTTTTTTTTGAAAAGATCCAATAAACCAAATTTCCAGTTTTTGCTTTTTGGGTGTTTTTGAAACCGCCTCGCGTCAGGAGTATTAACAAACACCCAAAAAGCAAAACTGAAAATTTGGTTCATTGGACCATTAAAAAAAACTCCATAGATTATCTTTACATTTTCTAAGCAATGCAACTTATGGAAGCCAGGTATTTAATTCTGCCAGTCATAATATATACTATAAATGTACTTATGGAGGACGTCGATCTATCAAATTGACAACGATTAGGTAAAAATTCTACTCACGTGCTTCATAAACTGGCCTCATTAGCCTCATGCAGCAGCAAAACTCCGTTGCAATTTTATCCGGTGTTCATTTGCTAAACATGTGCATTACTGCAAACATTGTAGTAGTACTGTTGTCAGTACTGGTCGGACCCACCCTTGGGGCCAACATCTTGTGTCTAACGCCAGTTCCTAGTCCCAGCCACCACATCTGGTAAGTTGTGAACCCCAAGTCTAGTACGAGTTCAATTTTAAAACCCAGTGTATCAAACCATCAGGAACCGAGCATGGATGGAAGCCCTGGCAGCCCGAGGACACAACTTGACCATCGTATCGGCCGACGTGGAACAGGCAGCGAGTCCCAACATGACTTACATCCATCTGGAGCAGGCGTACTCGTTCCTGGCCGAAGCCCTAGACCTGTACGAAATGGCCAACGCGAACGCCTTCGGTGGAGCTCGCAGTGTCTACGCTTGGGGCTTTGGCATGTGCAAGGGAGTGTTGAGTTCACGAGGGATGGACCAGATCATGAGCTATCCGGATAGTTTCCGCGTTGATTTGGTGGTCGCCGATGTAACTCTGGGGCCGTGTATGTTCGGGTTGCTTCGAAAATTTGGCAATCCACCGGTAGTGGGTGTGACCGCGTACAACAACCCGTCGTTCACCACGGACTTTGTCGGGGGCCACAAACATCCGTCCTACGTTCCGTACGTGATGCTAAACTACGATCATGACATGAGTTTTTTCGAGCGAATGTACAACTACATCGTTTACAGCTACGATCATTAGTGAGTATCGCTTGGCAGACAATAGTTGGTATACTGTGACGAAATCAATATTTCCGAATAATTCTCGTAAATATCAGTACCATCATCTGAGGCGTTTCAGAAAAAAAACTGAATCTAGTTTAATCGAAATCACTCAAAAATACCAAAATATTGCGCTAGGACCAGCCACAAACCAAGTGGACACTTTTTTGGAAATCTCAAACAACGATTTGTTGTTGTTGTAGCGCAAGAGTAGGGGAGAGTGGGGAGACTTGATCCCCGGGGACACTTGATCCCAAGCCTGTATCTCGTCAGCATGTGGGTAAAACAATTAGCTTTGTTCTAGAAATTGGTGCGAAATTAACTAAAACTCATTGTAGAAAACAAAGAAAAAAAATTAAAAATGTTAAGATTTAGTTACACACATTTTTCTAAAATGAGCTGCAAAAAACTTAAAAGAGATATTTTTTTCTTTTTTTGATATGCATAGAAAACACTTGAAAATTATTAAAAAAAATATTTTTTATATATGAATTGTTTGATAAACTTATCAACTCAAAAACCCTTACGCATTTGATGTTCAATTTATCGTCATACTATTTTTACAATCAATTGTTTAAAAAAGTGCGTTTTGGGAGACTTGATCCCTGCATTTTTACAGTCACTGGATTCAGCCTCAAGATTAATTAATTGGGCTGGGTTTTCATACATAGTTTCCTTTAGTATAGTTGTCCATAACTTACTGCAGTTTGAACCTTTTTTCAAAAGTTTTGTAAACAAAAATTTCCAGCTTTTGTAAACATGCTTAATTATGGTCTAACAAATAATATTTTTGGTTTTTCAATATTTTACATACTAAACTTGTTATATTTTGAACACAAACGTACAGGTTTTATGTGAAATTGCTGCAATTTATAGAAAATTAAAAGTTTGGATGAATAAGAAACATTTTTCTTAAGATTTCTTCAAAATGTTGAAAGGGGGACCAAGTTACCCCTAACATTTTTAAAATGCCGGTTTAAAATATTTTTTTTAAACGCTTGGCATGACTCGAAGAGTTCATCTGATGAAATACCCTTACTAACCAAACATAGATGAATGTTTAAGCTTTCAATTCATGCAAAAAGTTTATCGTTTTGTGAGAAATTGACAGAGTTATGTGCGATACAAAAAAAGGGGATCAAGTCTCCCCACTCTCCCCTACTCGCCAAATAGTACTTTCCTCTTGTTTCTTTTCGAAAGGATTATCCGCATGGACTTTAACTTTGGGTGTACAACATTTAAATCATCAATTCATATCAATTTGGTGGAGCTATTGATACCGTAAAAACAAGGAAGAATTCCGATTTTAGGACCATTTTTTCGTATATTGCACCACTTCAAAGTTTCCCATTTTTCACTTAACTCCCATTTTTCACTCTCTACAAATCGTTGACGATTGATACGGAATTCACATTGAAGGAAATTAAACGTCTATTTTTTAATTAAAAATTGTGTTTAGTTTTTGTTGCGCAAATGAAAACATATTGCTTGATTTTGACATTGTCAGCATCGTGTTTCTGAGATTTTTCTCTTTTTTGTGGGATTGTCGGAATTTTTAGGATGTAGAAATTAGCTAAGCAGCGAACCGCCTTAATTCTCCATATAAACTTTAAAAAAATCGACCCTGTCTAAAAAAAATTGAAAAAGTCACTGCTTAGTGCTTATGCTTCTGGGGACCACAAAGTTCTTGCTTCTAAGAAACCATTCATCATGCAATGTTTTTCAGCTACCGCCACAACGTTTATCTCCCCAAAATTGACGAAATGATGCATCAATATTACAAATCAGAAAACATGGAAAGTGCCTTTGACTTGGAAAAACGGATTATGCTCCTGCTAGCAAACTACCACTTCTCGGTCGACTTTCCCGAGTCGGTTCCACCGAACCACGTTCCGGTCGGTGGACTTCAGGTTCGCACCAAGCCCAAACAACTACCAGTGGATCTCAAAACTTTCATCGAAGCAGGCCGGAAGGGTTCTGTTCTCTTTTCTTTGGGAACAAACGTGCAGAGCAGTGGACTTGGGAATCGACGATTCGGATGTTTTTGGATGTGTTTCGACAATTTCCACAGTACAACTTTTTGTGGAAGTTTGAAACAGAAATTGAGTGTGATCTTCCGAATAATGTGATGTTAAAGAAGTTTCTACCTCAAAATGATATTTTGGCACAATCAAACATCAGAGCATTTATCACGCACGGAGGAATGCTGAGTACGCACGAAGCCACGTGGCACGGCGTTCCGATGGTTGGAATTCCGTTCATTGCGGATCAATATCGGGTAAGAATCATTATTCGTCATGAATTGCAACTTTTACTAGCATTTACTCGATCTTTCAGAACCTTCACAAATCTGTTCGAGCTGGAGTGGCAATCAAACTGGATCATTCCGCATTGACTGCGGAAAAAGTTCGAACAGCTTTGGTGGACATTTTGGAAAATCCATCTTATCGACAGAACATGAAGCAACGATCCGCACTGTTCCGAGATCAACCAGAGCTGCCACTGAATCGTGCCGTATGGTGGATTGAATGGGCCCTACGTCATCCCAACTGCAAATCAATTCAATCCCCAAGCAAGTGGATGAGCTCGTGGACAAGTGAGCTGTACGATGTAAAGTGTACTTTGCTTTTCGGTTTCATTGTGGTTGTGTGGGTCTTGAAATCAGCGTTGATGAAGATTTTATCAGCGGAAACGAGGAAGCTCAGTGATAAGAAACGACAGTAGAACAGTGATGATGACGAGCAAAAAATCAAGCTTGGTTGATAGCGAAACACGTGAATTTAATCTAGCTGTAAACCACCCTTGTAAGAAAAGAAGATTAAATTTCAATTGACAATAACTTCATCATCATAGCCAAGCGAATAGTTGTAGAAAAAATATATTGTGAATAAAATATAATTGAACAATTTAAACCACTGAAAAATCTTTTTCCTACAATTCTAAATACGAAACGCTTGTTTGACCATTCGCTTTTGTGTAAAAATAATTAAGTACAGCTGCGATTGCTGCACCGCCGATCAAGCAATGACTTTTCACGTGTGTGTCTATCACGCTACTTAGAATGCAATACAACCAATCTCAGTCAACTGCACCGTCTTTTTGTGTCGTTAATGGTGTTGGTCACTCGATTCAAAATCATAAATCAAACACGATAAACGTATTTGATACGACGAAAAGCACATTGATACATAATTGTATTCTGACATTCTTTCAATGGTATGCTGTTATGCTAACATTTTTTCAATTTTAGGATATCAAGTAAAAAGGAAAAAAAAATAAAAGCAACCTGATTTCAATCTCAAAAAAAAACAAATATATAATGTTAAAATAAAAATGCTAGTTTTTTTTATTTTGTAACGTCTTTACAGATTTGTGGTCTAAAAACTCTTTTTCTCCATATTCTTTACACTTTTTCAGATTTTTGGTCCTAAATTCCAAATTTAATTAAAATTGCGCTAATAATTGTTGTTTTTTTTATTATTTTGTTATAACATCATAATAGATAAACCCAATTTATAATATAAACCAACGTGAAAAAAACATCGGACTAAAATCCAGGATTTATTTTCCTAGTCTCCCTATCCAACTTAGAGTATTAATTAGGATAAATAAAACCTTTTCACATTTTTACAAAATATGATCGTTCTATTATTCCTCTATTCCTTTTGCAAAAATACAGTCTATAAAAAAATGTACATGCAGTCATATCAAAAATCAAATTATTCGCTCTACAGCATTGCCTTGGCGTTCTCGATTGCGAGATTCCTACTCGAAACTAGGAGTCCGAAGGCTTGATTGTTGAGGCAATTGCAAACCTCTTTTTACACCTATGCTTCCATCCTCCCCGGGATTCGAACTGACGACCTTTGGATTGTTAGTACAACCAGCGACTCCACCGAGGCAGGACCCAGGGTGACGACTCCTACACCTGGATTGAGCTAACGACCTAACCTTCTAAGTTAGACCGGAACCAACATTTACTTCCCCGTCCGACGGAAGGCGTGGTCAGACAAATCTCGTCTCGAAAAATGCCACCGGGACCGTCTGAGATCGAACTCAAGCCGACTGGGTGAGAGGCAACCATGCTTAGCCCTACACCACGGTTCCCGGCTGCAGTCATATACGGATACTATATTTATTTTAAAAACATTCACCGAAGCACAAAGTGATGTTCCGATTGTATTACATCAATCAACACGGGATAGTGTCAGCAACAAAAAAATCTAAAATATGTTCATGCTATATAGACCAAGTATGTTGCTGGATTGTTTCTTAACTTCTGGTAACTTTATTTTGTAGGTTTTCGTGACAAAATGTCAAATTTAACTCAATCAATCAAAACTAGAGGTGGACAAAAAAAAGAGGGCCGCTCAAAGAGCCGGTTCTATAAAAAGAGCGAACGAACCGCGGCTCACAAAAAAAGAACCGCGGTTCTTTTTTATACTCCGGTTTAAGATGGCATGATTTTTGTTATGAATATAATTTATTGAATTTCCGAAAAAAGTGTAGTATTAAACTGAATTGAATTGAAAATGCATTTTCAAATATTTCAAAGCCTATAAAAATTAGCATGAGCATGAGCATGGTTGACTGCCAATGAGCTGCTTCTCCGTTATTGACAGATCAGCTGAAGTTAAACAATGAATCAAAAATGATCAGTGGGAGCCAACCATTCGTTCACTGTTTAACCCCTGAAGACTCCGACTTTATTAGTCAATACCGGCGCCCTCCCAAGAAGCCTGCAGTTCATCAAAAGGGAGGAATGTTAGTCCGATAGTTGAAGTTGCAGACTCATCAAGCACATAGTTTTTCGCTATATACTTGTTGATACCGCTTGAGACCGTTGAATCCACAGCATCTCCTTCAAGCATCACGTGATTTTTTTGGGTTAGTAGGATAAGGTATTGGCTTTTCGATGCCTCCCGAGCTACGATGCTATGGGAGGACTTTCATAACAAACCCGTCGGCGAGCCTTCCGAGCAACGATGCTATGGGAAGGTCTTTCTAATTAGCACACCAAAACACTCGCGCACAGGTATTTAAATACTGAATAAATGTAATTTTTCATCACGATTACCCAGACGCCATTAATGATATAGGAAGGACTTTTTTACAGTCATTTACAGTAATACTTAAACTTATTTTAATGCAACAATTCACACGACGTCGTGCCTCCCGATCAACGATGATGTAGGAAGGACTTGAGCAAGCCAATCAGGATGAAACACGAAATAAAATTCTTTTCTTTTCACACACAATGCCACATAATTGACCGCGCGTCACCACCCAACAAATTGAACTGATTTTCTTCTGCTTGTGGGCAAGCCAACCAGGATGAAACGCGAAATAAAATTCTCTTCTTTTCACACACAATGCCACATAATTGACCGCGCGTCACCACCCAACTAATTGAACTGATTTTCTTCTGCTTGTGGGCAAGCCAACCAGGATGAAACACGAAATAAAATTCCCTTCTTTTCACACACAATGCCACATAATTGACCGCGCGTCACCACCCAACTAATTGAACTGATTTTCTTCTGCTTGTGGGCAAGCCAACCAGGATGAAACACGAAATAAAATTCTTTTCTTTTCACACACAATCTTATTTCAAAGCCTATAAAAATTAATCCCAAAAGTAAATGATTTTCAAAACAAAACAAAAAAACTTTCACTGTACATTATAGTTTTACCGGAATACAAATTTGAGCATTTCAAATTGCAGAATTTGTAAAATATTACAAAAAATCTACTGAATAGTTTAGAGATTTTGGAAAATATATATCCTTTTGTCCGATTAAACTTTAGTGTTTATAGAAAAGAGATCATACCAAGACCTATGGTTTTCGAGGGCATCTTCTCGTTTTTATATTTATTTTTTGCCAATCAAATAATTTATAAAAGTCCTATGTAAAATAACTTCTAAAATCACACGATTCTTAAAAAAACCCCTTTTCATCCAAATTTTGAAAAAGAGCGAAAGAACCGTTCAAAACAAATGAAAATGAGCGGCTCCAAAAAAGAGCGATTTTGCCCACCTCTAATCAAACATTGTAAAACATGAGTTTAATAAAAAAATAAGTCGACTGGTTATCAATATCAAGTTTACAAAACGATGCCTAAAGAAGACTCCATTGCGAATTTTGCTAGACTTTTTTTTTTATTGAATCCTAGAAAACAAATGTAAACATTTAGTGGTTTACTTTTTTGAGCAATTAAAGTTCAAGGAACTATCGAGAGAGGAATTCGTCGAGTTAGTAAAAATATCTAGACAAGGATAGTATAAGAGTATGCAGTTTGAACGAACTAAAAAAACATCGATAGGTGGAGCAATTTTAAGATAGTGAAGATCGACAACCAAGATGTCCAAATTCGTCTAAAACAGCCCAAATTAGACAATATAGTATGAAATGCATTTCTTTAGGTTTGGAATCGAGTTTTGTGAATCTGTTAAGGTGAAACCGTTGATCATTTTCGGAGATAATTGATCATCACTCTAAAATATTCTGTACACAATTCAATTTAACGAATTTCTGCACCAAAATGAATCAGCATGTGCCTGTTGTTGCCTTCTTGAAGCCACTGAAGGAATTTTGATCTAAATCAAATGTGTCTCAAAATTTATATAATTTTGTGGAACAATCATTGACGTCCTAGTTTGCAATCATTGATTAATGACGATTTCCATAACTTCGCAAGGAATGGGATAATCGTTACCAAAAAGTATCAGCATGTGTTACAGTAGAGCACTATTCTAAACAACCTGTAGAGGAATTTTGTCAAAATATTGATAGCGACACAAAATTTATATCATTGAACGAAAAATCATGGCAATGATGGAAGTCTTCACGTTAAGGCCAAGCCAAGCCAATAAGGTGAAGCATTGAGAATACATGGTATTTTTAACTGCATCTAGCCTTGAATGTACGTGACAGATAACACTATCATGACAAATGGATAATGATGGATATTTTTTCTGCTGGTTTTCTCAAATTAAATACAGGTTTAATTAAAAAGTACACATTTACTAATCTCTCTTCATTTGCTTCACTCTCTTCCGACCCATCGACCCCAGCACTCCCGTGACAAGTTTGTAAGCGGCAAAAACAATCGCCACATAAAGCGCATAAACGTCCCACAAGTTTGCTCGAATTGTGCCCAACTCGATCGTCGGTGACTTCATGGTGGCCACGTTCGGATGTCGAAGTGCATACTCGATCCACCATAGGGCACGATCCAACGGTTTCGTTTCCTGATCGCGGAAAATCTGCGACCTTCGCATCATATTTTCCTTGTAGCTGGGGGTTTGCAACACTTTGAGGACAGTGGTTCGAATTCTCTCCACCGAGAGATCGTTAAAGTTGAGCCGCTCAGCCACTCCGGCACTTACCGCTCGCTGGCAATTCTGGAATTTTGTGAAATTATTGAGGTATTCGATGATCGTCATTGATACGTTTTACTAACCTTGATTTGATCCATGAAGAAGGGCATTCCGATCAACGGAACCCCAAACCAGGATGCTTCTTGGGTGCTCAAACCTCCGGAATGTGTAATGAACGCCTTCGTTCTAGAATGAGCCAAAATGCTGTTCTGCGGCATCCACTTGCGGATGATCACGTTCGGCGGAAGATCAAGGTTTAGTTTCGATTCGAATTTCCACAAAAAGTGATACTGAGGTATCTGCCGGAAAGCTTCAATGAACATCCGCTGACGTTCTTCGCCGATTTGGTCACTTCGCACGTTGGATCCTAAGGAAAATAACACCGCTCCATCTCGGCTGGAAGCGATGAACTTTTCCAGATCAGCCGGAAGTGGTTCGGGGTCTTTGATGTGCACCACCAATAGCAATAACGTTGGGTGGTAATGGTTCAAGAGCATCCAGAGCAGGGTTAGTGTTGACCAGCATCAACTGTGTCCGTTGCTCGAGGTCGGCAAGGTGAGGCATGTCTGGATACTGGAAAAAGGATCGCACCTTTCGATCTAGCTGTGGCATAATGTACCAGTTACGATAACTAAAAAAAAGTAGCTTAAGCGTTAAATATTCGATCTAGATAAGTAAAGCATACGCTGAGCTTAGAAGACAAAGCAGAGTGTTGTAAGCGCGCTGTTGGAAGTTCATCTTGCTGTCGTAGTTGAGAGCAAAGTATGGCGTGTAAGCAAATTGCTTGTGACCTCCCACGACATCGACCGAGTACGGAGGGTTGTTGAATGGCGTCAACGATACCAGCGGTGGATAATTGAACTTGTGAAGAAGTGGTAGCAGACAAGGTCCACATCCATAGTCATAGATAACGAGGTCAAACTTGAATTCCTTAGGATAAGCTCGAATCACATCCAATCCCTTAGATGCAAGCGCACCTGAATGTAATGAATTATTCAACATCAATTTATTAAACATCTCACATTACACATACCTTCACAAACGCTATCGTAATAATCTAGAAAGGAAAACACTGTTCGAAATGCACTTTCCTTAGCCATTTCCACATAGTTTGTTGCACCATCCTTGAACAACGTAGGATAAACGTTCTCCAGCAGGACATAGGTAAGATTTGCCCTTGAATTATCCTTGTCCTGGGTCACAACGGTAAGGTTATGGCCACGATCCACGAGAGCTTCCATCCACACACGATTCCTGGAAACCGATCACAACCCGTTACTTAACTCAAACCCAATAACTTCATTGAATCCAACCAAATGTGATGACTCGGGCTAGGAACGGTCATGATTGCGAGTATGTTAGCTCCATCCGAAGATGGCACACACAAAACGGCCACGAGAAACAGCACCAGCACTCTGCTCCGGTCCATCGTTGAGAAACGTCTGACTGATAATTGAGAAATGTTGTATGTGCTAGCTGGGCTGTGCTAGTGTTGCCACGGGTTTGTAAATGTATGAAACTGAGTAGAATGCAATCTATTAAAACAACGTAATATTTGCAGTCTTGAAACTCTCAGTTGCATTCTAATCAAAGGCATAATTACATGTTGAAGTAAAAAAGAATACCAACTCAACTTTCAATGCTATCAAAAGATGATTTTCTTCAACTCACTGTATAAAACTTGATAGACTCTCTTTCTTACCGACTCATTCAATAGTTAACCCTCTACGGCCCAAACTTTTTTTTCGAAAATTTTCATTTTGAGCAACTTTTGTTCTACGAAGAACTTTACTTCTCTTGTTTAATGATTTTTCTTGTTTCATTTTTAAGTATTTTAATTTGCAGTTATCTTGTTTAGTACATGTTTGTTGTTGGTATTATTTGGCCTATTGTAACACCTCCTATGATAACATTTTGCCTATATAATTTGTTTATGTTTTTAAGTCATTTTTTCAATGTTTTGCTTGTTTTTCACATTTTCTGTAATAAAATGGCACCATTATCATTAAAATTGAAAATAAATGCGTATGGCCATCGTCTGGGACACTAACAAAATTACTGCATATTTCTTTTTACTTAAAATATAGAAAATGTTAGTAAAACAACACAGCCAAAGAGACCCTAAAAAAAATAAATTTTTCAAAACATTGGCAAAGTCACTTATAAGAAGTAAAACTTCCAACCCATAAATTTTCTAAAATTTTAAAAGTTCTTCTTTCCAATGGTTTTTAAAGATCAAAAATTGGTTGAAAATAGTAGTTTATGCAACAAGTTGCAAAACGAGGATTTTTTCAGCACGAGTCGTACATTTATCCAACGAGGTTCACGGAGTTGGATAAATACGAAGAGTGCTGAAAAAATCAAGTTTTGCAACGAGTTCCATACAACATTTTTTGCAATTCCAAAAAAAACACACACTGAGTGAAATTTTATGTCAAATTTTCATGTATTTTGTCATTAAATCGTTTAAATCAAAAAAAATGTTGAAAAGTGTTACTTTTCAAAACAAGTGCTGAAAAGTTCAACTTTTCAGCACCCATTTGAGTGCTGAAAAGTAGAACTTTTCAGCATTTATTTTGAAAAGTGTTGCTATTCGATTCTGTTATTTTTGGTACAGAAAAGTAGGCTATTTCGTCGTTCAAGAATGACAGGAAAAGTAAGTAGTTTCACGACGGAATGGCAAAAATAAAATATTGGCTATTTTGTAAATCTAAGCCCGTCTAAAGGCGGGGTTGGGTTGTATAGAGGTTTAAACTCACAAACATTGATATTCTACTTGAACAGGATCCTCGAGTGAATAAGAACCTTTGATGATAAGAAACACGAATATTAATTTATTTAACCACCTTAGTGATTGATGCGTTCCTCACAAATTTCATTACAAAACCCTTTTGTTTGAATTTAATTACTCCTAGATACTTGCAAAAAAGCATAAGACACATTCCGACGTTGCAACGTCACTATAGTAAAGAATTTAAAAAATTATATTGATTTATGATTTTTGAAAACATATCACCCTAATTTTGATATAAATCGGACTGCACTTTTAAAACAGCGGCACAATAGTAAAACCGCTGGAAATAAATCAAGGGGTAGCTCATCGATACCTTATAACGGAAATTTATCAGACAATGTTTGCGATAAACTAATTAAAGTTAAAAATCTTGAAAAGTACTTCAAAATAAAAAATGTGACTAAAACAGCATCAATATACACAAATTAGGGTTTGTTCCAGTTTGCCGGCTTGACAAGTACTCCGTCACAACAGTCTACGAATCAAGAGAAGACCAGACAGTGAGCGCAGGAGAGAGAAAATCAACCGGTTTCAATCTCCCGAAACACTTTTCTGGAGTTTTTTTTAAAAGGTCCAATAAACTAAATTTCCAGTTTTTACTTTTTGGATGTTTTTGAAACCGCCTTGAGTCAGGAGTATTAAAAAACACCCAAAAAGCAAAAACTGAAAATTTTGTTTATTGGACCTTATCAAAACAAACTCCAGATTTGTACAGAAACTAATATAAAAAGTAAGCCGGAGCCAGTCAATACAAATAATGTGAAATCGTCATTGTGACGGTGCCGACAGTGGAGAGCCAGTTGCAGAACCAGAGTGATTGTGGTCAACTTCTTGTCTCGCAGTACGAATCGATCTGGGTTGATTTTTGCCAAGGTTTTTGTGATACTGGAAAGAACCTTCTGGACAACATGAGCAGTGGAAAGCATTTGGCCAAAGGTAAGGAATTATTTATCATATTCGAGGGTGTAATGTTTCGAGTGTTATCGATTTTTTAAACCAACGACACGTAAAAGTAGAGTTATGGAAAGAAAAGAAGACATAAAAGCAAACATGGAAAGATCATTTTTAACTCTGATGTCATCGTTGTCTGGCGGTGATGTAGGAGAAATGTTATGTCAAACATGATGTGCTGGAGGAAGCTTAGTGAACGGATTAGTCTTCTCTAAAACAGCATAATTGCATACAAAGAATTGCATTGTGTAATCAACCGTGCACTCCAAATCAAAGCTCTTCAAACAAAGGGGCAAATTAGATATCACGATTAGTAAAAGATATTTAGAATGTAACAAATACTTGTTTTACGATTCATGATTTCATTTTTCTACATTATTTAATAATATAAAATATATTTATAAACCAAGTGTTTCACTACCCTAAAAAAAATATGTTGTGACTTTTTGCAGCACAATAAAAAATCATGCTAGACTACTGCATTGACTATACATTTTCGTTGTAGATAAAATAGTTTTCAAAAGCAATGTTCAAACCAAGCCTGCTCCGGAGGAATCGCTGACAGCGGTTGGACTCGCAATCCAAAGGTCGTCAGTGCGAACACTGGGCTGGAATGCTCCTTGGAGTAAAAAGAGGTTTGGATGCTCTCCCCATTCAAGCCATTGGACCTAGGAGCAGAAACTTGCAATAGAGATCACAAAAGACCTGGGGTGATGGTTTGATTTTTGAGAGATAACTTGATTTACTATTTACTTGATTTACTTACAAAATATGGTTATTTGCGAGTTTTTTTTTGTATTCTACCAGGAATTTGTGGATTTCTATTTTCACTATTTTCCTATAAAATTAAATTTCTCAATTTCGAAGAAGGAAGGATTTTTTGGTCTTAATTAATGTGTTTTAAATTTTGTATAACTTTGTGGTACAATCATTGACGTCCTAGCTGGCAATCATTGATTGATGATGGCATAATCGTTACCAAAAAGTATCAACACATGTAGGGAACTATTCTGAACAACTTGTAGAAAGAATTTTGTCAAAAGATTGATAGCGACGCAAAATTTATATCTTTGAACCAAAAATCTAGGCAATGATGGAATGATGATGGCCCTCTACTTACTCCGCCCATGGGAATAGTAGAGTGTCTGATTTATCTGGTTAGATATTTTGTTTAGTTAATTCACTTCTTGTTATCATTGTTATGTTGCTATTAAGCCTTTAAGCCCATACGCGTCTATCACCCTTATTTTTTTAAGTTGTATCAGTATTTAAAGACTCAAGAGATCCCTACATATTTTTAGAAAAATCAAAAATTCAAATTAGCTGAGTTTCGACAGAAAACACGTTAGTTGAAGTTACAATGTCTAGAGATGGTCTTTAGTTGTAGAGAACTATATAGCCGGTACTGAGAAAATTGTCCGTACACTGGTAAGAAATCAAGGGTTGGCTTGTGACTTTGGCCTCTATAATGGCAATTAAAGTGGCCTACACATCATGACTAATTGTAGAATGATTTTCCGATACCTTATCATTTTTTAAAATCGTCAATGACTTTGCCTGTTTTGTTTTCCTGGCTTATCAATATTAAAGGTACACACTATCACACTCAACCTTTTCTGATATGGTCTTTGGTTTCCTACTAATTTTAATACAATTTAAGGTGATTAAAACAATTTGTTATTTCCAAAGGATCCACCCCACCGGCACTGGGCAAAGATGGCAAGTTGCGCCTTTACTCGATGCGATTCTGCCCGTACGCCCAGCGTATCCATCTAATCTTGGACGCCAAGAACATCCCGTACCACACGATCTTCATCAACCTGACGGAGAAGCCCGAGTGGTACTTTGAGAAGAATCCGCTCGGCAAGGTTCCGGCACTGGAAGTTCCCGACAAGGAAAACATCACCTTGTACGAGTCGCTCGTGGTGGCCGACTATATCGAGGAAGCGTACTCGGACAAGAAGCGCAAACTCTACCCGGCCGATCCGTTCCAGAAGGCGCAGGACCGCATTCTGATCGAACGCTTCAACGGAGCGGTCATCTCACCGTACTACCGGATTCTGTTCTCCAGCGACGGCATTCCACCGGGTGCCATCACCGAGTTTGGAACGGGGTTGGACATCTTCGAGAAGGAACTGAAAAGCCGAGCCACGCCGTACTTTGGAGGCGACAAACCCGGAATGCTCGACTACATGATTTGGCCGTGGTGTGAGCGGGTCGATCTGCTGAAGTTTGCCCTAGGAGACAAGTACGAGCTGGACAAAGAACGGTTCGGTAAATTGGTAAGTATCGAGTTGAGAACGTATATTATCGATAACTATAATATCATGTTTTTATTGTAGCTTCAGTGGCGCGAACTTATGGAAAAGGACGAAGCGGTCAAGCAATCATTCCTCTCGACTGAAAGCCACACCAAGTTTCTGCAGAGCCGGAAGTCTGGAGAGAACAACTACGATATACTTTCGTAAGTTGCACACGCTCGGCTGCAGCTGCTCTCTGAATTCTCTGTTACGCATTCGTTTTCTCATCTCTATCAACGCACTCTGTACATTGGGGGCCATTATTTCCATTTACTAACCCTGCAGTGCACTAACAACAGAAGCAAAAGTATGCAATTCTAAGCATCATATTAATCTATGGAGCACATTGATCTATACGCATCACATTGGTATACAATAAAGCAAATGCAATGTCTATCTAACATGACTCTCACTTTGTAAATATTATCACATAAATTTATCTTGAACGGAGTGGGTTTTCTGTTGGTGTGGGGCAATTTTAGGTAAGACAAACTGGCCTTCAAAACCGATAGTGTTATATACCGTCGACTGGGATGAATTGGGATAGCAATTTTAACCATGTTAGAGCACAATACTTTGATTTTTCTGGTTGGTTTCGGATAGAACAGACTTAGACCAACAAAATGTGTACATTCATTTCCAAATTTAAAACCTTTAAGCGCTCTAAGCACTGCTGTCCCTATTCAGACTGTAGTCCCGATTCACCACAGATGACGGTACTACAAATTTGCCAATAGATAGTCAAACAATTAATTTGGCGAAACATAATAGAAACTTGTTTGTCCATTCGCAATTATGCTTCAACCCATAGATTTTAATTGAAAACGTTTAGTAAGCCAATAATTCTCTGAGACTTTTTTTCATAAAATTATTTTTATTAGGTCCTTTTCGGTGCTGGGTCCTGGTTGGGACCGAGTCGGCCTTTGTAAATACATTTAAGTTAAAACTAAGAGTAATTACAGATGATCTTGTGTGTTAATGTTAGTGGGAGGGGAGCCGATTACCCGCGGCCTACTCAGGGTACTCTGAGACTTTTATAGATGATTCTTTATCTTTGATGACTGCGGCTATTGATTTTACACGATTTCGCGATCCCGTAAAATGCCGTGAAATCAGGAATTTTCAAAGCAATTTTTGATTCGATTTATATTTTCAAACGTATTTAAGGTTGTTGCAAATATTTTTCAAAGTTTATGTCGCCCCTCCCTTGAAAATCGGTCTGAAAAATCAGGGGGCAAAATAAAAAATTTCCAAAAAACTTCAAAATTTCCATGAAAATAGAAGTCTAATCAACGAAAAACAATCTAAAATGCATTTTTCTGCATTGATAATCATATTTAGCATGTTTGGGCTTGTTTAAAAATGTTTTGAATTTTAACAAAATTCCAATGCACCGAAAAAAATTTATTTTTCGTAAAAAATCAAATGTTCGTCAATACTTAGATATTTTGGAAACTAATGATTGCAGCTTTGGTCAGAGTGGAGGGACATAAACTTCAAAATATATTTGCAACGGCCTAATTGTGCATCATTATTGAGCAAGTAAGTTTTTTTTTTCTCCTGAAAATGTTCGCAAATGTTGATCTGAGAATGCCAGATTTTTCAAGTGTCAACCTAAATAAAAATTTATTCTTATCTGTGCAAGATTTTGACAGATTTTGACAGACTCTCGTAAGAATCAAGGCTGTGAGACGGAGTCGAAACCGTAGTTGGTAGAGTCGGGTACTTCTTTGAACTCGGATTTGGAGTACGAAACAGCAAATTCTTAGATCCTCGAGTAGGAATCGGAACCGGAACAGGGTAATTGTCAACAATATCTGTTGGATATTGTTTTTAGAGACGGGGTCGATAAAATTTTGCAAGTCGGAGTCAAAGTCGGTTTTAAAAACAATACGACTCATTATATATAACCAACTTTGCTGTTGAATGTATTTTTAGGACTTTACACTTTCACTTTTTCAACTTTTTTTTAATTTCAGAAACGATGCAAAACGACTGCGTGCCGCATAATCTCGACCTTCCCAACAGAACAAAATCACCAGCGTTTTCAAAATTTCATGAAAGGCTTTCGGATATTCATGAAAATTGCCGAGATATTTATTACTTAAAATCAAAATTTGTATTCATGATGTTTCGCAAAAAACAACTTAGTTTTATTACAATTAAGGTTTGAAAGAAACAATCCAATCATTTCCCCGTTTTTCAGTATCACTTTGAAATCCAACGGATTCCGTTCTTTCAATCTGCAAGAAGATTTTTTGTTTCTTTGTTTCGATTCGACATATAATTGTTCAAATATGACCAAGCACAACTTAGCTTATACTTGTCCAAACGGTGTTGTACAAAAAGGAAGGTTAAACGTATCGGTATAAAAATACAAAACTACACTTACTCTTGTTTGTATTAACTGTGTGGGTGTGTGTGTTATTTTTTTCGTTTATAAAGTCTTGTTAAAAAGAGAAAACTTGAAAGTTGTTCCGTGTTGGCTCCGAGTAACTAATCTGAACCGTGGCTGTCCGGATCGCCTCCGGGAGACTGACTGCCCTGTTGGTTGTGCAGAGTTCGCATGTGCCGAAGGAGGTTGGATTTCACGTTGAAGCCTTTGTTGCAGATATCGCAGTAGAATGGTCGCTCTCCTGGAATTGTTAGAAACGTTTTAAGGTTCGTTATTATTTGGGCACTAGATTCCCAATAACCTGTGTGAGTCCGCTTGTGAATGATCATGGATGCGTACGAGGGAAAACTTTTGTTACAAATCGGACAGGCCTTCTCTTGCGATTGCTGCTGTTGAGTGGAAGTGGTCGCCAAGCTGGTCGACACCATCGGATGTTGTTCTGACGGGACGACCGGTTTCGTGCTTCTGCGAGATGTGCTGGTGGTACTACTGTTGTTTGACATTGCGAGTTCCGTTTCGGTGTGGGTACTCTGCACGTGGCGAACCCACTCGGCCGGGGTTACAAAGTACATTGCACACAGATCACACTTGAGCGCGGCGGTAATGTCGGCATCGTCGTTCTGAAAGAGAGAGTTCCTTTAAGATAAGTTCTACAGGTCTAGCTTAAACTACTCACATCTTCGACACGTCTGCGTCGCTTCGCAACTGTATGTGGAGGATCGGTGTGACTCTCAATATGGCGTACCCATTCGGCCGGAACGGTGAATGTTTCACTGCACAGCTCACACGTCAACGGAGAATAGATCTGTTCCTGGTCTTGACTCCCACAATCGTCGGCAGTACTACCTGATTCCTTCATCTCGACCTTTACCATTGATAAATCCTTTCTTCCCAGTTGGATTTCGTCCGCGTTCACGTCAGACCACTCGACCGGCTCCTCTTTAACGTTCAGGAAATTCAACGCTTCCGGCATGGAACTTCCGGCCGGAACATTCTCCGCGCTCACCAGTGCGGTCCTCGACGGGGAAGCTTTATGTGTGCTGTGCTGCCTGAGATCCTGATGGTTGTTTTCCTGATTCACAGACTGAGGCAGAGACCGCTTCACTCCTGATGAGTGACCTTCGTACTGACCATCCGATCTGCTGCACCTTTCCCCAGGATCGATGGCAACGTCTTTCTTCACGTTTATCACTGGGGTACTTGAGCTGGCCGGCATCTGCGCGTTTTGGCTTATCCCATAACTCTTAACAGAGTTCGTCACAATCACCGGACTGTCATGCATGGGATTCTGCGCAAGTCGGGGCTCTTGCAGCGGAACCCGATCCACCGAGACGCGTTCCGTTCGATGCCGACCGGCCAAATTTTTCTGAACCAGCTGTTCTGCGGCCGCAGCCCCATCGGAAGACCCTCCGGCGCCCTGATTACGCCATAGGCCACGGATTTTCAGAATTTCTCCGCCCCGCAGCACCTCGTTGAGGATGTCGGCGGACACGGTCGATTCGCCGGTGTACATGTACTGGATCAGCGTCTGAATGGCGCGCCGCGTTAGTTCCGGCGGAAGGACAATGTACGTCATGGCGTGGGGTGGAGTTATGTTCTTGTCGAAGATGTTGGCAAAATACTGTGGAACAAAATGGAACATTGAATCAAGAAGATTTGCCATTTTCCCAGCAATAATTCAATCGAAGTTACTGACTACTCATCATTCAGGGTTGGCATTACTAATAAGCGATTCAAGAGGGAATCTGGATCATTTGCTGATCAATTTCAAGCTTCTTGATATTTTTGGAGGATTTGACAGCTGTGAAACGATTTTGTTACAGCGGCACAACCATCTGACAGTGTGCTTAAAAACTGTACCCCGAGGTGAATCCAGGGTTGCCACAAATACAGATTTATCTGTATTTTACAGATTTTTGAGGTTATGAGGTCAAACAGAATCTGTATATAAAGAAATACAGATTTTAAGAAAAACATACAGATATACAGATTTTCCCGATTTTTTATTTAAATCAAATAATTTTAATTCTTTAAATATTGTTTTTTTTCAATTGCTGGATGAGCCCAAACATTAAATTTTAGATTGTATAGCATTTTTATGCATTAAAAAACAATTAAGAATATTTTGTTTTTTGAAAAATGTTTAAAAATGTCAATACAGATTCCAAATACAGATTTTCTTCCCCCTGATACAGATATATAGATTTTTGACCCTCAAAAATACAGAATCAAATGTGGCAACCGGTGAATCTGTATCAGTTGCACTAATGTGCCCTTAAAGTTAGTTTGTAAACAGACAATAGACGTGGTATGCTTACCGTGCTGGAAGTTCCCAGAACCAATTTGTGAGCAGGTATCGTAAAATTTTCTTCATTGTTACAAGTTATCAACGTTACATCGGCATAGCGATCATTTCTGAAAGAAATTTGGCGTAAACAAATTGCAAATTGCAAATTGATACGACGAGACTAACCTGTAGAGACATGAGATGGACGAATTGAGATTCTGTTGGTGAGAATGCCACTTGAGTTGGTACTTTTCCGCTCCGGCAGCGGATGGCTGAGACATGTCACATGATTCTCCTGAAATTATTAAAATAATAATATAAAATTCTATGATCAAAGATGAGACGAAAGGTGGCACAGTTTTGCAGTAAAAAAAAGCAACACGTACGATATATTTTGGCAATTTCAAACTCATTTGATGTAACGACTGACGTCTCCGGTCGTGTTTCAGTGGTGTCAAATTTGCAATTCATATCGGGTTCGGGCGAGTTGTCCCTCACCAGTATGGGACTACATCGCTGTACCTCGATCTCCTTCACACCCGCCGGATCGCACAGATCGAGGATGGCCGTAACGGCCTGCTGGGAGGATGCGTTTAAGGCTTCCACGTTTGGCTTAATGTCCAGCTCTTCCTCCTCGCCCGGCAGATTCGAGTCAAGAAAGTCCAGCTCCGGAATGCACTCAAGCGATTCCTCCGCTTCGCTCTCTTCGTCACTAATGTCCGACGACGTCTCCATCCAAAGCTTCAACGTTTTGCTCTTTGCCTGGTGAGACACATCCTTGGTGTGCTCGAGTGTCGCATGAGACAGCTTGTGAAATTCTGCGAATCCTCGCTTTCCCCAGGTGTCGTAATCTATCGTGTTGAACAACAAGCAGGGCCAACAGTACAGCCGTTGATTCTTGTCACAACCCGTCATCCAATTGTAAACGTTCAAGTTCATCGAGTTTTGGCATCTTGCGTGCAGATTTGGCATCTGATTCGTTGGACGACCACTTTTGACAATCTTCTGTTGACTTTCTTTGCTCAACGAGGCAAATGGGATCTTGGTCAATGTACAAACTATACAGTGATATGCGGGAGCGTTGGCCATGGTTCTGATCGTGGGAAGCTGCATTCAGAAATAGCTTGATTAAATTTTCAACCAATTGGAAGCAAGGAAACTTTCTTTGTCGTCATTACATCTTAATGCCTTTAGAGATTGTACGTGTGTTTCAGAAACAAAAAAATAAAATAAAGATTTTCCCAAAAAAAAGTAACAAATCGAACATACTTGCATCGCTGTCTGGTTCTCGTGGATCATCTCCTTCAATCAGTTCTACGAGGACTTCCGAATGGGGAATAATCTCACAATCATCATCATCCTCATCCTCCACAGTCATAGTTTCCACAGGAGGCGCGACCAATGTCGCTGCAGCATCGAACCTTCGACGATTGCCCAAATGATGACCAGCGGTATCTGGAGTGACCAAAATTGCCTTCTCTTTCGGTGCATAGCAATTGTACTTTTCGACATTCAACAGGTGCAACTCCTGGTTCATGTGGGTCTTGACCGAGTTGCTGAAATTGCTCAACCCATCGAAGCCCTTGTAGCCCCAGGTATCGCTGGGATCCGACGAGAACACGAAGCATGGCCAGCAGAACAGCTTGTTCTCCAACTCGCAACCGGAGAGCCAATTGTAGCGCATGTAATTCTCACTTTTGAAACGCCTCGTGAAAGCCTTTCCCTTGTAGCGGCATTCCTTTGCGAGCAACGGAAGCGGCGGCGTGGGTCGGCCTCGTTCGATGACCTTTGCGATCATGGTTCCGCTGAGCGTTTCTACCGGATTCTCCCGGACCAAGCATATTGAACAGTGGTACGTGGACTGGCCCAGGTTCATCTTTTCGCGAGCTGTTGGGTTAAAGCGTGATGGTAGTGATTTTGATCTACTTTTTAGATACTTTTAAAGCATATAAACTTTTTATAAAAAGGAAAATACTGAGGGAAATTCTTTTCCATAAAAATATTGTTTATTTACAGCGGTACCACTGATAGCAGAAAGACCTAAACTTTTTACTCTCAGAAATTAACATGTTCAAATAAAATTAACTAAAATCATGATAACATGTTTGTTTTAAAAATCAGGATACGTTAAATGTAGAATAAAAAAAATTGTTTCAGTAGAAAAAGCTGTTCCCTGCTATTAGAAAAAAAAATGTGCCTCTGTTTATCTCAAATGAGGATTTTTTTACTAGAGCATAATTGGCGCTGGTTCAAGCTGTACCGATTGATTGGATTTGTAAGCGCTGAAACCACAACTCTAAAGGCATCAAATGTTGACGACGAGGAAAAGCTTCAGAGATTACCATCAATATTATCGATTTTTCTCAGCGCTCGAAAGCGAAGCGAAATCACCATCGAAGGTATACGTACATTTTTATCGTGTTTTATGATGATTTCAATAGCTTTTCGTACAAACTTTGATGCTCACTTATTTACACTGGTGAAATACTGTTTGAAGTGAACATTTTTGAACAAATTGCACTTGAAAACGCAGCGAAAATCCAAATAAATGGAGTTACAAACAAACTAGAGAGATATTCAAGTAGCTTGCACGAGTGAAAATTTATGTTTGACATCGTTGGTTTGACAGTTGCCGAGTTTTGCGCGAGTGTGCGTGATGGCGGTTGGATACATCAAACGTGTCATAGACCCTTTCGAAGCTAAAGAAATATCATACAGCTCGACAAATTGCTGTGTGGGAACAAACTTTGTACAGACTTGCATTTGTTTCAGTTGTTAATTTCACCCAGATTTGGCCCCCCTTTTGGTGCTCGTAAGATATCCTCAAATACACCAGAAATTAAATTTCTTTTCAAATCCTTTGCTCAGCAACTTCGAGTCTTGATGGTCTCCATTACAAGATTCCTACTCAGTTCTAGGCGTTCAGTGGCTTTAATGGTGAGGTAATCCAAAGCTGGTTTACACTTGGGTTTAGCATAATTTTAGGGCCCAATTGACGTCCTGACCAGCAATCACATCTAAACTTGTAGAAAGAATTTTGTCGAAATCTGGTACATTCAAACGATGGAAGTCGTTGCTCCAAGTGATATTGACATACTATTTGCGGCTAAACCATTGGACTAAGTTAGTTCTGTACTATAAATCAAGATTTTTTTTGCATTTAAGGGGTTACATACATGCAAATCGACAAAAAAAGTAAGAGGTTGGTGTGAGCACACGCTGAATTTTATTTAAAATTTGTTTTCAGGGCATTAAAATATACATTTTCAACTATTATCAAGAAAAATTTGTAGACATTTGGTGGTATCATTGCCGAGATATTTGAAGTTAGCAGTTTCAAAAAATGGGTGTCACGATATCTCAACACTGCCTTGACCAAATTGGCTCAAAATTTTGGTGAAGACTCGTTAAACCAGTCCTGTGTGCATGACGTAAACCAATTTTCAAAAACCTAATTTAAGAATAGATAAAAAAAAATGTTTTTCATATAAAAAATCGTCAGTTTTTGAGTTTTGTATTTTTTTAAAAAGCAAAATTTCAAAATCGGGCTTCGTCATGCACACGGGATATGTCTTGAGAGTTTTCACCCAAAATTTCAGCCAATTTGGTCCATCCCATCTCGAGATATCGTGGCACCCGTAAATCAACTCCATTTTTAGAGAAAAACGCTCAGAAAGTTTGACAGTCCGCTTTGCGCACGGAAAAATGTTGAGCTTATAATCGTCTCTAACTCAGTTTAATCATGTAATATATTCATGAAATTTTCAGCAGTGATTGAAAATCATCTTTTTACTGGATTCAATAAATTTTCTGTAATATGCAATTTTGTGATTTTCTACATGTGTGTAACCCCTTAAAGAGTTTATTATTACTATGTAAGAGGAACAACCACTTATTAGATTAAATAAAAGAATGTGAAGTGTTGCTGTAATTGTCCTATAAAAAATAAATCAAAGCCGAAAGTATTTTACATTATTTGAATTAACAGAATTGACTTCTTAACACTTTATCAATAAAAAGGCAAAAAAGAAAAAAAATAAATTGAATGTTCAGTATATTATAATTTGAGACGTCCATGACTTCAGTGTTTTTAAGAGTGTTATTAATTAGAGCTTTGAATACCGTCAACTGGGGTGAATTGGGACACATGGGGCGAATTGGGACAGCAGTTTTAACCATGTTAGAGCACAATATTTTGATTTTTCTGGTTGGTTTCGGATAGAACAGACTCAGACCAACAAAATGTGTACATCCATTTCCAAATTTAAAACCTTTAAGTGCTCTAAACACTGCTGTCCCTATTCAGACTGTTTCCCGATTGACCCCAGATGACGGTACCTATTGAAAGTCTGCATAAAAATGTTCGTCGTCTCTAATGCTGTTTCCACTGAGTTTTTAATTAATACTATAAGTAATATGATTCTTGGAGTGAATTAAAAAAAAGCTGTAGGCGTAAAGTCCATGCTCGCATTATTGGCAACGGCACATTTTTGAATTTATTTGTTTTGAATGTTAGCATACTTTTTAAATTCGATCTAGCGTCTATGGTTTCCCACTTAGATAAGTGGATATCAAAAATACGCGAAAATTCATGTTTGTTTCAACAACGATAAATTTCCTTGTTCCTTTATATCTTAATCATCACATGGCTTTTATTTGAGAACGGATCGAAAAATCAATAACTAATAAACGCAAGCATATTTTAGTTCATGTGTCACATTTTGAAACTGCATTTAAGGTAGTTTTTTAGTTTGTTTTATTAAATATTCTGCCATCCTTTCGTCTCAACAGATTCAGATATAAGTAATCAGTTAAATACTTACTAAGCCGCCTTTTGCACAGATCCATGTTGATAAGGGGATGCTTTATCCTCAAACCATTTAACGATGTGTGATGCTGGCAATCTCACTAAGTTCAAACTCGGTTCTAATTAATCCTCTTGATCCTACGAAACGCCATCCTCAACACTTGGTTTGCGAGAGGTGGCAGGGAAAAATCACATGAAGCACAAGCACGGGGCATGGATTTTCAACGTCTAGCCAAAAACGCGACATAAACTCTCCCTTCTTGCCCTCCGCCACGCAGTTCCTGACCAACCCTTTTCCTTCCTGGGTTTCCACTAACAACAAGTCGCTCGCAGCGCGCTCAATTTCACCAAACAATCGATAAATTGATTAACAATAATATGATTGCACGGGGGTTGTGGTCAACGTTAGTTTTTCCTCGCACAATTGATTTTATTTTATGCTTGCAGCCTAATACGTACTAACAACTATTCACCACTGTTATCTTCTCTTCAATTGATATAATTTCACCAAAACATTTATCAATCACCTATCTGTCTTACAAATCTTGGCCGAATATCTGTCGCGCACCAGATCGAAATTTACGTGTTTATTTCGACAACGACGCACTCCGAATGAAGATAGATCAATACAAAAGCCAACACAGAGAGAGAGAGGGAGTGAACTGAAAGAGCATAAACCCTCGAACGTCTGGAAAATTTACACAATCGAATCCATGCTGCTGTTTGGCGTCCTGGCCAGGCGAGGAAAACCCACCCACCACCCACCCGACTTCTCGCAGACAGGCAGAAAGCAACGCGTGGAATGTTGGGGTGTTCGAAAAGGGATACACGAATGTTTCGGCAGGATGGTCTGATTTTCAACGGTATTCAGGACATAATCACAGACATAACATCAATAATGAAATTGTGTTATACTGTTCTTCAGCTGTTCAGCTGTTCTTTTGTTATGGCTTTGTTTTGGTGTCGTAAATGACAGCTCTCTTTTGTTCTGGTGCCGTAATTGACAGCTGATTATGGCTGCAGTTGAGCTGCCTGTAGCTCACTACAGATGTCGCCCCCCTGGTTTATATTAAGGGTTAAAAAGATAAGAAAATGTTGATCCAGATCCACCTTGAAACAATCGAAAAAAAAATGATTTTGAATAAAATTTAATTAAAAATAAAATATTTTTATTAACGGTTGGACTGGGTTCGATTCCAGACGGTCCCGGTGGCTTTTTTCAAGACCAGATGATCAAGCAAAAAAAAATAATAAAAAAGTTTATCAAAATAAATTGCTAGTCACGGTTTCAATATTTGAATGAAAAAAGTGTTTTGAAATATCTATCGAGCAACAGTCATCCCTCATATTCGGAACAGTTTACAGATCGGCCAATGTTCAAAAAAACATAGAAAATCGATAATTGAACATACCTTTATGTAAAAGCTTTTCTTGCGAACTTTCGATTGATGTAAATTTTAAAGTTTTATATCAAGTTTTTAAAAGAAAATCACAAATTTGGAACACTGTTTTCTTACGGAAGTAAACAAACTTCAGTTCTCTCCAGGAGTACACATTTTTTACAAAATAATGACTTCACACACGGAAACCAATAAAATGCAAGCTTAGTAATGTTTTATACATGGTCTGATAACACTGTTGTGTGGAAATATCAGTTGATTTCAGGTATTCCACAATTGTGGGAGGCACAATATTGTTTCTCAATTATGGCTGCTCTGGATAAAATAGTCTTAAAATGCAGTTTTTTGTTTACTTCTGGTACTAGTAGGGACGACAGAAAAGATGCATTGGGCATGCTATTGACAAATTATCACTAAAGTGTTCCGAATTTGTGGGTGTTCCGAATATGTGGTATGACTATACATTTTTTTATTTTTTTATTTTTTTTGCAGTGTAGTACACAGAAAAAAATAATGTAAATTTGGAAGCTTTAATTTTGGAAGGTTGAATATTACCTCTTTTATGATGTAATTTTACCTCAATTTAGACTGAAAAAGTGACATTACACCAGAAAAGTGGTAAAATTACACATTTCCAGAGGTAAAATTACACCTTTTTTCTGACATAAAAGATGTAACCCTTCCCAGATGTAATATTACCATGATTTTTTTTTCTGTGTACTTTGGAATTATAAAAATGCAGCAAAATCTAGAGTAAAATGAAATTTCGATAGTTTTCATTTGATTAGACTTCTATTGCCTTTGAAATTTTGAAGTTTTTTGATTAAATATTTGTTTTGCCCTCCTCTGGATTTTCGGGCCGGCTAATATGCCACTTTTATGAGAAAAACACTAAAACGCGTTTTTCTCGGAATACTTGATTTGGCATATGTAATAGCCGAATTTCCATTTATGGGCAGTCCGGAGACACTTAAAAACTCAGTTTCATCGATTCGAATAATTCTAATAATTCTTTGTGAGGCGGTATCTAAAAAACTAACTTCCCAATTTCACAAAATCTCAGAGAAAAAAATGTGAGTAATATATTTTTTTGGCTTCCTTCATTAAGTATTTTCAAAAAAACGATTTTATTTTTATTTCCGAAAATTATATAACCTAAAAGTGACTATAGCACTAAAACGGTGAACTTTATCAAAAATTCATATTTTTCAATTGCAAAGATTAAGCCTTTATATTTTTGGATGACATTATGATACTTTAAATAATCTTTTTTTTCAAAAATCGTATATATCTTTGGAACCAGATGTTGCACCATCATATACAATATTTTCATAACAAAATAGCATTTCTATTTTATGATCCAATAATTGTATGACTGATTATTTCACTTCAGTAAGTCTAAATGATGTAAGTTTAAGGGACTTTACTAAAATAAAACGAAGAACTGATCAATTTCGAGCAAAATTGGGGGGTCTGATATAGGACAACGAAAATCCCAACTTTTCCAAATGGATCTCTGTTAATAAAACCTACAAATATTAACACTTGTAGCACCAACGGGGTCAAAATTAACGCAAAGCACCAAGGGGTCCAAAAAGTTGGAAATGCAACTTCAACCGGCAGTATCTCGGCGAAAACTCAACCGATTTGGATGATTCTTGTTGCATTCAATCCGGAAGAATGTCAAGAATCACCTCCACCAAGGTAGATCCGAAACAAATGCGTCTACCTTAAGTTATAATAAAAAAAAGGCACTTCCAAAAAAAATTTCCAAGGGTTGAATGAGCCAAGTGTTAAGAAATCTGTGTGGTTAAGTATATTTTTTTCTTAAAGATATAACAAATCGTCGCCGTCGTGCTAACTTGTCGTACGTGCATTTTGGGCCAAATTGAGTTAAGAACGCCATTTTGTGCATCTCACAATGCCACATCTTTTGACCTTCACAGATCCCCGAAATTCGATTTCAATCCTAAAAAAAACAATGAAAACCAAAAAAGCTCCGAAAATTTTTGTCACTTTTCATATAAAAGTAGTTTCAATCTTGTCGTGCTATCTTGTCACTCCCTGAAAATTGATGTAAGTGCGACAAAGGGCAAGGGATTTCAGGTCAGGATGCGTTTGACGCACGTACAAGCTAGACTACCGTAAACATTTGTAATTATAACTCGGGACTCCAGCAACCAACATCAACCAAACATCGGGACAATAGAGTAATCTACGTGCGTATGTATTGCGTGTACGTACACGAAAATAAAGTGAGGTTAAATTTTGTCAGCCAGCAAAATCAAATGGTGCGCTAGTGTGCGTACGCGAAACGTCATAAAGCTCTATGCACAGAATGGTCAGCCAAACAAAACGTGTTTGTTATTGTTTACATTGAGTGCTCTCGTTTTTGTTTATTCAAGGTCAAACATTAAAACACGTTTTTCTCGGAACGTCAAAATGGCGCGTGCGACAAGATAGCACGACGACGTCGAAATGCTTGTGGTAATCAACCTAATTACATTTTTTTCAATCTTTACTTACTTTACTTTACTTTTACTGCTCAGACAACCTCCGGGTCATAAGCTGTCTCCAGATGCGCTGCCACTGGACTCGATCCTGGGCTGCTCTCTCCAATTCCGCTGCGGAACTCCCACCGTTTCCAGATCTTCCTCCACTTGGTTTAACCACCGTGCACGTTGCGCTCCCCTCCGCTGTGTTCCAACCGGCTACGAATTAAACACCAACTTCACCGGATTGATAGTCTGGTTCGGTTGGCGCGCATCCATTCTTGCGACGTGTCCGGCCCACCGGATTCAGCCAGCCTTGGCGACCTTCCGAATACTTGGCTTGCCGTAGAGTTGCGCCAGCTCGTGGTTCATCCTTCTCCTCCATACTATGTTCTCACGCACGCCGCCAAAGATCGTCCTAAGCACTCGTCGTTCGAAAACTTCAAGCGCTTGCAGGTCCTCCTCGAGCATCGTCCACGTCTCGTGCCCGTAGAGGACGACGGGTCTTATCAGCATTTCGTACATAGTGCACTTTGTACGTCGGGAAAGATGACCAGACCGTAGGGTCTTGTGGAGTCCATACACTGAAAGAAACCAACATAGCAATCTCAAGTGTTTTTTCACGTGAGAGTCACCAAAAATAAACACGATTATTTCACGTGCTTTTCCTTTAACATTCACATGTTCTACATTTCGAATGGATGTGAAAATAGATTAATAACAGCTGATCGTTAGCGAGAAACCTTCCATTCTTATTTCGCATGAAGTTCACTTCAGATTTAATTGAATTTCACATCGATTTGCCCCATTCGGCATTTCCTTTGATTTTGAAGAGAAAAACACGTTAGATTGGAATGTTTAGATTTTGAATTGCGTATGGAGAAAAAATCTCCATTAGTAAGATGGCCACGGACGACGGTGGTGAAAAATTTGCGTTGCTGATCGTTTAGCCAATGAAAATTTGTTATCTAATCGTTTAGCAAACAAATTTTCTTTGGGTAACTTTTAATATTTTGAACTTGTGGTAGGTAAAATCAAGAAGATGAAAACTTGTTTGAAATTTACGCGTTTTATTTTATTTTTTTCAGAAGATCAGATTTTTGCCAGAGGTTGTCTTCGAAATCTGCTCCTGATCAGGAGCTGTTAGTCCGTACAAAAGATTGCATGCGGTGTCGGTGCTTCTCTGGATTTATCATGGACATACGGATCCGCCAGCTGTCGGTTCGAGAAATACCAACTAAAATCCGTTACCTGACCGTTGTGATTTTCCGTACCGGCAGGTTCTCGATTAGTATAGGTTGAATGAAAGTGATGTGAAATGTGTGAAAAAAGTGTGTGTGTTTTTTTTTATATAAACAAAACTTGATTGCAATAAAACCGTGTAAACCGTGAAATAAATTTATATAAAAAAATAAAACTTATCTAATTGTTTTACATTCCTCAAAACCATTGGAAAACTATACTATACTATCGCGGATGAGAATTCTTGAAGTGATTTGCACATGACATTCACATGCAATGTCGTATGGGGCAGATTCACGTGTGGAACACTTGAGATTGCTATGTGTGTTTCTTTCAGTGTAGTAGGCACGACTACCGTTGATGATGCGCCTCCGAATTTCCCTGCTGCAGTTGTTGTCCGACGTCACCTACGATCCGAGGTACACAAACTCCTCCACGACCTCGAACTCGTCGCCGTCGATCGTCACGCTCGGTCCTATGCGAGTCCTGAGGGACTCGGTTCCTCCTGCCAGCAGATACTTCGTCTTCGCAACATTCACCTTCAATCCAACCTTATCTGCTTCCCGCTTCAATTCGGTGTACCGCCTGGCCACATCCTCGAACGTTCTGCCGACAATGTCCATGTCATCGGCATAGCAGATGAACTGGCTGGACCGGTTGATGATCGTGCCCCGCATGTTGAAGCCCGCCCGCCTCATAACACCTTCAAGCCCAATGTTGAAACAGAGGCCGGAGATACCGTCGCCTTGTCGCAGTCCCTTGCGCGATTTGATCGGGTCGGACATTTTTTCAATAATGAGTTTTAAAATAGCCTGATTAAAGTAGTTGCTGAAACTGTTAAAATTTATAATTTATCAAAACTATCGAGAAATTAAAAAGAGAGATGTGAGCCGGTAACATGGAGTGAAACTTTTGCAGCTGTCATGGTAAACTTCATAGAAGCTTGACAGAAAGTTTAACTCCATGTTGTTCTTTTTAATTTCTCGATAGTTTATGGTACATAACTGAAGCATAATAATTGAGCTTTGAAATGGAACTTTATAATAATAAATCAATAACAAAACTTTTTTTTAAATAAACATGCGTGGTTTTATCACTTCAAACAAATTTACGTTTGAAGATAGAGTTTTGTGCTCTTGAGCAAAGTTGCTCAGATTGGTGTTCCCTACAACTTTTCTGAAGACACCAAAGCGCTATCTATTCATCCCGCCAAAATAAAAATTCAGAACCACCCTAAAATTTGGACCATCCTGATGTCCACCATACCATCAGATGCCCCAATTGACCCTGATCATTTGTCCCGAAGACACCAAAGCTCTAAATCTTAACGTGTGGCCGCTATCAATTTTGTCACGCTAGATTTCGGTTTCGGACCACTGTGCGTTGCTGAACAGAACCGTAATATCCTTTCAGCACTACTGATCATAGGCTTCGACGATCTAGTGGTGTTTCCCTTATCAACAGCATGTATGAATGCGCCGAAAAGATAAAACACCATGATTGATAAAACTAGATCAGTTGCGAATAGGTAGCAGTCATTGGCCACTAAAGGCGCCCGCCATGTCAGTTTGTAGATTTCGATTTTAAGGGACGGGAATGTTAGTTAGCGCAGGTTGCTACTAGGGCAGCTGATTTACTCTGTGCTTACACCCCACAAGCGCCAGGAACCTGAAAATTTGTTAGTAGGATAGGGTCAGGATTCATCATAGAAGATGATGATGCGACCCAAAATGGCAAAATCACAGTATTTGTTGAACGGTATTATGTATTATTCTCAAGGCAAGCAATCGGATGCTGCGGATGAGACATTTCCCGTTTATCGGTTGTTAACTTTTAGTTGAAATGGTTTAATCTTAGACAGCAGGCTGTGGAAAGAAAGAACCAAAATCATTTGTAATTAAATGATGAAGGATTTAACAGTGTAACTTTTAAATTGGGATGTTTTTATGAGTTTTACATGATTGATGTTTAGTGGGGTACTGATTAAAGCGGTATACGCACTTCGGAAGGAACCGGTCAAGAAAAAAATCAAATGGGCAGCAGCGGCAGCGCAAGCAAGTCAGAGAGGGTGAAAAAAGCCCCAAGAAATCGCTCCCTCTCCTTTGTTCTGCTGTTCGTAAAGCTGTTTCTTGACCCCTTTCCTTCCGATCTGCATACTAGCCTTAACGAAGCGAACGACGAGTTACGATGTTTATCGAGCTGAAATGGTATGATAAGGTTTTGTTGTTATTGCACACCGACGACGAACGCGAAAAAACCCTTGCGAGAAAGAAAATACCATAAAACAAATAAAAACTAATCACATAAAACCAATCACTCCAGTCGCACAAACAGCGACACAAAAGAGACGAAAATTATCGCGAAAAAACAAGACTGCGCGTCCCGAGAAGCACTGCACCAAGCATTGAGTCTTGTTTACATACTGTATAGCAAGATGATCATAAAACCACCATAAATAATAGTGATAAACTACTAACTGGGGCAATTGGGGACACATAGAACGAATAAGACCTTACAAATTTTTGGATACACCGTTCAAATACAAATAAAATCCATTTCAGGTTTTGCCTTCCTCACTGAGGTAAGGCTATAATCCTGCTCCAAAAATGAACTTCGTATAAAAACGTCGTAGACCCACCTTCATGTATACATATCGACTCAGAATCGAAAACTGAACAAATGTCTGTGTGTATGTGTGTGTGTATGTGTGTGTATGTGTGTGTGTATGTGTGTGTGTATGTATGTATGTGACCAACAAACTAGCTCATGTTTCTCGGCACTGGCTGAACCGATTTGACCCGAACTTGTTGCATTCGACTTGGTTTAGGGTCCCATAGATCGAGTTTTATACAGATTGAAGTTTCGATAAGTAGTTCAAAAGTTATGTATAAAAATGTGTTTTCACATATATTTTGATCTCACTTAACTGTATGTAAACTATGTCCGGGTCCATCATCCGACCCATCGTTGGTTAGGTTATCAAAAGACCTTTCCAACGAATCCAAAACATTGAAGATCTGGCAACCCTGTCTCGAGATATGGCCACTTAAGTGATATTGATATACTTTTTTGAAGCCGGATCTCACTTAAATGTATGTAAACTATGTCCGGATCCACTATCCGACCTATTGTTGGTTAGGTTATCAAAAGACCTTTCCAACGAATCCAAAACATTGAAGATCTGGCAACCCTGTCTCGAGATATGGCCACTTAAGTGATATTGATATACTTTTTTGAAGCCGGATCTCACTTAAATGTATGTAAACTATGTCCGGATCCACCATCCGACCCATTGTTGGTTAGGTTATCAAAATACCTTTCCAACGAGTCTAAAACATTGAAGATCTGGCAACCCTGTCTCGAGATATGGCCTCTTAAATGATATTTATGTACTTTTCTGAAGCCGGATCTCACTTAAATGTATGTAAACTATGTCCGGATCCACCATCCGACCTATTGTTAGTTTGGTCATGAAAAGACCTTTCCAACGAGTCCAAAACATTGAAGATCTGGCAACCCTGTCTCGAGATATGGCCCCTTAAGTGATATTGATGTACTTTTTTGGAGCCGGATCTCACTTAAATGTATGTAAACTATGTACAGATCCACTAACCGACCTATTGTTGGTTAGGTTATCAAAAGACCTTTCCAACGAGTCCAAAACATTGAAGATCTGGCAACCCTGTCTCGAGATATGGCCTCTTAAGTGATATTGATGTACTTTTGGAAGCCGGATCTCACTTAAATGTATGTAAACTATGTCCGGATCCACTATCCGACCTATTGTTGGTTAGGTTATCAAAAGACCTTTCCAACGAGTGCAAAAAATTGAATATCTGGCAACCCTGTCTCGAGATATGGCCACTTAAGTGATATTGTTGTATTTTTTTTAAGCCGGATCTCACTTAAATGTATGTATACTATGCCCGGGTCCATCATCCGACCCATCGTTGGTTAGTTTATCAAAAAACCTTTCCAACGAGCCCAAAACATTGAAGATCTGCTAACCCTGTCTCGAGATATGGCCACTTAAGTGATATCGATGTACTTTTTGGAAGCCGGATCTAAAAAATAGATGAAACTTGTGTACAGCCATTGTTGTGAGGAAGGCTCCAACCACATAGGTGGATTAAGTTAGTTTTTTGGTCAGAATTTGCCTTGCCGATTTTTATTTATTTTGATGCCTTTCGATTTACGATTCGATCGAATGCTAGAATAGACCCTGTATTTAACTGAGTAAAAACATGAAAGATCACTCGGATTTCCAAAAATAAAGACCAACCCTCAAAAAAACAAAACCAAATGTTGCATTTGCTAACGAATGATATATTTATCAAAAATACGAGTGACTGAAGTTACAGTTTGTTTTTTTTACATATTTATTCTGCTTGCTTAACTTTTCTGTCTCTTCGATTGCCTTTCACCTCCAGTCTTGTCCTTCAATTTCAAAACGCAGTCTCCTTTATTTGTAAAAGGAAGTTTTCCTTGGCGGAACCAAAAGTTACATTTTGTGTGAGTGTGTGTGTGTTTTAAATTATTTTCCTCGATAGTATACATTTTGAGCCACCACACCCAGATCGGGAAACTGCTCGTTTTCGATTCCTCCGCACTTCCCTTCAATCGAACACTTTACCGACCCGGCCGTGTGGCATCCCCAAAATGCGATTTGTGGTCAGTATCCCGCTCGCAAAACAGCCTCAGTCGAGCTTGGCCCGCTTCTCCGCCGGTTCTTCATCGTCTCCGTTGCCTTCCGGAGATTCTGCCTCGTGGTTTTCCTCAGGTTTCTCGTCGCCGTCTGAGACAACTGGTTTGTCCTCTTCTTTAGGTGCTTCCGCTTCTTCCGTTGGCGCGCTTTCCTCCGATTTGGTCTCCTGCTGCTCGAGCGATCGCTGGTACAGCGCGGACGTGTCCACCTTGAGGATCTCCCGCAGAGCCATCGTCGCGTACGCCGAGCTCGGGAGCCGGAAGTCCAACAGGAGCGCCTTGTGGGGGGCGTTTTCCGGCTGCGTAGGTTCCGGCACGTTGTTTAGCTTTTCCAGGTCTGACAGAATGAGCGCGCCGTTGGGGTTTTCGTACGGGACTAGCTTCCAGTCGAGATTTTCCGGTTTGATGAAGACCTTCCGGTAGGCTCCGGTCAGCGAGTGCATTTTGGTCTTTTGCTTGAGCTTCTCCGAGGACAGACCATCGGCGGCGAGGAGTTCCTCGTACCAGGTGGCGCACTCGTTTGCCGGGTAGGCGATGTCGTGGCCGGGCAGGGGCAGGACGATGTCGAAGATGGTGTACGAGCCGGATTCGATGTCGGCCTCGGTGAGCGGTTTCACGAGGCTTTTGAAGTGCGAGAGTTCGGGGGATTGTTCCGACTGGTCGGGTTCTTCTTTGTCTACCTGCTGGACGGTTTCGTTCTGCTCTAAGGCGGCTTCCACGTCAAGAACGGGTTCCAGATCGACATGTTCCGCAGATTTGTCCACGAAGACGAGATCTCCCGGGACGAGACGATAGCCGAGGTCTCTTATTCGTCTGGAAGCGACTCTGTTCCAGATCACGCTTTGGTACGAGTGGCTGTACAGCAGCCGCATGTTACGAGGCAGATGTTCAAGGGCGCCTCGAAAATCGTTTTCGTGCGATGCAAGCCACTTCAGAATCGTCTTCTCGATGCTCTTGTTGCTGTAAAAGAACTTTTCGAACGCAGCCTGCGCATCGCCAGTCTTTTGCCAAATCTCGCGAACCTGCTGCATGAACCACACGTCGCCCTCCCGCGGTTTCAGGATCAAGTCGCAAGCTTCTTTCCACTCGCTCTTCAAGATTTCGATGCCGACTTTGTACGTCGGAATGGACGCACAGTTACCGAACCGCTGCAGGCCGAAGTAGTTGATGAAACCCTTCTCGCGGAAACTCTCCAGCGAGCTTCGCAGCACGTCTTCACTAGCCATGACCTGGCGGAGCACGATCCGGAACCGGTTGCCACGCAGCTGGCCCAACTTGAGCTGCGCTGGTTTAAAGCAAAAGTTTCCGATCTTGATGTTTCTGAGCTTGGCCGCGGCGGATGCAATCCGAACCGGATCACCGTGCCGTATGCTGACCCACTGCGTCGTCTTGGCCCGTCGATCCTTCGTTCCGGCGTACGCAAACGCCGACGGCGAGCATCGCAGGTTCTCCGTTAACATCGTCGTCGCCTGAATCGTGTCGATATTCTCTTTGTACAGCAGGAAGTGCGTAAACTCCTCCGGCCACAGCCACTTTTCGCGCCGATCGCGAACTTTCTTCTTGTCAAACTGCGTGAAAGTGACAAACTTTCGGTCGTCCTTCGTCACGGTCGATCCAATAATGGCACTGCCAAACAATCCCTTGGCACCGTTGTGAATCTTTCCACGGTCCTCCTTGGACATTTCGGTGACGTCAATTTCAACAACATCGCTGCATTTGTCCTTCGATTCCGCAACCTTCCGAATCTGATCCAATGTCTCCTGCGTGATCAACGCCACTAGCTCCTGCTCGCTATTGCTCGTGTCCTCCTTGGGTTGTTCCGGCAATTTCAACTCCGTCAACACAGCCTCGTTTCCTTCGCAATCAATCTCGTTCACATGAAAGTCGGAAAACCTATAAAATAAAATCAATTTATTCACCTTCACATTCAACCAACCTTCCCAAAAACACTCACCTCGACTTCAAAATCCCCCGGAATCCTTCCCCCGGCGTAACGTACTCCGTCACAAACACCTGTTCCTCCTTCAGCTCGGACAGCACCGCCCCGTCGCGTCGATTCCGGTCCTTGCCACCCGCTTGCTTGTTCCGGTTGAACGGTGGCCGGTTCTGATGACCACCTCTACCTCGTCCTCCTCCGCCGCCGCCACCGCCACGATTTTTAAACGGATTGTTCCGATGACCACCGCCGCGGCCGCCTCCGCCACCACGGCCACCGCGATGCTGAAAGTTGTTACGGCCCATGATCGGAGGGCGCTTATCTGGTTGGGTATCAAGGAACTGGGACGCGGGATTTCGGAAGGAGTTGGAATCTACCAGCGGGCAGGGTAGAAACTTGCACGTGTTTGCCGGGCCGACGGAGAGAGAGAATGCGCGAACGAGAATGACAGTTGAAGAATCGCGAGGAAAAGAAGTGCACGTATATTTTGGAAGAGTCAAAATGGGGGTACACACGCTGCATGAAAAGTAGTAAATTTCATCAAAACTTCAGCCTGAGCGAACACGGAAAAAAACAAGCTTGTTTATTAAACATTGCGCGTATTCACCAAAAAGACACGCGACAAACTCTTCTTCATCGAATTGCTTGGCATTTTTTGCCAGGTGTGTATTAAAATTGCAGAAAACGCCGTTTATGCGGTTGCCGAAGATCGGAGGCCGGGATGTGAATTTGCACCGGTTGTGTTCGGTGGTGGTGGCCCGGGTTGGGTGGTTGAAGGTCAATTCCGACGAGGACTGGGATGACATCTACATAATATTATAGTTTTTGGACAAGTAAGAAAAAGTTTATTTTCACGTTGAGGAGAAGAATCCTACGAAGAGGAGTTCGCCGAGAAGTGGCATATTCGGATGTTGCACCCGGTGCCGGCGGTTTACAACACCGGTAAGTATTAGGAATGTGTTCACTTACTTTCAATTTCTTTTAGCAACTACCCGCCCACACATGCTCACCTCGAGAAGGCGCAGCTTCGGCCGAATGAACCTGGACCTTGGGAAAATCTGTGTCATTCACGAAGGGAATGAAGTGCTGGAAATCGAATTCCGGTCCGAGAGCCTTAGCAGCTTCAAGGTTCGGATGCGCTTCCAGGATCGGGAACTCCTTGTTCAGGCGCTTCATTTCACTTCCCAGCCGGAAAACGTTGACTTTCCTTTCCCGAATCAACAGCCAATGGCCAACTCCTCCAAGCCTGTCCTGATGAAGGCCGGTAACGAGACTACCCTGTTCTCTACATCGCTGTTGCGCTCCAAAATGAAGGCCACGATGTTGCTGCCCAAACAAACGTCCATCCGTAACCTGCTCAGCCTGGGGTCTTCAGACGTCACCGGTGGCGTACCGTATGAATCGGTACAGTTCGGACGCGGAACCAAAAGCAGAAGCGTTAAATACAATAAAAAAATTAAAACATACTGTTTTTATTTTGGAATTTTGAAATACAATTCATCACATTTTTTGAAAATCATCACTGTAATATTACCTCTCGTTGAACGTGGCCAAGACGAAATACATGCTTATGCAAAATTTTAACCAATACAACGATTTTGTTCTATAAATGCATGATAGTATCTGTCGTGATCGGGGACTTTCTTTTATAATAAAAACACAGATATTTTGCAATTAACAAACAACACGTCTTATTCCACAGAAATTAACCACAAAACTGATTTGACAATCTTCATTCTCTCTTTCGCCGGCCGCGCGCATCTCATTGTTTTCTCGCTCGTTGTTCTCTCTCGTAGCTCGCTAGCGCGCTCTCGCACTCGATCCACAATCAGCTAACAAGGCAATATTCATGAAGGTGCGCACTTTTTGTTGCGCTCTTAACTCTTATTTATGAATTATATCAATCTTATAATAAATACTCATTTAATAATTTATTACATATTTAATCCTGCAACCCATAATCCCTACATTCTCCCTCTTTTCTACTCTCAAGATGACGAATATCAATCATAATTCCTAACAGAAAAATTGCATGAATGCTAAATCAATCAACATTTTTTTTAATTTCCTATAAGATTTTCGTCGGGTTCCTTGACTTTGTTTTCATGCTGATCTAAATACGAAAGCGCAGTCTTTGAAATGTTTCATCTGTGCTGTCCAAGAGACTGACATCCGATCGCAGGAGTTGTAGAAAATGGAATGCGCTGATGAGGTTGAAAATTTAAAAACACCTGAAAATATAAGAAAAAGAAAAAACGAGGAGAAAAACAAAAACCACAAATTTTTCTCAAATAAACGCAGGTTTATCAATTTTTTATGCAATACAAGATTAGTGATTGTTTACCTGATTTTCTTTAATTTTTATGTAATTTAAAATTAAAAAGCAAATTTTACAAGCATTGCTGAAACAACACAATTTAAAAAAATAATAATTCAAATTCAAAAGCAATTTTTATTTTTTTAAACATTTCGAATGAAATGAAATCACATTATTCTTATTTATTATCATATTGTGAATATGAAATATAAAACAATGTGTTCAAAATTCAAAAATCTAACATGTTGCTGACTTAAATAACAAATGAAGCATAATTCTGGCTTTTTTAAGTTTTAAATTTATGTGTACCATAAAAAACAAAGAATAAACATTTCTAAAAATATATACAATGTGGTAATTTAACTTATTTAAAAAAATCTATGGATTATGAGCCCAAGCCCAGTGCCACGTCCGATTGATCCACCAGACGGGACTTGAAGGTAAACATAAACTGATTTTAATATTAAATGCAGACGTGACGAAAAGTATATGTTTGTGAGTAATACCCAAAAACACCCAAAATGGATCTACAAGCAAGCTTATTCCTTCCTCATTATCAATATTTTCATCTGTACTTTTCTGTAATTTATTCCCAACCAAGCTGTACAGCTAAAACAAACAACATTTTTTTTTAATAAAGGTTGGTATGGAGATCGGAAGGAAAGGGGTCAATAAACAGCTTTACGAACAGCCACTAGCGTGCCCAGGTCCTCAAGGAAGGTGGGGCAAAAATATAAGAGTTTTGAAAATTTCGTCGTTTATTGACACCCCCTGCCCAATTTTAGAACAAATTTCCGAGGATGGTGGGGCAACTGCCCCATGTTGCCCCACCCTGGGCACGCTAGTGCGAACAGCAGAACAAAGGAGAGGGAGCGTTTTCTTGAGGCTTTTCTTCACCCTATCTGGCTTGCTTTCGCTTCTACTGCTGCCCATTTGATTTTTTTCTTGACCGGTTCCTTCCAATGTGCAAACACCGCTTAACATTGTATCAAAAATTACCGCATTTTAACTAATTTTGAAACTGTTAATAAATCATGGCAAAAATTACTAAAATGCAAAATTAGTAATATTTTCGAAGAATTTGTTTTCATCAGTACCGGTACACTTTTATAAAATAAAAAATAGTCCATATTTCAGTTTAAGATGATTTCTTGAAAAGCAATCTCAATAAATGAAGCAAATTGCAAAAATAATATAAATAATTCAATTAATGCTCAAAATGTGCTTTGCTGCACAAAATACATTTATTTTATAAAAAAAATAAAATCAAATGTTGTTTATTTTTGCCACAAAAGCTTTCTTTAAAAAAAATACCGATTTTGTTCTGTAAATGCATGGTAGTATCAACATTTTTCAACTTTTATATTAAAAATTTTGAACTTTCTATTAATATTCACTTACGCGATCTTTTAACCAAACAAACGATAGTTTTTACCGAATAGTTTTTTTGTCTCTGTTGTGTCTACTTAATAATATTTTTGTTTATCTTGAAACAAAACATAGTACAGAAAATATTATTCTGATGAATAAAACAAAATCATGTGGTAAATTGTTGCAATAAAAATAAAATATATAAACTGAAATAAATGCCGTTCGGCTAAATTCGATTTCTATTATATGTCAAATTTATTTTCTCTTCAAATTATATTTATTGTAGCTAAAGGTATGGATTCAAGCACTTTTGATATTTCCGTAGAATGTTTAAGGTCATATTATTTATATAAACCTTCAAAATGTAAAAAAAAATCAGATAACAACAAAAAACATATTTTATTCAATTATTCTTGTAATGCATAGATGTATAGATTGCAATCTGACTACTTTCTCAAAGAGTTCCAGCTCAGGCGAAACATTTTTCAAACTACCACCGCAGAGGTCAGGCTCCAATACGGAGGAGACAATATCCTAACCATAATTTCCTTCAAAACGTATCTTGCTTATCTAAAAACAGCTTAAAGATTTTTTAAAGATTTATATTTAAATATTTTGTTTTATTTTTCTCGTCATGTAAAATGGGTTCCAAGCAACTTTGATAAATTACTTGAGTAGATTGTTCACAGAAACTTATTTTTTTTAATCACGATCTTTACGATCCCTGTCAATAATTTCTTTTCTTATTTAAAATTTTAACTTTTTCTTTGCTGATAAACTCCTGTTATGTAATTTGAAAAAGTTTGGTTTCATAATTAATTACAATCGATTAAAGAACCCCAAAGTTTCTTTAATTTATTTCAAAATAATGTTTCTCTTAATTGATTTTTGATGTATTTACCATACTAAAATTTTGAAAGTTTTTTTTTAACTCAATAAAATGATACAGTGTTAAAATATAATTTTTATCGAAATTTATGAATGATTTTGAACCATTTTGATACAAATAACAGATATTACATTGAAAAATAAATTTAAATATTTCCTAGTTTTTTTAAAATAATGTTTTTGTTGCTCAAATTGTCACTCATACTTCTCAATTCAAAATTAATATTCAAATATTTGTATTATTTTCTCTTGTGACGCAACGCTCTCACACTTTAAATTATATTTCAAGCATTTCTGATGATTAATCATTCCTTTATTTATTATTTAAAAATGCATCAAATTAATTATTAAGTGTATTATTTTACATTTTTAACTAATAATGTAATGTTCATGTTAACGATTACTTAAATTTTTACTTCCCTGTGAAATAATGTTGGGTTTCAAGCAACTTTTGTATCACAGCTGAGTAAATCGATTAAAGTAACAATTAACCATAACAACTATCAATATGGAATACTTAATCATTAACGTCTTTCAATTTAGAGGCTTATCTTTCAAGAGATGACAACTCCAGTGTTAGTGACAACCGTTTTAGTCCTATTCGATGAATTTAAAATCATTTCTTTAGGTAGTTCACAGACATAACGCCAAAATACAAATCAAAATCAAATTATTCGCTCTACAGCATTGACTTGGCGTTCTCGATTACGAGATTCCTACTCGAAACTAGGTGTTCAAAGGCTTGATTGTTGGGGCAATTGCAAACCTCTTTTTACACCTTAGCTTCCATCCATCCCGGGATTCGAAATGAGGACCTTTGGATTGTTAGTCCAACTGCCTACAAGCGACTCCACCGAGACAGGACCCAGGGAGACAACTCCTACACCTGGACTGAGCTAACGACCTAACCTTCAGGTTAGTCCGGGGCCAACATTTACTTCCCGTCCAACGGAAGGCGTGATCAGACAAATCTCGTCTCGAAAAATGCCACCGGGACCGTCTGGGATCGAACCCAGGCCGACTGGGTGAGAGGCAATCACGCTTACCCCTACACCACGATCCCTACCAAAATACATATTGCTTTATTTGTGGATACCAAAAAGTGCTCACTATCACATATAAATTTATTTATTCATTTTCTTAGGTCAATTTCTTTTGTGATGTTAAAGACGGTCCTTAATTGAATGAAAAGATTTGCTGAACAATATATTTTTAAAATCCATAAGGCTCCTTCTGCGAAGTTATTAAAAAAAAATCATCACAAAAGTCTGTCGGGTTCCCTTATCGAGGAGATTGTTATCTGACTGCTTTCGCAAAGAACTCCAGCACAGATAATTCATTTTTTTTTATCTGACTACCATCGCAGAGGTCTGTCAGGCTCCAACACAGAGGAGACTTTTTTCTGACTGCCATCGCAGAGGTCTGTCAGGCTCCAACACAGAAGAGACTTTTTTCTGACTACCATCGCAGAGGTCTGTCAGGCTCCAACACAGAGGAGACTTTTTTCTGACTACCATCGCAGAGGTCTGTCAGGCTCCAACACAGAGGAGACTTTTTTCTGACTACCATCGCAGAGGTCTGTCAGGCTCCAACACAGAGGAGACTTTTTTTCTGACTACCATCGCAGAGGTCTGTCAGCCTCCAACACAGAAGAGTCTTTTTTCTGACTACCATCGCAGAGGTCCGTCAGGCTCCAGCATAAATCTATAACATTTTCATTAGAATTCTAAAACGATAGTTTTTAATTTCCACAGCATCAAACAACAATCTAATATTGCATCAAATTCACAGTAAAAATGTATCGTCAATAATAACAACAATAAAATCCTCATTCAAATAAGAACTATTTTTTTTCATTAACCATAAAATTAATAATCAAATTTTGCATCAACTTCAAAACAAAACATTGGTCATCAATTACCATATAAACAATCAAATATTGCGTCAAATTTAAAACTCAAAATTGCCCATCATAAAACAACAATCAAATATTGCATGAAATTTAAAACCGAAAAAATACCGTTCTATAATAACAAAACTCAAATTCAGAAAACAAATCTTGGCCTTCGATTGCCACAACAAAAAGCAAATCTATCATCATATTCAAAATAATAACTGGTTTTCGATTACCACAATTTCAATCAAACCTCGTATCTTACTCGAAACAAAATATTGGTTTTCATTTATCGCAAAATAAGCCAATTTGTCATCTTATCATAACAAGACATTGGGCTTTAATTCCCTCATCAACAATCAAATCTTTCAATCAAAATTAAACCTGTAAATTTTGTAATTTGTGATTTTATTGGACTTTGCATCAAGTCATTGCCACAACAAGCCTATCTTTCATTGAATTTAAAACAAAACTAACAAGAAGCAAATATTTATCTTATTCAAAAATAAACATTGGTCTTCAATTACCAAAATAACCAGCATCCAATCCAAAATAAAAAAATAAAAATAATGATCATCAATAATAACAACAATCCATAACAATCAAATTTTGCATCAAATTCAAAACAAAACATTGGTCGTCAGTTATAATAACAACAATAAAATTCAAACAACAAATTTGATTTCAATTACCAAAACAACAACTAAATTAAAAACAAATTATCTACCTTCAATCGCAAACTAATCCTCCATCAAATTCAAAACGAAAAATTGATTTTCAATTTCACAATCTTGTCAAATCTTTTGTCAAATTATAAACAAAATATTGATTTTCATCAATCACAAAAATAAGAAAAAAAATAAGTTTAATTCGTAACAAAACATTGTAGTTCAATTTCCACAACAACATTATACATTGCATCAAATTAAAAACAAAACATTGGTCGTCAATCAAAACAACAACAATCAAATCTAAAGCAAAAGTGTTATTATACAAAAACAATCAAATTTCGAGCAAATTATTTGCCTTCAAATTCCACCATAAACTTAGAATAAAACATTGGTTTTCAATTATCACAACGAAAAGCCAAACTTACTACTTCAAAACAAAACATTCGTTCCCAATATCAACAAGAACAAGCAAATCATTCATTAAATTCAAGACCGTCAATTATCGCAGATAGTTTTATGCCTTTTATCAATTTCAAATAACAAGTTCAAGCAAAAATCTACCTATTTCAAAACACAGGCAAACAACAAAGCGAAACTTTGGACCTGCATCCTGGCAGGTAAACAAAACTGTTGGATTTCACAACACAACAATTCAAGCAAAACAAATGATCTTTCATGAATCGAAAGGTTCGACTTACCGGACTGTGCCATTGTCGTGATCGGGGACTTTCTTTTATAATAAAAACACAGATATTTTGCAATTAACAAACAACACGTCTTATTCCACAGAAATTAACCACAAAACTGATTTGACAATCTTCATTCTCTCTTTCGCCGGCCGCGCGCATCTCATTGTTTTCTCGCTCGTTGTTCTCTCTCGTAGCTCGCTAGCGCGCTCTCGCACTCGATCCACAATCAGCTAACAAGGCAATATTCATGAAGGTGCGCACTTTTTGTTGCGCTCTTAACTCTTATTTATGAATTATATCAATCTTATAATAAATACTCATTTAATAATTTATTACATATTTAATCCTGCAACCCATAATCCCTACAGTATCAAAAACTTTACAACTTTTCTAAATTAAAAAGTGTTAACATCGAGGTTAACATTCTACGAATATTCACCAACGCGAACTTTTAATCCAACGAACGATCTTTTCAAATTAAAAGTATCTTTTCTTTGTGTGTAATATCCAGATTACCGAGTACGCGCCCCAACCATCTTGGCTATCTCACCGTCCTCGAGTCACCGTCTTGAAATTGATAAGTTCAAAGCTGATGTACCATTAGTTTTCGTGTACGTCGTACACTGTATCAACTGTATACGATGTATACTGCAGGCTGTCCAACGTCCGGCCCGTGAAGTAATTTCATCCGGCCCGCGACGGCTTTTTAAAATATTTAAAATATTAAGACTGTTCATGAAGTATTAAATAAATAAAATTATTGTCTGAATTAAAAAAAAGCTTGAGATCAAATTTTAATATATTATAAGAACATTCTTCATGTTTGAATTTAATTCTTATAATTTTTATATTGATATTTTTTAACTGAAAAAATTGTGCAGGAAAACAAAAATATCCATTTCGTAAAATTGTTAAATTTATGAAAAAACTTGGATTGTTGTCTTAAAATTTACAAAAAGAGACTAAATGTTATTTCTTTCAGTTTTGACTGTGTTTACTTCAATTTGAAGTTTTTTTTTTCTATTTTCTTTTTTTTTTAAACAAGGCCGTTGGAAATATTTTTCAAAGTTCATGTCGCCCTCCCCCTTTAAAGTTGGCCTGAATAATCAGGGGGCAAAAATATTTTTTTTCGGAAAACTTCAAAATTTCAATAAAAATTAAGGTTTAATCAACTGAAAACTAATTAAAATGCATTTTCCCGCGTTTATAATCATATTCAGCATGATTAAACTCCTTTGAAAACATTTTAAATTTTCATGAAATACCAATGTACAGTCCCATAAAAAGTTTTTTTTCTGAGAAAAAAAAATTCCGTCAATACCTCGATATTTTCAAAACTAATGATTGGAAAGCAACTGTACGCCTGCAAAATGAATTTTAAAACACTTTTTTCATCCAAATGTTAAAACCTAGGCTTGTAATTTCAATTTTTATATTTTTTATTTTTTTTTTTAAATATTAATTCCGGCCCGTCACTGCTAAAGAAAAATCAGATCTGGCCCGCAGGGCCAAAAGGTTGGGCACCCCTGGATCGAGAAATTAAAAAGAGAGATGTAACATGGAGTTAAACTTTCGCAACTGTCATGGTAAAATTCACAGAAGCTTCACAGAAAGTTTAACTCCATTTTGCACTTTTAATTTCTCGATAGAAAAAGATTGAGGTTAAATTTTTTTACCAGCCAGCAAAACAAATTTTTTTCTTGTGTACATGCTTTTTGTGTACACGTTTTCTCGTACAATGTTACATGCTTTTACTCACAAAGGTGATGTGCATGCGATTTACATAAATTTTTTTTATTTTTTTCGTCTGGGGAACAAGATGGTGAAATTTTATTCTAAATTTAATTAATTTTCAGTTTACCGAACCTTTCATCATCGATAAACTTTATCAAATTCGGTAAAAAAAAATGTAAGAGTGTTGGGTTAGTGGAGGAGCCGATAATACGCTGGGAAATGTTACATGTTTGTGGGATGACTGTATTTTACTCTATCCTAACAGGTCTCACCTTACCTTCAATCGTTTTGGCAGTAAAACCGGTTTTTGTTTATTTCACAAACACAATCCCAGCTCACAACTACTACAATCACTGGAAACCGGTTTCATTCAAATGTATGGCCAAGTAAAAGCATAAAAATATTTACATTCATACTGCTTTTTTTGTGTATTTTCTTCATTCTTGCTTTCCACTCTCATTCTGTTTCATTCGAGGTGAGGTTGCCAGCAGCGTCGATTTCTCTCAGTTTCGCTCTTTTGCACGCAACACCGGCCGCCATGGCCTGCTGGCAACGCTGCTACAGTGACTATGAGAGAGGGTGGAGGAGAGGATAGGGAGAAACATAGAATGGGGTGGCTGGCGAACGATGCGATGGCTTGGGTTGTTCGACTCGGCCTGCTATGCTCAGGTCAGTAGTGAGTTAACGCTGTATGTGAGCTGTACGCCACACGGACTGCTTTGTTGACCGTTGTTGATCCGCGTTGAGGAGCAGCGCATAGTTTATTACTCTTGGACTACTTGGATTGCGAGCTTGTTGGATTATATTTTGGTTTTAGTTTAAACTTAAACTGTTGGATGTTTTCAGTGAATTTTTAGTGAAACATAAGTGGCAAAGAAGTTCAAAAAGTCGTGATTTTTTGGATATCCTGCATTGGTTTAACAGTGACTGAAGTTAAGTCACTTTTGGCCTAAGAAAACGAAGGAAAACTGAAACGGAATGAAACGTGAATAATAAAAGCCCGCACACAGGAGTGTAGTGTTTTGTATGTTTATCTAGACAGAAGGGAGAGAAGCGCAAGAGAATTAGACGAACGAACCTCAAAGGAGAAGAGAATCATAATGGTCGAGTACGCCTGAACGAAGGAAATACGCCTGAAGAAAAAAACGTGATGAATTGATTCATACGCGCGCAACTTGGGCATAAAAAGTGAATAAATTTTGAAGAAATGCGCGCGAGCACCTTCAATTGCAAAATGATCGATAATTTAAATTGAATGTGAATTCGTTACTTTTATCGGTTCAACATGTGTACAGCTTTATTGAGTTAAAAAAACGCAGTGAATGAATAGTAAAAGTACTCGGTCGTGCCTTAGGAAAAAAAAGCAAAACAGCTTCAAACAAATTCAATGTTTGTGTACAAAACATGTTTATTGTGATGAGCAAATGCAAAGCAGTGATTGTCTGAGCCCGGAATTACGACACATGCAATTCGTAGGAAATAATTATTTATGAGCAGTGAAGTAAAAGTGAATCCTTTCTATTGAGCTTTGTGGCGGGTTTTATTTTCGACTGCAATTTGGATATTCATGACTGGTGGGTAGCCTTCGTTCGCGCCGCTGATCAAAGCAAGCGCGTGAGTTTGCACACGGAAGAAGCGCGCAAATAAATTCGTTGTTTTCGCAAAGCCTACTCGAGCCGCACATTGGAAGACATTTGGAGAGTGGCAATTTCAATCAACAAGGCAAGTTTTGGGGAATTTTCATGGTTTGGTTTGTTATGTAAAGATTTTATCTTATGCAACGGGGTTTTTATACATTTATTCCTTAAATATCAAATTTAAGTTCTGATTGGGTCCTTAAATCAAGTTTGAATTGCGGATTTAATTTCACACAACAATAATGGTTATTTTTTTAGCACAATGCAACTTTGAACAAAAAAAAAGTTTAAAAATGATCTTTAAATCTATTTTATAATATGTTTATTTGCAACCTTTCTTGACAGAAAGTATCTTGCATGACAGGTCGTTCTATGGAGTCATCGAATCCAAGTTGATATTTTATTTGTTGATATTTTACATGAATCGTTTTTAATCAAAAATATTTCTAATGCGTCTTAAATCACTGTTTTTTTTTTTCGATGAGCTTTGGAACCCAAATTCTATATGTTTAAATAAGAGATATTTATTACAAAATTCTATATTTTTAAATAAGAGATATTTATTACAAAATTCTTTGTACATTATAACATTGCAGCCTGCATTTTGCGAAACATCGGTTAATTTATGCAAAATAGCGGTGTAAATAATTTTGATTTTTTTCCAATTTGGGATATCACAATTCTAAATTTGCAACAAGATTTACAAAATACTAAAAAAGCAAAATCGAAGACCTCAAATTATTTAGGCTTCGGATAATGTAGTCTGAACTGAATTAGAGAGAAAAAATATATACAGAACCGTATTAACAAGCTTTGTAGATCATTTCTACAAATAACATTTAAAATATAACTCGTTGAATCAACTGGAAGTCAGCTGCGGAAATAGAAAAACATCTTTTGATTGAAGTAAATTGCTTCAAGCAATGCAAATTAGGACATGACTGAGACGAAGAATGGTGCCATTTACGACCTTCAAATGACTAGGGTTGATTATTTCTGAAAGATTTTCATATTTAAAAAATATTGTTTCTCGCCCTTAATTGAAAATATTATAATCCCATGAAATTACAGTCGACTCTCTGGTTGTCAATATCCAAGGGACCGTCGAGGAAGAGAATCATCAGTTTACAGAACGATGCAAAATGAAGACTCGATTGAAAATATGTTTTTCTTGGAACCCAGCTATGGGAGAGAATCATGGCAACGTCCAGCAAACAAAAACAAACTAATGTCAAACACCCTTCAAAGCTTCGTTTCGCTAAGAAAAATGTCTATGCAAGCCATGAGAAACTGACAATATTGACAACCGGAAGAGATTTTTAAAGCAAACAGAATCCAAGGGACCGTCGAGGAAGAGATCCTTCAAGCAAGAGAAAATATCGAGGAATAAAGCCAATCGAAGTATGCAGTTTGAAGGGACTGTAGAATTCATCGATAGATGGAGCAATATTGATATCGAGAAGATCGACAGCCAGAGAGTCGACTGTATTGTCTTTGCCTGAAATATAAACTTCTACATGGAATGTTTTGACATCAAGCACATTTTAAGGGTTAAAATATGCTTTTTTGGGAATTTAAAATTATCAACAGTCAACTTCCCGAGCTAATGAGCCGACACTCAACACACAAAGCCGCCACACTCGTTGTGTCTCCGCAAGCAAGGATCGTAAAGCGCAATCAACCCAAATTTTTATTTTTACTTCCATTCAGAAAAAAAGCGTTTCACTATACGACGCGAGTGCTTGGCTTTTTGTTGTTGTTGATGGGGCTGAGAAAATGTGTAAATACACCCCGGTTGCCAACCACAACCAGTGATGATCTGACAAATACGCGAAAAACTGTCATCTTCATCAACATTTTTGAGATTCGTTAGCTCGTAAAAACCGCCACAGATAAGCGGAATTAATTCTGGCTTCATTATAAGAGTTATTTTGAATTTCAAAATATTCACATCCAACAATCAGAAAACTAAATGATGATGACACAAAAATTTGCGTTAGAAAAGGTTCTCGTTGACAGTTATGACGTTAAGATTAACTTCTGATTCACATGCCCTCTCACCTTAAATAAGGAAATCCAAAGCCTACTACGCTTCTCGTTGGCCAAATCACCTTCGAACGTGCATGTTTAGTGTCGATGTTTAGCTTAACGAGATGTGAAAATATACTGAAATAAATCCACGCATTCTGCAATTTATCTGCGCTGTGTTTATATTTACACAACCCTCGCGTTTAGACGCCACTACCGCCACGTGGTAGCAGATTTTCCACCCTTCCGACGACTCAGAAGGTGGCCACTTGCGGGATTTGTTTACTTTTGGCACACGTACGCGTCAGCATCGGCGTCGCTGGGAAATTTGGATGAGGTTTTCCGCGCGCGCTCTCAGGGAAAATCCCAACCTTTCCCCGCCACAGACACCGGCGTCGTGCGCGGGTGGGTGTAACTTGGCGTCATTCGACTAACCAGCTCCAGGAATAATGGGGAAGAAGGAGTTGGCTCCTCAGATACCACACACCACACACGCACACGATTTCCGATGATTATAAACCTATTTGGCTGAATTAGACGGTTAGCTCACCACTCGAGAGCGCGATCCGGAATCCAGAAGAGTAGGCTGCGATTTGGGAGGATCTCGTATGCGTCGTCATGATGGGTTTGGGTTACTTGGATCGGGATCGGAACACGTTGTCGAGCGAAGAAAAAAGGAAGTCAACGATTGCTGCGTCCGTTCGTTTTTCAGTCCAAGTTGGTCACGAAATCTGGACCAACTTGGATTGGTGTGGGAATCGGGGGATCGACACATATCCTGTTCAAATTGCTTACATAGAAAATCCTCAGTAGTATGACACTTTTTAGTTTGTATGCCGCAAGTGAAACAATTCTGGAGCGTGGATTTTGTCTCACAACTTTGGAAGCGGCCAGACCTACTGCGTGAAGTTGATCGTAGAGGTCATTCGTCGAATTGAATTAATCAGCACGAATGTTAACGAATAAAACAGTTTAAATATTCGAGAGGAGAAAAAAAAATGCTTTTTGTATGCATTTTATCTATAAATCTGCACAGGGCTAACTGAATACAATTGTGATCCAAAGTCAACATCATTTTACTCTGAACCGTGTTGCCATATCAATTTGAGATAAGATACTCTGTTAGATTATTTCCCGCAAGAAAACTACAATCCCACGGAGTCCACCCAAGTCCCCACAGTTCAATGCGCTCCGATTCCAACTTTGTTGTGCCCTTCCGTGGTTGGAAAGAGTTGTCACCAACAGCGTTTACAGATAAAGAAATGGATGCTGGTGGCAATGGCAGTTTCGAGATTCTGTTTAGATTCCTCCCGTATAAAGACCCGGCGGCGGCGTATAAATTGAAACATGAACACGACCGAGGGGAGGGACACTCACCGATGGTGAGGTGCACGTCGTTTGCTGCTTATGTGGTGACTATTTATTCATATGACATTAGCAACCAACACACACAAACATAATGGAGCCCGCTCGCAAGTTGACGGGAACAACGACGTTATAAATTTTTAATACGATTCAAGAACATCGATTTATAGCGACGTGGAAGCCCCTCCCGGCCCCTTGCCAGCGCTGCAGAAGGGCAAGAGAAAGGAAAGAGAAACTAGAAAACATGTTTCTCCTCCCGACGACGATGACGACGACGACTAGGAGGCCTCCGGGGGCTCAACCCGTGACCAATCCGCCTGTGACACACGGGCCTAGGCAACTTAATAGGCTCATCCATCGCCGCGCGGCCGGGCCAGTAAAATGCCATTCCGAGGCCGGATGGCTTGCTACCGAATGAATCGAACCGCTTTTCTACTTTCATTTCTCCATCCTACCGGCTCCCCCCTTCCGCGCATTTAAAATGGGACACCGAGCGGTCCAAGCGCACCAACCATTCCATCACGGAGGATTTCTGAGGCACGAACGATCGATCGATCTGGTTTTGTTTGGACGGCGCGCGGCATTGCACGGGACATCAACCCGGGGCCCAACCAGGTTACGCTTTTATAATAATTTATATCGTTCTTTTTTTCTCTTTTTATAATAATCATGTTCTCTGATTTAATGTAAGAGATAATTACTATAACGAGCCGGACAGGGGCAGTGGCGGAATCTCCTCGAAAATCTATTTTCTCAGCATCCTGATGAAACGCCATTATTAGACCATCCACCAACTGGTGCCGCGTGTGCGTCCGAAGAAGACGCGTCTTAGCAGACGTACGGAGAAGATCGCCGATGGGTAGAACAGAATAGGCGTTGAGCTACCAAAGAACGCCTCGCCTACCGCGATCAGCAGGGTAGGGTTAGGGTCCATCAAAAAAGATGATTTTCATAAAAACCGATTCCATCAAACCGTTGGAACGCTCTGTCTAGGACGTTGAAAGAGGCTTTATTTACATTTATAAATTACACTTTTCTTTGTTGTCACTTTTCTCCGCAACATTATAGGTAAAGGGCCAATAAATTGAACTTGTTTTCCATTATTGATTTTTTCTGTCCTGTGGTGGAGATCGCGGAGGGAATGAATATTCCCGAGACGAGCGATAAAAATAAATATGCTGAATCCTGTTTTTTTCCATTCTTTCTCTCTCTTTCAATAAAATACGGCTGTGAAAGAGCAAACACACTGAATAAAGTAAGCAATAGCAGCAGCAAAAAAAGAGCTGCGGTGGGCAAACGACCGGTTTTCTTCGCGGCCAAACCCGTTCGCTTTTCTCCCTCCGTAAGCCTGGTCGTACGGGAGACGAAACTGTCCCTATACTGGGACTATTGATTTAGTAAAATCACAATGAATGATTATCGTACTTAGCAAAAAATGTTATGATATCTGAAGATACAATACAGTCCATACTTAATTATCAGACGGTTTATTAGGGACTTCGGATTAAAATTAGAATTCTGCGAACTAATTTTAGTCAAATTTTACTAGTTGATTGCCTATTAAATTACAAAATGCATTTTTTTTTTAATTTTTCATCGTCTCCATTTTGGCCGCCATCGTGTATTTTAAGATTTTAAATCACATTAAGCTCGACAATTTAGATTCGATTATCCGAAGTGAATTTTTTTCAAGGCCCTCGGATAATCAAGTCTGAACTGTATTTCATCACCAACATTTTGGGCGCTATCTTGGATTAAAAAAATATAAATCACTTTAGAGTAGTTTCGGGGACAACGAAAGATTTTTTTTCGTGATTCGACTATCCGATTATTCGATTTTCTAATGTGAAATTGGTAAAAGGCCTCCGGATAATCGAGTCTGGACTGTACTTCAAAGGTTCTGGAATAAATGTATCGCTTTTGGTTGAATTTTTCAAAAAAACTTTGATAAAAGTTTCTTTTAATTGTTTTTTTTTACGGAAACAATGTTTTCAGATTTTTTATTTTGCATCATAAATTAAAAAAAACGTTACTTAATCCACCCTTAGGTGGTTGGCGCCTTCCTCACATTTAAAGGGTGCTATCCAAAATGCAAAAAATGCGTAAATAACACTTAAGTGCTTATAACTTTTGATAGGGTTGCCAGATCTTCAATGTTTTGGACGCGTTAGAAAGGTCTTTTGAATACCCATCCTACGATTGGTCGCATGAGAGATCCGGACAACGTTTCCATCAAAATATCTGAGATCCGGCCTCCAAAATGTGCGTAAATAACACTTAAGTGCTTTTAACTTTCGATAGGGTTGTCAGATCTTCAATGTTTTGGAGGCGTTGGAAAGGTCTTTTGGATACATATCCAACGATAAGTCGCATGAGAGATCCGGACTAGAGAGCCTATATGGAGAGGCGAAATGTTACTCTCAGGGTTCCAATCGAACTGTCAAATCGGGGTTCCAATCGAGCAACAAGACCATGCAAGAACAAGGTCAGAATCAATTTAAAATAATTTTGGGCAGAAAAATGAGATTAATAACATTTACAAACATTTTAAAACTGTTGTTTTTATTAAAATGATAGTTTTTGTTAAGTTTGTGCTAGTTCGGTACAAGAAACGTGCCAGCACAAAAAAAAAATACTACAAGTTTTTCAACCTTAAATTTGAATGACTTTGGATGTTTAGAATTTCTCTTAGAACATTTCATTTCCCTATGTAGGTCCCTAATCCGGACAGCATTTTCATCAAAATATCTGAGATCCGGCCTCGAAAAAGTGCGTAGATAACACTTAAGTGCTTATAACTTTTTATAGGGTTGTCAGATCTTCAATGTTTTGGACGCATTGCAAAGCTCTTTTAAATACCTATCCAACGATAGATCGCGTAAGAGATCCGGACAACGTTTTCATCAACATATCTGAGATCCGGCCTCCAAAAAGCGTAGAAATAACACTTAAGTGCTTATAATTTTTGATAGATTTGTCAGATCTTCAATGTCTTGGACGCGTTGGAAAGGTCTTTTAAATACCTTTCTGAAAATGTATAGCATGACGGGTTCTTTCAAAAACCACCCTATTTACAATCTTCCGGACTTTTTCTAAAATCGTTTTTTAGCATAACTTTTGAAGTACTTAACTAAACTGCATAATTTTTAATAGCAACTTATGGGACCTCAAGAAGGATCGAATGACGGATCGAAATAGACTTCTCGAACAACGTTTAGTTAGGACAAGATAATTAACATAAAGTATTCTAATGACATGCATTTGGTGTAATCAATTTCACTTTGTTGCGGCATGGCACACCATTCATCCTCATTTAAACGACCTGAAAAGTTAGGTTAGAATTTTGAACTGGTCTGACCTCCCGTTCGAACAACACTTTACATTGCAAAAAGCGATTTAATCGAGGCACGTTCTTCGTTTGACTTGGATTTATTGCCAGCACTATATGAGCTCAAAACGGGGTACTTGACAAATCGTTGAACTCTGCGGAAAATATTTACAAATATAAACATGTAGTGCCGACCATTTTTCGACAAACTGTCCCATTTGCCCTTCACACATGGTTCCACCAGGATGACGTGGCCACTATCGCCACATCTAGGAACCGGCTCCAGACCCTGGCGGGAATGCTGGCGAAAAAAAACTCAACCCTCGCGGTTCATTATACTCATTCACGATGGGTTTGTTTGGTAGCTCGGCAAAAAAAAACATCATGATGATAGCTTTTGCAAATGGCACAGCATCTTCGGCGTCGCGACGACATTTCGCATGAGTCGGCTCCGTGGATGTGACTTTTTCGCAATCCGTTCGGGATGTGTTGTGCTGCCATTCTTTTTGCTTCAACAAACACGTCTAGTGCTTGTCTAACCCTAGTCGAGAGATTCGGAGAGCGCTGATGAGTTTTTTTTTGCTGTTGTTTGGCTTAAGCTTCGCTCAGGACGATTGCGATTGGTACACCCAAACAAGAAAGGGCTGGCAGAAAATGTCGTGCCATGTGAGCAGCACACGCACATTTTTGCTATCCTCACTAGGGTGTACCACAGCAGTCTGGACATCACTGAATTTATCTGAACCAATCTCGCGCACGTCAGCGGTTTTTGGGGCCTGACGTTCGCGAGACGCGGGATCAGAATGAATTGGAATGAATTAAAAAATGTTTACGAGTAAAAATAAATCTTCTGCCTTTCTGCCAGGGCCGGACGACGTGGCGGTGCTGACTGTGGCCAGACAGACAGACGGTCGTCGGCCAGACGGTGGGGAGAAGCGGTCAGGCCGGCAATGTGTGGCTTAGAAGAGGAGACACCTCTAAATCTTCTCCCAGAAGCCAAACAAAATTCACCGATCGAATGGAAACCATTTGGCATTTTATCACACTCGACTGTTTTCATGCTTTTGGCTTTTGTGTTTCGATAATTTTTCATCATCTGGTCCCGATACGATCCGCGCGCCGTGCCATGGTAATAACCCTTCACCGACTGGCTACGGGGGGGGAATGTGTGCTCCGAAAATAGAGAATCTTTCGGCAAGATTCCGGAGACCGTGTGCGCGGCTCTCGAGTGTGGTGAATCTGTCTAATGATAGATTGGGTTCGCCCTATGCGCGCCGAACTTTAAAAAACCGTACACTCTCAACGTAGCAGGCCATCAACTCTGGTGATGGTGGTCTGACGATCGTTCGTTAGGATGATCTAGTAGGCAGGGCTGCTAAGACCTTTGATCGTGAGATGGTTTGCCGTAAGAAAACGAAGCCAGCTTCGATGGTTACGCAAATACCGCACGACGAATCCTCTAGTTGCAAATGATTACAAATTCTCAAAGAATCCTTCTAGGAAGCTGGAATACAAGCAATTTATTGCGTCATTCGCGCGTTGGAATTCCACCGGTGGGTTTGCAAATCACCTGCATTTTTACTGTCAATGTTGATTGCATACTGATTAGCACCTTGTCATCCTTTGCAGAGCAATTATCTCCCGCTTGGAGGTGCTCGCAGTTTCACCGGAATCAACCGTGACCGATCTTCAAAGCGAGTATCGATTACTGCGTGAATTAATGGCACCGTGAGTGGGTGCCGTGATTAAAAATGCGGTGCACGATTGTAATTGTTGTACTCTGTTGAAGGGCAGTTAAGTAGTGCCATCTGCATATTTTAATCATTACGTGTCCGCTGGAATTCCTCCAGTTCTATATAACAAGTCGATGAGCCATCAGCGTGGACTAATTGAACTTGATTCGACTTATCACTTTGTTTTGTATCGCGTGATTCATGGCACGATCACTGGAATCGATGTTACTTTATCGCAAATATTCAATCGTGTGTGACCTACAACAAGCTAAGAAAAGTCGCTAGCCCGACAATAAAATCGCTTATCCAGCAATCGTGCAAATAAAAAAAACCTTTATATTTAGCGGTATTGGACGCCGTGGTCAAAATGGCTAAAAAATCACGGTTAATTACACGGTCAACCAGCAGGCGCTGGGGCAGGTGCAAACCCCCTTAAAAGTTCGATCACGTTCCCCGCGCCTACTGCCTACTGCTATCTATCCGTACACAATCGACCCCGTTTCGAGCACTTTTCGGCGTCCCGTCCCACCTGTTGCACTGCTCGTCTCCGCGATTTGTTCTAGGCCTGCCTGATGGTCGTGGCCGTCTTGGTTTGCTTTTTTCGCGTCTATTTACCGTCGTTCCGACGGGGCTGTCTGGCGGCAGTTTGAAGAAGACGAATGCATTTCGTTGGCCACGGCGGGCAGACTCTTATTGTTTGTTTATTTATGTCTTGGGGAAGAGCAGAATTTTGAATTAGGCAGGTACACTGCTCGTTGACGAGACACGGAACGTGAAGGGAAAGTATAAGATAAACCATGTTTTTTCCACCTTGCGCTGTAAGGTTTCGAGATTTCGTGGAGTTTTGTTTAGAAAAATAGGTAGAGAGAGAGAAATCTCAGCACAATGAAACGGTGTTAACCGGCACGCTCGGGAACATCTGTCCCGTTGTGACAGGTTTCTGTCTGGTTTCCCGTGATGTTAAGTAGTATTTGATTAGCGTTTAGCTAATTGGATTGTATAACTTTTGATGACTCGAATTCTGTTGTTTGAAATAGCACTTCAGACATGACACTTTTTGTGAAATTGTTTAAGGTGAAGCCGTTGATCATTTTAGAAGAAAATTAATCATCACTATAAAAAATTGAGTATTAAATTCAATTTAACGAATTTCAGCACCAAAAGGAATCAACATGTGCCGGTTGTTGCCTTCTTGAAGACACTGAAGGAATTTTTGATCTAAATAAATGGTGCTTCAAAACTTATATAATTTTGTGGCACAGTCATTAACGTCCTAGTTGGCAATCATTGATTAATGACGATTTCCATAACTTTACATGGAATGGGATAATCGTTACCAAAAGGAATCAGCATGTGTAGGGCACTATTCTAAACAACTTGTTGAAGGAATTTTGTCAAAACATTGAAAGCGACGCAAAATTTATATCTTTGAAGGAAAAATCATGACAATGATGGAAGTCTTCACGTTAAGTTTCATATCTTTAAAGCTCAAGCTAAAGTAGGTTATCTGTTCAACATCAGCCGCAAACAAAGCAACCAAGGGGGTGCCCAGTCAGCAGCATGCTTGTTGATACAAACATTCACCAAAAGTCGGTGCATCCTAGATCGCCCTTCCGGGAACGAGCGGTCCGAAGTGCGCTTTTCTCCACCAGCAGAAGCGAAAACCACGATTGCTCAATGTTTACAATGAGAAAATGCACAATTACGAAAATTGTTGAATGTTTATTTTTCGCGTCGCAACAAGCATGCTTGTGTGAGTTACGTACCTCGGCCATGTGTTGAGTTGAATACTGCGAGGGAAAAATAACAGCCAACTCGAGAGGAAAACAAGAAACATTCAAAGTATAAACAGGTATCTTACCATATCATAAGGCGAATGCAAAAGTCCGACTCCTTTAGTGGCGGTATGCAACTGGTACAAGATCATTTACGTCACCGCTGCATTTAAGTCTGCGTCGATTGCGAGAAGCCTGCTACCATTGGCTTGCAGCTTACTTGGATCGCGTTGGTTCTTTGGAACTGGGAGTGCCGCGCACCAATTCTCGCCAGTCGTAAAACTTAGATTAATTTTCTGCTCCTACGACCCGATCGATTAAAATGGAGCACGAGCCTTAAAACGCCTAAAAGTCTCCCCAGATTTTGAAGGTCCGATAAAAACTCGTTTTTTTACGATTCCCGCTGTCTTTGGATATGAATATTTAAAAACCGTTTCGCATGGGATCTCCGCCGCTTCTGCAATCCCGGTTGATGTGCCACGTAGTCGGTCAACAACGGGGCCGCCTCCGGGGGTTGTTGTCATCGTCATTATCTTTTGGTGTAATCATTCGCAGCATCTCTTTGGTCCTTTGGTCCAGCGAACTGATACCGAGAACTGGTCCCAGGATAAACGAAACAAAAAGTTGTCTTGCCCCATCGGGGGGCAACTTTTTGGTCACAGGTTGGTCTCGGGGCTGAGATTCAAGTTGTGGCTTTTGCGCGTTGTTTCCTCCTGCTATGATGTCTTGTTCCAGGAGTGGCGTAACACCGAATCAAAATTGACCGCTGGAACGGAGAACGTTCTCTCGTTGATTTTATGGAGCCCGTCGGGGATCATTATCGAGTGCTCCTTAATCCCTGAAACTGGTTTCTGGTCACCCGGGGTTGGCCCAGCCAGTGGGCACTCCCGCTGAGTAGCTGTTGAAGTGTTTTATCTTTATTTCTGAGCACAAAGAGCTGTTTTGATCCTAGTTAACGTCAACTACTCAATTCTGATTTATTTTACGAGCATAATTAAAGTTTTGTGATATTTTTCTATAAATGAAAGCAAAATACTCTCAATTCTTTTTTTAATGGTCATCCATGCGTCGTCAAACGCAAACATCGGAACAAATCTCGTGTCAGATCATCGAATGTAAACAATTCAAACCCAAAACAATCACTCTACGTCGTCGTGTCGATTGTGATTGTCTTCCCTGTTCATTTTATTATCGAGGGATTTTATGCGCATACGTTACCATTAAACCTCAGGGAGTTTCTTTGTATGGTAATGAAACGTTCTACCTTTTTGTGTATGGGGTAGAAGGTGTACCCAGCAAAATAAACATTTAATTAGTCTGTACCTCGCGGTACACCCAACGACTAAAACCGTCGAATGAAACTGTCCGAGCAATTAAGCCCGCTGAAAACATTTGTAAAAATGAACCGGCTCGTTCTGTCGACGAATGTTTTATTGACAAAAGCACCTTTAATGTTGCATTGTTTACTAATTATCTCCAGTCAATGAAGTAATGGAAACGGTAATTTCCTTGTGTTTTGTTGTCTTCGCCATGTGTTTGCTCACGTGGTCAATCGGTGCATGCACGCGCCAGCAAAATTCTGCATCAATCACATGTGCCTTGGAATGTCAAAGGGCACGCGGAGCGCTCCCCTGATGAATGGCACAGTGTGTCACAGACAAATGAACCTTGTTCTGGGGACGATGACGACAACGAAGTCGACGACAGTTGTAAGGATTAATTTACGATTATTTCGTCGTTTTTCAACGCGCTGGATTCTTTCGTGACGGCGGGCTTGGATTTCATTTTAATGACCTGCGCGTCCCCAAACAAAGAACTAATTTTAGTAAATCACAGCAGGCCTGAGTAAACAATAACCACCAACACCAGCTCAAAACAATGAATGCAACCTCTTTATGAATGTGTGTCGGCGGTCGGTTGATACCGCTATCCAGTGGCGTAGAGAGTGAAGACCGCGGCCATAGAATCTGGATCGACCCTTTCGCTTGGACTATTTCTCAAAATAGCTGTTTGTTGTGGCGGGAAATGGTGCAACGCGCAGCGCATATTAAGAAAACAGAGAAGGGGAGATAGTTCACAGCATTATCAAATCTTTCAATTGTATGAAAAATGGCCTTCTCCAGAGGATAGTTTATATTCTTTTCTCAAGGGTTACTTAGATGACCTGTTTTGGACTCTGGATAGCGATAGTCACAGCCTGCTTGATCGCTGTCATGAGTGAGGCCTGCTTAGATCTCGAAGAGTGATAAAAACTAGTTAAAAATGAATTCCTTAGAAAAATAAGCAGGAAGAAAACTTCATCCCCAGGATACCTGCCAAGGTGTTGTCCTCTGTGTGATGATTAATGTGTGTAAACAGTCAACCTCTCGGGTGTACCTGGAATCGGGAGAAAACGGAAAGTGTCTTAGGCAAACATGAGGTTATTTATTAGAACAACAAAACTCGGTATAATCCCATAACAAAGCATCACGTGTTCGGAGAAAAGGGCACGACTTCCTCTTCCTCGAGACCGAATCTTTCTCGCGTAGTTCGAAACTTGTACTGGAAACAAAATCAGAACCTCCAAATCCAGTGTTTGAAGCTGCAGGCACGAAATAGAAATTATATGCTGCGGTTGTGCTGCGGATAACCCCCGAGAACTCCGAGAGACAGCGGTACTAGGTTATTGAGAATCGCTGTGCTCAATCTTATGATTTACAGGCGAAATTTATGAATATGATAACTGAGCAGCTTAAAATCTTAAAGTATCGAGCTCGCAGTGTGCAGCGCGGGCCACAGAAACCAGCCAGCCAGCCAACACAGATTTTATGGGAGTTGTTGTGTGTCCCCTCTTCAGGCCTCTCCACGGGGTGCCTGCGCAGCGCAGTGTCAGGCCTCTGAGCGCACAGAGAGAATGATAGAGGTTAAGACACGCTGCTCATGTGTGGCACGATTTGGTTGTGGTTGTGGCTTGATTAGGGTTGTTCAGTTTTACAATGATTCAATGGTTATCAGAAGTATTCGTTAAGAAATCTGTAGATTTTTTGCTTACAGGGCCGACATCAACATAAACTACTCGATGTTGGGTACTCTGCTATATTTCTGTGAGTCACTTGATTTTCGAGTTTAAAAAAAAATGATTAAGGAAATCAATGTTACAAAGCAAACCATGAAGGCAAAAGAACTACAAAATAAAGTGCTTTTAGTTTTGAACATCCCAGTAGGTTGTAGGTTTAAGTCGTACTCTCTTTCTCTCCTTCGTACGACAACGAGACACAGTTAGCATAAAATGAAAATAAAATTCAACCAAGAAGACTAACCCAAGAAGCGGAGAAGACAACCAAAACAAAAGGAACGAAGAAAAGCTTTAAAACCGGTTATTTCAGTTTGTTTTTACTTCGAGTTTTCTTGCTTCGCCCTCACTCTCTTGTACTGCACACTTTATCCTGTCCTATCCTATACACACAACTTCCATCTGATATAACATAAAACTTGATTCTCGGAGCTCCCACAAAGTTCGTTGAAACACACGGACTGGCAACACCGCCCTAACCAACAGTTGGGTCACCTCACTCTCCTTGGTTTCCCGGAGCATTGGTAGCCATTGAAAAGGGGGAAAATTGGTTGATCGAGGGTCCTAAACATAATTGATTCGTCAATTTTCTAATTCTTGACTTACAAAACACCAGGGAAAGGCAATCAAAAGTCAAGAGCAGTAGATGTTCTTTGGAAATTTAAAAGCCGACCCTCCTTATTTGTATTGGGACGCCTCTGGTCAGTAGCACAGAACTTGTTTCGCTGGAAACCGTTGAGTTTTACCTCTTTGTCTTGTCAGAGCGTCGCTCACTTTCTTCTAAAGGCCTTTACACACTGATATGTGACCGCGCGGGAACGAACGGTTTGTGACTCTGATGAATATTACATTACCAAGTGAGCGGTACATTCCGTGTCAGAGCCTTCTGGGACCGCGTCGTCGCCGCCTTAGTCCACGGACCCTAACATTTGCTCCGACCAAAACACGCGACGAGGCCTGCTGAGGTTTTGATTTGTTTTACCACACGTGTGTTTTTGGGAATCGCGCGAGCACACCAAGCAGTCCAAATGGAATTGACCTTTTTTGTTGGTTTCGGTCGTATGTGACCTGGTTTAAAGAAAATTCACTTTTTCAAAGCGATTGCATAAAATTGTCTCTCGAAGCAGCTCAAAGTTGTTACAGATTGAAACTGGAAACCAGACCGTTGCGGTTGACAGTTCGATTCGCGGTTTCCTGCTCGACAACATCTTAAGTATCGGTTACTTGCGAAAAGTCTCCTCTCCGCTCACTCGCGGTCTCTCTCTCTCTCTCTGTACGGACGGTTCCGTCGCCCCTCCAGTCCGATCTTTGGAACCGGTATCAGATTGCATGTGGCTTAACTCTGCGAGAAGACCCCTGAAGGTATAAAAAACTGCACTGGATAATAAATCCATTTGACTGTCGTAAGCCTGCATGGATCCGCTCCGGGGACGACGCTCCAGAACCAGACACTTTCCTTCCGTTTGGGGATCGTCGTGATACGCTTGGGAGACGCCTGGACGGGAAAGACAATGAAAATTGGATAAACGATTGGGTGAGCCCGGAAGGGGTCACTGAACCGGTGTCGCGAGACGTTTTGCGATCGCCCTAAGGGGTTGGTGTCCTCGCTTGACCGCACTTGAAGTTCCCGTCATGAGTGGGAACGCGCTGTTGCCGAGTTGTCATTTCCCACCGTAAGCCATGCTGTCAACACATTACACGCTCACGAAGATAACCCAAATCTTGAGTTCAATCTGCTTTTGCTGCATGGGCGTTGAGCGCCTTTTAGAGAACGCTCTTGAGAGCAACCGTTCTCAAGCGCCATTTTGCGTGCAACAATTTGGCTAACAGTTATAGTAATTTTCGGTAGCTCGGAAGAGCTTTATCTAAATCATGGTTTGATGTGCAAATTGAAACGAACAGCCAAAAAACAACAACAAAGATTAACCCAAAAGTGGGAGAGTATAATCAAGCACTTAATCATAGAGGCGTTCGTGTCGCTGTGCTGGCGGAAAAAGGCGAAAGAAAACACGGGGTTAAGTATCATCCATCTGTCTGTCTGACTGACTGACTGACTGTTTGGTTCGATTGTGTCTGGCAATTACGGGGTTTAGGCCATTGTAGGTGGATCAGTGCGAACACGGTGTGGGGAAGCTCTCTAAGTCGCCAACGGAATTTTACAACGTTGCGTTTGGCGTCCGGTAAATCAAATAGACAAGCCCCAAAAACAGTCACTTCAAGTAAATATTTTGGTACATGTCTCTGTCTGTTTCAAGTAGCAAAGCACCGATTACCTGCCAATTAAGGATCGATGATTTAAGCGGAGATGACACGACACTAATTACGCTGTCGATTAACGGATTCTTGTTTTTTGCGCATCATACGTCATTTTTTTAAGCGCATTTGCTTGGAATTTTGTATAAAAACACATCCCTACTGTTAGATGCTTTCTTTTAAAGTTTATCTTACCTTTGACATTTACTTACCTTCAAAATTAAACGTAACGCAAGCAAGGTAGACAAACTTAAGGTAAAGTAAAGTCAGATGTTGATTTAATACTTATGATTGCTACCGCTGTTTACCCATGAATTAAATATCAACAAACTGATCAAATTAGTCAGAATAATGAATCACTTCCGCGTCGGTTGAGATCTATTTCTGTTCAATTTCCGAACGATACCACGTTGCTGCTGTGCATCAATTCATGAAAATCAGAAAAAATGATAATTTCGGCAATCGATCTTTGAAAAACTCTCCGTTCATTGGCACGCGGTTACAATTCGGCCGGAATGTTGACCACTTTCTAGCTTGCGTCACATTTTTGTTTCGGTGTTATCCAATTGGTTGTTCACCGTTTTTTGAACGGCTTGTTGTTGTTTTTTCTTGGTGCATCGTGCCCGTATTTGTTTCAGCGCGTTTTCGTTAATTTGGACTTGATTTTACAAAATTGCCAATTCGACACTTTGTTATCACTTGGGAAAGAAAGAAGCGTTATGTCAGCGTTGAACGTCTTTATCACCTGATCGTTTGCAAATGTTATATCACTGCAATCGGGGGAAGAAAATTTGAACTAATCGAATGAATTGATTTGCAATACGTAATGCAATGAGGTGTGCCGAGCTAACATTACTTGCCCTACCTTTTCTGGTGTTAGCTTTGTTGTGTCAAAGTTTACTATTCTAGAGATGAGCATTTGTCAACCACAAAACTGGAACCTCTCGCATAAAACTTCCATTTTCTGGAACTCATCTCAGCATCCAAAGCTGGATTAAAACGTGCCTCTACGTTTCAGACCTGTAATACTTAAGTGAGTCGAAATTTACTTCAAGTCGTTCAAGACCTGTTCAAAAACAATTACAGATCCTCACTCTTTCTGCAGTCGTGATCCCCGGGGATCAACTCCTTCCTGGCTGAATTCTGTAGCATCATCTTAACCTTAAGCGTAGTTTTAAATACCCTCGCTCTCTCTCTCTTGGCCGATCTGGATCGTGGCGTTTTAATGCACCTCCCTTCACCATCATCCCGGTCGAGCACTTAATTTCAATATTCATGAAGTCTTTCCGGTGTAACCCGCTCCTCCGTCTAGCTCCCGCGGGCCCTTTCGCAGCCATGAAAAACACGTTTTTTATCCTCCACGATCGAGCGTGCGCGCGCTCCCCCCAAGAAGAGTGTCGGGAGTGTGCTTGGGGAGGGCCGTACCAGATCTAGAGCGCTCTCAAGATCCGACCAGCATACACCCATTATGATCCATTTTTTCCACTCGTTCACCTCGAGATCTGAGTACAGAGAGTCGGCGATTTACCTGGAGTGGTGGGATGCTGGACCGTGCAAGAAGTTTAAGAAAGAAACGTTGAGCAGCGTGGCGAGCAGAACACGGCAGCGTTTGGTTGATCTGAATCAGTAAATTTAAAAATACATCCACACACAGGTGCGATGGAAAGGAGGTTTGGAGCGGGTGCCCGTCACTGCCAAGGGGAGGCGTTGTAATCGATCGTTTGTTGCAAATTGAACTATTTTTAGCGGTGAGTCTGTGTAATTTCAAGAAATAGTGCAAAAGATCGTTGCGTACAAGGCGGGAATAAATTGTAGAAGGGGTTTGAAAAAAATAATTACCTTAAATTCGTAGCCGCCCTACCGGATTGGATTGGTTGACCACCGAAACCTTTTTGGCCCATTATTGCCGAAACAATAAAGTTCAGCTGTTGATCGAGCCACGTAGTCCAGTGGTAACGCTTCCGCACGTAAGCGGTAGATCGGGGTTCAAATCCCGGCTCGGACCAACACAACTGGTGATCTTTTCCCTTCTGGAACCGATTGCTTAGTAAAGGGAAGGTAGTGTATCGTCACAAACTGGACCTTATCACGACACCTTAGGGAGGCGACCTTGGAATGTTAAAATTAACCTTAACATGTTAACATTAAGTTGAGAATGAAACTGCCACTGAATCCGCTTTGTAAATGCCGGCCCCGATACTCTTTAAGGGTGTTCCCCTCAGGAACTGGGAAAGATTTACTTTTTTTTACCCATGTAGTACCCATAAAACCTTCCCAAACCCAAGCCAATTTATTATCGTAGTTCTGTACGATTTTTTGGGACCTTAGCCGGTCACGATCCGGTCTGGTTTAATAGCCCTTGTGCCAATAAAGCTGCGCGTGCACAGAACAAGTACCATTCCACTTAACAACTATCATCTGGAGGATCTTGTCGCCGCGACTAAATTAGTGTGTCCTTGCAACCATGTGCGGGTAATTTGTTGACCAGTCTGGCTAGGAGGCTGGCTGTTAATGGAGTTTCGTGGGGCTTTAACACCCTTCGATCCAAGTAGGCAGATACAGAGTAGTTTTACTTGTATAGACGATGAAAACTCGGGTTGAATCCACAAAATCCCAAGAATCATCCAAAGCTTTAAAAAAATCCTACCTGTGAACTTTATTTCGCTGAGTAGGCTATGACTAATGCTGTCCACAAGCCGGCCAATCCGGGCAGCAACGCTTCCTTTGTTTCAGCGTTCTGCTTTGCGCGCCCGCGCCCGTTCGAAAAGCCATCCAATTTGGAGCACCTCTCCCGCTGGACGACGACTCGGGAGTTTCGGAGCTTGATGAGTAAGCAAAGTTGCGCTTTTATTTGCTTGCGCAGATCGAGAGCACGAAAGTGTGCTTAAAGCTTAGCGCGAGGGTGCCCTCGATCGTGAGATAGATGTTACTGACTTTTAGCGATTGTGCGGGGTCCATAGATGGAGTTCAGGGTGAACTTTTCCGAAGCGGAAGGCGAGTCACGCTTCTCGCGAGAATCCCACTGTCACTTTCTATTTTCTTGAAGATGCTTGCGCACGACGACGCGACTAGTCATGGGATAAGTTCTTCCATCAACCGCAGACGACTTCATGGTCGAAGCCGAATTTGATTTAAGGCCCGTGATAAATTTTAGTACGGCTCAAACCGAAAAAAATAACACGAGCTTTAATGTTATTCTTTTTTTCTCTCTCTCTTTTCCAGGTAAGTCCAAGGACTCGATTTGTGTGCAAAGATGACGTACCGTGTTCTACGCGAGCGCAAAAAAATCGCGTTGGCTGCTCCGGTGGCAGTTGGCGGTGAGAATATGATTTGCAAACGGTGCTGGTGCTGGTGAACGCTTGCGTGGGACTCGAGGGTTTGCCTTTTTTTGTGGACCCGTAGCGTGGAGCAGGTTTTTTGCCCGTCAAATCACCAGCTTGGCCGGGTGCAACAGGTAGTAGTTTGCCATATTTGGTGATCGTGACCATAACCGATTTTTGTTCAGTTTGGGGCAGTTTCCGTTACGCTCTAAGCTCAATTATGATAAATGGGTCTCTTTCAACAGTCTTGTTACCGTGGTGGAGCATGTCAGAAAACACTTTCACTTTTGCCGATCCAAGCAATCTGGTACTTAGCATATCGGCGATTGCTACGATTTGGTGGCAGTAGCCAATAAACCGCACCATCCGAGCAACTACAATGATCTCAGGTGGCCATGAGCGCCAATGGATAAAGAAAGTGATGATAATTTCTAATAATGCCAGGCCTTCAACTCGTGATCTTCGCGTAACCGGTTGCGCTCAAGTGTTCAATTATTTCCGGGTGAGCTGATGTAATAGAGCGCAAGAATAGGATGGATTTGTTGAAGATGAGCCGGGTAATTCCTATAATTAACGCAGGGTTGTAATTTCTTGAAGATCAATTGAGCGTAAATTATGCAAGTACGGTAGCATTGTGCTGTCTAAAATGTGTTTACGATAATCATCAGTGTAAGAAAGGATGTTTCCATCCCTTTTTCAGGGTGATTTGATCTAGAAAGAATAGTCATTTCCTATCTTGATCTTTTTAACCCTATTCCAACCGTGTTTTTGACAAGTAGCTTACCTTACCTTGAATATATTGAGCTTCAAGCAAAACCAAAGTTATAGTATGCTGCCAAAACAACAGAAAATTAAAAAAAATGTGGACATTGTGAACAAAAGCAAAAATTCACTCAAATATGATTTAAAAACAATTTCCTTATTCGTCACGCAATTTCTCGCTCGCATCCAACATTGCCACAACAAGACACAATTTGAGATGGCTGCAGTAGATAATGGTCACCTACATGTGAAATAAACCCCCCTAATGACATCTGTCGGGCCACCATTTGTACCTGATGTCTTTTGGTGTCCCTTAAAATGTAAAGTGAAAACATTTGTTCCCGATCTCAACCCCGTAATTGTCCACCTTTGGCTCTATCACATACGTTAAAAAAATCCTCTTTTGTACAAAGAACGGAGGTAGGAGAAGAAGTATACACGAGCAAAAGTTGAACAAAGCTGCCAAAATTGCTGTTTTGTGGCAACCTCTCAACTCTAAAGCCCCTTGTTTAGTAAATGGTGGCGGTGCTACGAGGTTCAACTTGCGGACAAATAATAACACATGTACGTTGATTTGCCAACTGACCAGCGCGAGGCTGTGTGCTAGGTCCGTGCAACCCAAGGGTCACTTCAAGAGGTCGGTTTATGTTGGTAACGCGAGAGGTGTGTACACACATGCAGACCACAATGGTTCACGACGCCCGTGGGTATGACGCAATAGATGGTTCTGCGATATGAGCGAGTTGTGAAACTTGCAAAATTGTAAGCTCTGGCATTCACAAAAAAGGCAAACTAAAATTCTTTGCTTTTCCCGAGGATTGCAATACTGAAAACTATCTAATTCTAAAAATATATTGAGAAGACAAATCGTTTAGAAAAAGTTCAACTTTACATAGATAACCATCCCAACATAGCACAGGGATCAAAACAAAACACTTCGTTCGACCGTAGATTAACAAATCATAAACTCCATTAAAATTAAACGACCCAATTTATATTTCCATTCGTCGTTGACACACGACCACGTTTGGGCCACGAGGATCGAAGATTTACCACACGAACTGCCCCAAACATCGTATATCATCGTCGTCGTCATCATCTTTGTCACTGCGTAACGTCATGATTCGAAATCCGGACACTTAGTACCATATTATTTTTGTTATAGCTGGCAAAAAATCATGTAATGAGTTGGAAATGTAGAAATATCATCAGGATTTAGTATAAACAGTCAGTTTTAAGAGAATGCATGCAAAATATGTCTTTTCTAACAATTTTTCATCAGAATTTGAAAACTAAAATGACTTGTTGTGCTTCGAATCCCGGACACTGTTAAAAGCTGATTCGAAATCCGGACACTTTTGCTTCGAATTCCGGACACTCGATTTTGTTTATGAATCTCACAAATTTGGACTGAAATGTTAGTGAATGGCATTCTTTAGGTCACAAATAAGCTGTTAACATCAAAACAATCGATAGTTTATATATAAATTAGCTAGAATTAAGGAAAATCAAAACCATAAATTTCTGCTTTGCCTTCCCGGTGCTTCGGACGCCTATGAAATATTTCCGTTGAAATGTTTCGCATTTCTGGTAAACTTATAATTTTATATTATTTAATTGTTTTGGCATTAACTACAGCGTTCAACTAAACTTTAAATGAAAGTTGATGTTAGAATTCATCAAATAATACAGTTTTGACATTCATGATGCGAACTTATATCCAAATAATTGATAAAACAAGTTGAAGTGTCCGGGTTTCGAAGCGTCCGGGAATTCGAATCATGACGTTATTAGGCGATCACCCTAAGCCCCTCCAACTTTCGCGGAACACACTCCGCCGGTTAAGTAACCGTTTTGGGGTATAAACATATGGACGCGTGACTGTGCGGAGGAGTTCGCGCGCAAGTTTGGAGGGCGCTCGTTTCCCGCCTACTATACGGCTGGGTCGTCTTCAATTCCGTTCGTCGTAAATAGTCGACTTAAAGTCGACATCAGCCGCTGGCGCCTGCCTTTCTCGATTAACTTCTTTCTACCAACTCCCACGGAACGTACAGTGGAGTCTGCGGCGATGAGTATCAGTGCCATTTGAATACTGGAATAAGATAAGATGGACAGTTTTAAAAAAGCGATATCAATTAGCCGAGAGTTTTGCGGCTGCCTTGTTAGAATGTTGAGAAACGGGCGCCTACCGCCAAGGCGGAAGTCAACGAACCTCCCAAGACGCTGGTGCCTACGGAGCCCTTTTGTCGGCACCAGCGCTGCCAAAGATCAGAGCGAAGAAATAGCAAGAATCGAAGATAAATATTGTTATTACACCCTATCTTTTATTGTTTGATAATCGGGTCTAGCCATGTGTCTTCCGATCCTCCTGCCTCTTCTTTTGGTTGCCGACAGCCCCCGGTTTGTTTGTTATTGCGCCGCCCAACAAGTTCCAATTTGACATAATTTACAATATCCTGTGTTTACCCGGGGTCGAAGTAAGCCACGGCAAGTAAGGGTGCATTCAGAGTGGGCGCTACTAGCGACGCGACGCGACTTTGACAGGTGAAGCGACTGCGAGAGACAACGCGCGACTCGATTTCCGCCCCAGAGTGGACGCGACTTAAAGCGACGCGACTGGGGGAAAAACAAACATTCAAATATATACAAAACTAGTTCAAGTTGTGTCAAAAAATGGATTCAGATTCTGACGACGATTTTTGTGCCTCTGAAGCGGTGAAATACGTTATTCTCAACTCGGAAAAAAGGTTTGGGATTCACCCAATTAACCGAGAACGCGCGCAATATGGGTATCCCTGATGTAGATTTTTTTTATTGTCATCCTCTTACCAAAACAAAAATTAAAATGGTGAATTGGACATCACTTTCATCCAAGTGTCGAACTCTAAAATTGTTTAATTAAAACTTAAATGCTCATAACTTTTGATAGGGATCTTTAATGTTTTGGAATGGTTGGAAATGTTTTTTGCCATTTTTTCGGTTAAGGATATTTTTCAGAGAAATTATGTATTGACTTTTCTTTCAATTGTAATTCAATTCAATTTTATTGCAATTCAATAGGTTACATTTCAAACAACCTCTTTCTTTGAATATTGATTCAGTTAAACATTGTTGTTTCCGTCAATACTGTTTCCGTGGGAATACACATGCTCCAGAACAACACTCTGCATTTTCATTCTGCAAAGCAGTTTTTGCTCGGGATCCAGCTTTCGGAGATGCGGCAGAAGGCTTTCAAGAAAAGCTTCGTCTTCATCTCGCTCTTTTGAAGCCACCTTTCTTTCCAGCAGTTGTAGCTTTTGGTTTCGATGTCAATCAGCCGTGCCACATTGTTGTCTTTGGACATTCTCTTTTCTTTGGGGGGGGGCTTGGCCCAACTGGACTGCCTGATTCGGCAGGAGGCGGATTTGGAACCTCGAACGTATCTTCCGCACTTTCGTCAAGGTGCTCCTCTTCGTACGCGCACTCATTTTCTTCGTTTTCCTCAGGCTCTTGTTGGTTCACCGAATTTCCCGATTGTAGATTGCCACTCATTTTCCTTGGCCGCATTTGGTCACGCACGAATGCCATGCTTTTAAAGTGGGCCCAGGTCGAATAATTTTGGTCTCCGTCCGCGGCGTCTCCAGACCGTGCTTCTGGGATTTTCTGCAATTCACGTCGGTAAATATCGCGCAAAGCCTTCCACTTCTTCCTGAGAATGTCAACAGAACCTATAAGAGAGGATTGTTTGAAGAATAAAAAAAAATATTAAAGAATGACAATACTCCGATAACGTTTCAAAAGCACCATGTACATAGCTTTTGTCTGAGACGTAGCGCTATATGAAATGTTAGTGTAGAATTGATCATTAATAGTATCCAGATTTTAAGCGAAGATGGCGTAACGAATGGTGCACGCCCGGAATGTCAAAATCGCTCAGTGGTACCAAAAAGTGTGGTTGTCATGCCATGGCACACTTTTTTTGTAATGTTGGTCCCATTGCGTGATTTTGACATTTCGGGCGTGCACCATTCTTTACGCCATCTTTGTTTAAAAATCTGCATACATTCTTTTCATTTTTAACATTTTATAAGTCGACAATTCGGACAGAAACAATTAAAAAACTAACTTAATCCACCTATGTGGTTGGTGCCTTCCTCACTCGTTACCAGAAGATCTCGTTACGCAAAAGATCAGGAAATGATTGATATTTATTATCAAACTTGGTTATTGGTAAGGAAACAATTACCAATAAACCAAAATACTGACTTAAGTCGTCAAAACTTGATACAGGGTTGCCAGACAATTAATATTTTGGACTCGTTTGGAAGGTATTTTGAATAGCTATCCAATGATATGTCGGATTGTTGATCTGGACAATGTTTTCATACACATAAGTGAGATCCGGCTTCCAAAAAGAACATCAATATCATTTTAGTGGTCATAACTCGAGACAGGGTTGCCAGATCTTCAATGTTGTGAGCTCGTTGGAAAGGTCTCTCGATTACCTAACCAATGATGGATCAGATGATAGATCCGGACATTGTTTACATACATTTAAGTGAGATCCGGCTTCAAAAAAGTACATAAATATCACTTAAGTGGTCATAACTCGAGACAGGGTTGCCAGATCTTAAGTGTTGTGGACTCGTCGAAAAGGTTTCTCGATTACCTAACCAACGATGGGTCGAATGATGGATCCGGACATCGTTTACAAACATTTAGGTGAGATCTGGCTTGAAAAAAGTGCATAAATAGCACTTAAGTGGAAATGTCTCGAGACAGGGTTGCTAGATCTTCAATGTTTTGGACTCGTTGGAAAGGTTGTTCAATAACCTAACCAACTATGGGTTGGATGATGGATCCGGACATCGTTTACATACATTTAAGCGAGATCCAGCTTCAAAAAAGTACATAAAAAGTACTTAAGTGGTCATAACTCGAGGCAGGGTTGCCAGATCTTCAATGTTTTGGACTCGTTGGAAAGGTCTTTCGATTACCTAATCAACGATGTGTTGGATGATGGATCAAGACATCGTTTACATGCATAAAAGTGAGATCCGGATATATGTGAAAACACATTTTTATACATAACTTTTGAACTACTTATCAAAACTTCAAACAATTCAATAGCGATGTATGGGACCCTAAACCAAGTCGAATGCAACTGGTTTGATCAAAATCGGTTCAGCCAGTGCTGAGAAAACTCAGTGAGAATTTTGGTCACATACATACATACACACATACACACACACATACACACACACAGACATTTGTTCAGTTTTCAATTCTGAGTCGATATGTATACATGAAGGTGGGTCTTCGAGCTTTTATTAAAAAGTTGTTTTTAGAGCAGGATTATAGCCTTACCTCAGTGAGGAAGGCAAAAACTTAAACACATTTGAGCAATTCTCAAGCAAACCCGGAAATGGATTTTACTAATATTTTTGGTTTGGCTCAAACCTGGTGGGGCCTTCCTATCACAAAAAAGCCATTTTGTGTCATTGGTTTACCCATACAAATCTCCTTACAATTTTGGCTGCTGTTCATAAAAAATGGTACTTCAATATTCGAAAATCTGTTACTTTTAAAATATTTTTTTTGATTGATTTGGTTTCTTGGGCAAAGTTGTAGGTATTGATGAGGACTATTCAGAAAAAATAGGTACACGGTAAAATTTTTGGTGATTTTTTAACTAACCTTTTTTCACAAAAAATCAATTTCCCAAAATCCGTGTTTTTTTTAATATTTGAAATTATATATATGTTTTAGGGGACAAACCCCCGCATCTTTTAAGCCAATCAGAAGAATGAACCAAATTTTTGCCGACGAGTTTAGTATTTTTTTTGCAGTTTTTGTAAAAAAATAAATTTCGTACAATATGTTTTTGACGTCATTTCTTTTATATAAAATAGAATTTGCAATCGAAAAGAATTTTACGTTTTTTTAATAAGTGTGCCATTTGCAACACAAAGCCATTAAAAGTTTAATTTTGGCCGGCCCTTTTGAAATTTTAGTGTTGATTCAGGAATATTTCAAGAATGGACAATCATGGACACTATTTTAAAAATATAAAAACCTGAATTTTTCGGACAAAATTTAACTTTTGATGGATATATTTTGAAAACGGTGCACTTAATCAAAAAATTGTAATGCACTTTTCAATTACCAATTCGATTTAACATTAAAAAAATTAGGTCAATAAATTTTAAGTAAAAGATTGTTTTTTTATTACCGTACTTTAAGGTAATAAAAAAACACCATTTTTCCATGTACCTATTTTTTCTGAATAGTCCTCATCAATAACTAAAACTTTTGAGGTCTTCGGTCAATCAAAAAAATCCTTGAGAAGTAACAGATTTTCGAATATTGAAGTACCATTTTTGTATGAACAGCTGCCAAAATTGTATGGAGATTTATATGGGTGAACCAATGACACAAAATGGCCCCGCAAAGTTTGAGGCAAATAAAAAAAAAATGGTCGATTTCGTAGAGAATTGCTCATTTAAGCATTTGAGTGGTTCTCTAAGATTTCGCAAATTGGGATTTGTTATTACTTTTTTGATTTGGATGAAACTTTGTCCATACATTGTCTATTTCCAAAGTAGGAATTTTGCATCATCAGTTTTTCCATACAAGTCTCCATACCATTTTGAAGGTTGGTTATACAGTATGGGCATGTAAATTATGTAAAGTATGTAAATTCCGCAAATTTGTATTTTTTAACTTTTTGAAAAATTCGATGTGTTTTAGGGAACTAAAACACCATCTTTTGAGCCATAGCGCGTGATGGTGAAAAATCTGGTTTAGAAGATATGAGTTTTTGAAAAATATCGAATTCTTCTTTTAAGAAAATGCACCCCTGAAAAATATTTCTGAAAAGCTGAGAAATTGATTTTCTAAATTCCTGAGAGAAAATATCTCAGCTTTTCTTCTTTTCAAATTTTGATTTTGGAAATTTCACTTATTGTTTAAAAAGTTTATTAAAAAATCCGTTTGTTTTCGTGTCCATATTTTTCCGGGAAGTCCTAATCATAACCTACAACTTTACCGTAGACACCAAATCGATCAAAAATACCTTCTCAAGATCCAGAACTTCATACATTTACGTACTCATTTTGTATCACCAGCCCCCGAAATTGTATGGAGACTTGTATAGATTTTTTTTTATCATCATTTTCATGTGTGAGATCCGGCTTCAAAAAAGGGTATAATTAACATAAGCAATCATAAATTTTGATAGGGTTGTCAAATTTTCAAACTTTTAGGCTGGTTGGAAAAGTGTTTTGATAACCCATTCAACAATGGGTCGAATAATGACCCGAACATCGTTTTCATCAAAATATCTGAGATCTGGCCTAAAAAAGTGTATGAATAACACTTAAGTGCTTATAACTCTTGATAGGGTTGTTAGATCTTTAAACTTTTGGGCTCTTTTAAATACCTTTCTAAAAATGTATAAAAAAAAAAAACCCACCCTTATTACAATCTTCCGTCCTTAAGTCAGAATCGTCAAGTTAAGAAATTCATTTTTCGAGTAATTTTATAGCCTTCATCATTAAGATGATCGATTATGGTAATCGAAAAAGGAAAGACTTAAAATAACATAACTTTTAAAATTAATGCAACCGAATTTTTCACTAGAATAAATCTTATTAAAAAAAAACAATCTATGCTGTTTTGTTTAATTCATAGGTTTCTGGCCACTGGAATTTCTTACAACGCAATACATTTTTCATACCGCATCGGAGTATCTACAGCCGCAGAGATTGTTAAGGAAACATGCCGTGCGATATGGAACCACCTTCAGCCTTTGCACATGCCTCAACCAACGGAACAATCATTTTTGATGGTCGCACGAGGCTATTGGCAGTTGTGGGACTTTCCCAATTGTCTCGGCAGTATCGATGGCAAGCACATCCGGATCCAGTGCCCTCCCCAATCAGGTTCGATGTACTTTAACTAAAAAGTTTTTTTCGGTGGTCCTACAAGCCGTAGCTGATGCGAACTACAAGTTTGTTACAATTGAGGTTGGAGCTTTTGGGAAACAGAGCGACGGAGGAACATTCAGGGCATCTACTTTACATGATCTGATGAGAACCGGACAGCTCGGGATCCCCCCAGATGCTCCACTACCCGGATCCAACATTACTGCCCCATTCGTTCTCGTCGGGGATGAGGCGTACCCCCTCTTGCCAAACTTGCTGAGGCCTTTTTCCCGAAGAAATTGTGACGAAAAGGGCGAATACTTTAACGAAAGATTGTCCAAAGCTCGTAAGTGCATTGAATGCGCGTTCGGTGGTATTAATGCAAAATGGCGTATTTTGTGGAAGCCCATCGAAACCGATGTAACAACTGCTGAACTGATAACGAAAGCCATATGCGTGCTACATAACACTATTATCGACCGTGAAGGTACAGCTGAATTGTTGAGAGAAGTCGAATATTTTCAACAGCATATTAGGCCAACCCGTGCCAGACGATCTAATCCCGTGAATGTAAGCAGTGGACGAGTCGTCCGAGAGAAGTTCTCGGATTTTGTGTGGAACAATAAAATTTGAAGGTGTATCAAACTGAATTCGCGATTTATTCAGATGGAATTGATTATAGCACTCTAATAACGATACAATAAAAGTTATCTCAGTTAAAATATTTTCTTTAAAAATGTAATCCGAAAACGACATCCAGCTATTCAATGTTCTATTAGTTCAAGTCCACAACCTTTAGTTAGGGTTGTCAGATCAGAACAGACACAGAGAAATGAAATTGGTACATCGCTGTTGTACAATATATTTTTTAATGATTTTTAGAAACAAAACTTAAGTACACGTTCAACAAGTTTTACCCGATCCGGCGATGAGTGATAATCGTGGTTTCATCTCACCCTAGTTGGCCCCAGTGAGACGAGACTTGTCTGATCACGCCTTCCGTCTGATGGGAAAAAATGTTGGTCCCGGCATACCTTTTATCTACTGAAAAATTTAACAAATAATCCCATCGAACAGGTCTGCCCAATCCACGGCCCGCGGGCTGGATCCGGCCCGTTAAGCCATCTCATCGGACCCGCGACGGATCTTGAAAAATTTTCAATGACTGGCCCTTTTTTCCGTACATGAAATATTGAATAAATTAGTTGACTAAGTTGAGTGTTTGAATTAAAAAATTAATTGAATATCAAATTTTCTTATTTTAAAACAAACATTAGATAAAAATCATTTATTTTTGTTTTTTCATGGTTTTTTACTGCACTTCCTTTGAAGTTTATCTGTTTGCAGGAACATGATTTTTTTGGAATGAGTAAGCAAGGTTAGCATGAGAATTGAAAATAAAGATTGTTGCAAATAAAAGATTTGAAAATCCCTTAAAAAACAGGAAGAAAAAGGAGTGCGTTTGAAATAAATCGAACAAACATTTTTTTTTGCCTCTCTCTTTCTATAATTCTATATACAAATATTAATCTAGTTTGCAACACTCGATAATCAATAAGTTTTATTTCTGGATTTTTATTTGTGAAGGTCCTATTAACATAGGAAACCCTGTAGCTTATAGGACATTTTGAAAATAACACATAATTTGTTTTTAATCTTTTATCAAAAATTACTTCTGCCACTATTTCAGAAAAATTGATCTGGCCCACAGGGCCAAAAGGATGGGCAGCCCTGCCATAGAAGATCTTTAAAAATCTTACTTAAACCATTGTTGTTGTAATTTTATTTGGTAATGAACCATACATTAACACTTTGGCCCAGCCTAACCCCGACCACCCTCCTTTGGAATCGTAATTTGATTTGCAAATTATATTACAACTGAAGCATTTAAAAGCATTCAAAAGTTTGAAAACATAGTACCTTCTTTTGATACTCACCTTTGCCGTCAGGAAGTTGCAGTTTGGCGGCCAAACTTGACCACGCCTTATCTATGGCCACTCGGTTACGGTATGACTTTGAAGCCTGGTCCCACAAGGCGGGTCTCTCAAATACTCCAGAAATCAAGTCTTCCGATTCGATTTCCTGGGACTGGGACATTTTACTTGAGTTTGAAACTTAAAAAAAAACTAAATAAACAAATCTTCCGGATCAGATCGCGCGAATGACAGGCGACGAACCTCGGTAAGCAAAGGTTGGTCGCGCGACGATTTTGACAGTCGCTTACTCATCGCTTGTAGCATAGCATCGCGTCGCTTCCACTCTGAATACGCGCGCGACTTCTGCTGGCAGCAAATGAGTCGCGCATGGTCGCGCGTAGTCGCTTCGCCTGTCAAAGTCGCGTCGCGTCGCTAGTAGCGTCCACTCTGAAAGCACCCTAAGTGAGCAAATATCTTGGTGTGTCCCCATGGAATATCAATCCAAGGCGGCGTGGCGTCAACCGCCTCGATACACGGTAGTCGACATCGAAGGTGGATAAGAAAGCAAATAATGTATAAATAAAACAAAACCGATTATCGTTCATGAGCGGTTCCCGCAGGCACTGACCGACGGTTTGGTTCATGCTTTATGCATGAGACGCGGACTCTCTTTCTTCGCGTCACTATTACTGATAAGTGACGTGACGCGTTGACAGTCGAGCTGCATTGTGTGGCGCAGCGCGGCTTCCTTGGATGCGTTCTGGAGTTTGAAGGACCCGATTATCGCCCGTGTTTGCTTGGACTGCATTTGTTTACCGCAGGAAACCATGCATTGGACGAGATTATATGCCATAAGGTTTCCGCAAATGAGTCACTTAGCGAGCACGGGCTACTGCGTTTAGCGAAGACACCTCGTGACGCCGGCTTCTGGACAGTTTGCGACGTCTAAAACAACAACATCGAGGGTAGTTTACACAAATTGCACACTAAAATCAACATCTTTGCGTGCCTGAAGCCAAGGTTCCGATCAATGCACTGCTCAGAATTGGGTTGTTTAGTTAGACAAAATACACTTCCCCGCGGGGGGTCGACTCATTAGCGAGGCACAATTTGCGCGCAAATCAATATTTGTAGAACTGACCCAAAATCATTGAACTCGCGGAGCGGGCGTCCAAACATTGCAGACTAATTAACATAATTAACCAGATAGGGAGTCGTAAATCATTCAGCTGCAGGTTGATTGTCTACCTGGTTTGCCGAACAAGCTCGGCATCGACCTACACCTCCGTCGCGTCACCATCCCATAAAACATTCATAGAGAGGTGGCGGGCACCACAATGAGTCCCACACAATACTTGTTGTGTTGTATACACGATGCCCTGGCTCGGGGGACACTGGGCAGCATCTACACAAAGGTAGTGGATTCGTTGTTTAATTAATGTCAGCGATGGCAAAAGAACTTCACAAATATTTCATACCTTTAGTACTTTAAACCTTGATCACGCGTTTGTCATTTAGCGCTTCAAGGTTTGCGATATTAAAGTTAAGCGAATGTCAAATGCAGGGGTGGAATAACACAAACTGAGAGAAAGAGTATTCCCATCACTGCTACCAACCTTTTACGATCCAACGCATGTGGTTTCACAGGTTCTAAAATCGTCCGGTAACACCCAAACCCCTCCCGTCACAAACCGTTCGTTTCCACTCCATCGGCCGCGAGTCTTAATTTCATTCATAGTTTATCATTTTCATTCACTAAATTATTCACACTGGATTGGCGTATTTTTTATTATTGTTCGCTCCAAGGAAGCTCGCGCCCCCGAAAGATATAGAGAGAGAGAGAGAGCGAGAGTGCAATTTTCTACGCCTCCGGGGGTGCATCTCGCGGCGCTTCCTGGCTCCGGGGAAACATCGCTAATGAATCATGATAATTTGAGCACATGCTCCGCTGCATGCTTACAATAATTTCGCTTTGATCGCCGATATGAGCGATGATGATGAGTAACGGCCTATTGAGCTGGGGAAGATTAATACAGCGTGTTTCGCTACGGTTTCGGAGGAGGAATTTGGCAGCGTGAGGCGCCAAGTGAAGCATTTTATATGAATTTTTCAACGCTTTGCTAAATGATTTGTTTACCGGCACGCAAATTAACCGCTCTGTTGAAGCCTGTTGGAAGATGCGTGTACAATGTTGAACCAGGTAAGCTGGTGAATCAGCCTGTGTTTGAATGAACCACAGATCCGAGTAGTCAGCGTCACTTGGAAGCTGAGATTCAGGTTGCTGCGATCTGTTTTCGCGGAATTGTGTCAAAACTTGGTATGAGTCACTAAACGTCCGGATGACTAAAATTTAAGAGAATCTTCTCGATAACGTTTCATCGGAAACAATTACCTGCTCTCGTCCCGTAATATGTAACACAGAGTCCGGTTTGTATGCAAACTAGTAACGGTACCGGGCACTTCCAGGAGCATTCCAAGCTGCAATTACCCTCATCGCCGCCGTCGCGGTGTCGTGAAACAGATCGCTTCCTCGCGCGTATCGTGTAATGTATCAAGCCGCTCTTTACGACTTCCGCACAACCTCATTATTATCGGGCTGTGTCTCCGCCGGGCGTTGTCCACGGCCCGCGACGACGACTGCAAGATTCTAATCTGTTTGTTCCAAGGCCGGAAATAGTACCGGGAAGCTCATCTGTTTACGAGATCATTTGTTTATACTAACTGCTTAGCAATAACAAACTATTACGGAGAGATTCCTGGTAGTCGATTGGTCCTTGAACGTGGGCTCCAAAAAGGACCGGACGAAAGTTCGTGACTTCTTGCCCAGTCGGCGGTGAGGGGTTCCTGTCGGTGGGAAAATGTTCGATCTTGCTTGTGTTGACAGAGTTAATCACCTTCTGGCTCATTTGCTACGCGCGCGTAACTGCCATGTCCTTCGTACGTGCGTCGTCGACGACTACGAAGACAGCAGCAGCAGGTAATCCGTGCTGGAAGAATGCGTAGAGACCTCGGGTTCGGTCCCAAGCTGGTGTGGAAAGGCACAAATACGCAGGTACGTGATCAGGTAGTTGAGGAATTTTAATTTATTTCTCCTCTTCCATTCATCTGGGCCTGGGTACAATCGAAGGTGGCTGTGAAGAATTTCCTTTTGTAATCTAGTTACCTGAGACATTCTGCTCGTTCCGTTTCTTCGTATATACGTTCTGCGATGAATCCACACGAAGAACACGGAGAGATCCCGTGGGTACAACAAAACGGAAAGAAATCGAATGGTTGTTTCTTTGTAAATGACATCAACAAAGTGTAAAACTCCGCAAGCGGCCGATTCGTGTTGGTCTCCCATGGAATGCTAGAGAAGCAAGCTTTCAAGGTGACCTGACTTGCGGACACGTACCGCAGTGACTGAGCGTGAATGAATCCCGGGCTTCGGGACTATAGAAAAATAATTAAACCGTTTACCGCCCCACGTAATACACTTTCCTGTCGCTGCCACGATCCGCTGGACCACCACGTTCCGGCCTGGAGACGGCAAGGGAGACGGCGATAATCTCCAATCGTCGCTAATTTGAGCGTTCATTCTTCTGCCTCGAACCATGGGAAATGGACGATTTTCTAAATTTGGACAATGTGGGAATTCGATTCTACGTTTTACGAGAGACGAATTTTCTGCAAAAGTTCGTTGGCACTAACCGGGGGCCACTTGGGAAAGGAACGGACATAAATCATATTGGTAATTATTCAAAGCGACTCAACTGTGCTTAAATTTAACGCTTCATTATGGGAGCTCCCGGTCACTTTTATTGGATTAAATGAGTTTTTCTCATTCCAACATTTCCTTGACGTGAGAATCAGCTAGAATTTAGCATGTTCACAAGATTCGTTTAAAAGTTCTCGTCAAAATATGCAAACTATTATCGTCATAAATTTATCTCCGTTCGACGATCCTACACACAGTAGGCTGCTTGCCTTTATTGCCGTCATATGGCAGTCATGCCGGGATTGTCCAAGTTGGCTTTGCAAGCCAGCAAAAAGTGACTCACTGTGGAGAACTCGATAACTATTTATTGCCGTGCGGTACAACTTTTCTCCCATAGCACATAGCATACTATGATTGTACCATAACTCAAAACTTCCCCAAAAGTCCTCAGCAGTGCTTCGCGTCCTAAATTAAGGCCAATTTGCCCTATTCATGTAGGTATTTTCCATTTTGCGGTAGCTTTGGGTTGCGTGTTTGTGGCGTTTCCGCTGACTTTCCTCCAGTTCTTTACGCTACCGTATGCTGAATTAAACATCCTTCCGTCGAGTCAACGTAAAATACCGAAAAAAAACTGCATGCTAAACAAACTTTAAACCGGCCAGTCACGCATGCGACAATGAATAAAATTATGTTATTAAGGCGACATGCAAGCTCTTACAGCGTTTTTTTTCGCGATTTTTAGGTTATTACCACCGTCACAGCTCAGAAGTGGCATTAGAGCACCCGAACCGGTGGGACCACACATCGGCTGCCCACCCCACGTATATAAGGTGAACCTGTCGTACGTGTTTTTACCTTGATTTTCAGCAAAGGCGTCTCTGAATGGCACGGTGACCTACAACATCGAATTACTGTTAGTAAAAAAACGTGTCAAACTAGAGAGAGAACCTCAAACCGGAAACGTGCGGTGTCAGTGTGTTTTTCAAGTGCACCACGTGTCAACCGGACGGAATCGAGCCGCGGTCGGCGGAACGAACCGGTTAATGGGGCTGCTGCTGAAAACCGTGTGGCCGATGTCACATGAGTGCATTCATTTGCGGGCCCCACAACTTCCGGTCACACTTTTTCCCATTGTTGTGCGAGCGAGGTCGCGTATTGTGGTAATTAAGATGAATTGGGTTAGAAATGGACGCTACAATTCCGGGATTAACAATGTTGGCCAAAATGTGGAACAATGTAAGTTTCATTCAATGAATGGCGCTTTATTGGGATTCAAACCATTGGGGTTTCACTAAATGGGCACTTTTCGCGAGGAGGTTTACGAGCCCAATTTGATTTTAATCAAAACAGAGGTAATCTTTTTTCAGCGTGTTTGATTTGACAATTTGTGGTATGGTTGCTTACCTCTAGTTTGTTTTACACTGATCTGCCTAGATTCAAGGAACGTTGGTGGCCAATCAACATTGAGCTAACTTTTACAAAAATATATATCAAAGCTCGGTGTTGACTTGTTGTAATCAATCCAAATTCTACCCTCCAAAAGAAGCCGCCCTATGACCTTAGTAGATATTGGCTTTGCCCGGTTTAATACCGAAATTTCTAGGTTATGTCCAGCATGCAGCAACATCACAAAGATGGATGGTGGTCATCTTTTACTTAGTAAAATCATTGTACTTAGGCAATATTTAAATTAAACGATGCCTTCAAGGTGTTGCTAAATCTCAAATCGGCACCCACAGAGGCCAACACAAATCCCACTGAGCATTACCATAAATTAGCAACACTTAAGTATCGTTTAGTGAGCCACGCAAGAATAGAAATTAGAGTAATTTTATAACCCTCACGCGGGCGCTAAGCCTTGTGCGGGGCTGTTAAACCTTTGTACACGTCCAGTGAATCGACAGAAACGGAGAGAGGGGCACCTCTAAACGTCTTGGTCGTGTTCAATTCAATGCCAAAGGTTCCAAAAAAAAACAACAACAACAAAACGAAACCCGAGAGTCGATTGTTGCGATCTCTTTACGATCCGGCGGTCCCATGGCCGCAACCGTGGGTCCAAACTAGAACGGACGGGCGCGCGGGTGCACCGGGCATTAATTGAGAAACTAGCTGCTGCTTTTTTTTCGGTGGTCGTGGTCAAGTGAGGGAATTATTTCATTAATCGAGAGCAATTGGGGCTCGCGATGCTGCACTGAAAGGAAGTTGGATCAATTATTTCGATACTCTTCTGTGCGCGCGTGATCGCGCAAACGAATGCGCCATCTCTTCGCAGCGGGTGGATGTGAAAATTACTAGTTTCGGATCGCCGAGCTCCACAATGGCACCGTCAATTAATCTACGTACTATGACGACGACAAGGCTTCGCAGTCGTAGCAAGCGAGCTTGCTTGAGCGAGTTGCCGTGGTGATGTGTGGAGAATAAGCATTCAGGGACGGATTGATCGTAATCGTGCCGATTTGGCCCGGAGGGAGCAGTCTGGAGCAAATTTAGGCGTCAATCGAAGTTGATGTCATTCATGCGTGTTCGCCTTGTGTCGAGCCAAAGTCATAACGCAGCCTACTTTGATTGGCACTATCCAGAGTGCCGGGCGCAGGGTAGCCACCTTGGATCAACACCTCCTACGTTCACCCCCGGGTCAGGATGTCCGTTCGCTCGAGCGACTCAAGGGACCGTTTCGCGATGGATCGTTGCACAATGTGGCGGTCTCGATCGCCGAGTTACGAAACCTTCCTCCCCTATATTTTGCGCAGCATCTGTGTACTTTTAACGGAGTAATCCGCGACGGCAGCGGTGGCGGCAGCCATTAGAGATGCACTGGTGGTACCATTTCTCCACCCCGACCTGATCTCCAATGTCATTCATTAGATTTAAAAGCTTTTTTTCGGAGACCGCGCGCAGTCTGGGACTGACGAATTCGCGGTCTTACGCGGGGCATATCTCAAAACATGAGTCATCTCCCGGCACCAATCAATCGCTTTACTTTCGCTTCTTGGTACAGACCGCAAGGCGCAACGGCCACGCGCGGCCAATGCTCTTTCGGATTGTGCAAACCAAGTGTCTCGGCGGAGTCGCCGGACGGACCACGTGGGCAGACCAACCGTTCCAAGAGTTATTACTGCAGCAGAAATGGCATCGGTGGTGCTAGGCAGGGCGAATCTGGTCTTTTTGTAGCCTTTGGTGGTGGTGCCATGTTTATTTGTTTCTTTGTTGTGTGTTGCACACTTTTTCGTCGTCTGCAGGGAGGACAGATTGGGGTAGGTTGGGGTTCGCCCTGGTAAGCAATCAGAGTTTGCTGTACATGCAATTGCTTTGTACTTTGTCAACTGGAAGCTTTGATTTAACCACCCGAAAGTGTTACGATCCTTTCGTTACATTGAGCAGAGCTGTGAATGTGACAGAAGAGCAAACCTTTGCAGCAAAAGCTGAGACTTAAACTCAAAAGTGGGTTAATTTTCGCAAGCGTGTAACGTGCGGAAACGGTCTGATGGTGAGAACGTAATAAAAACCAAAAGTCCATGCAATTTTTACACTTTTACCGAGTAAATGTGGCCGTTGGTCTGGGACAAATTACGTTGTGCACAGCTGACCGTTTCCGCCGCGGTTAATCGCAATACAAACCGAAATTTGATACCCCTCCCGTTCATGGGTGTTTTATGCTTTCTAAAATGTGTGAAATTTATCGCTTAACGCAAACCATACATCATGCCTACCGCACGGCAACATTACTACATTACACGCATCATCATGCCAAGTCGGTGGACTCTCCGTGCCGTTGACCACGAAGGTTCCAAAGAACTCGAGTACCGCTGAAAATTTAAAAACAACGCGTTCCACGGTTTAATGCTAATCACCTCTCACCACTCACTTGCAGCGGGTACGGCCCCAAAGAAGGTGAAAACTATTTATATTGAAGAAATGGAATCGAAATGCGGAGCACAAAGGCACACACACATGCCGTGCATAACGCGATGGGAGAAGCAGGGGGAAGGGCATTGGTGTGTCGGCGCCATACCGGTTCGATGCATGTTAGGTAAGGTTGTTTTTTTTTCTGTTTCCTAAGGGACTAGCAAATGTGTCTCAAGAAGTTTGACTTGTAAGTTTGTTGCCAGCAATTGAGACTCGAAATTCTGGGAATGTTATGTATTATGAAAAGGTGGCTGAACTCAATTTTAGGTTATGACTGCTAAATTAAGCAAAATTATCAAAATAATGAGAAAATTGCTACATACTATTCCTTTCATCAGAGTTGTAAATTGTACAGATTGGCTCAAAAGAACTTGAAATAAATGAATTTGAAATCTTGCATTTCAGCGTAACATCCAAAGATTGACAGTTTTATTGTATTGACAGTACCTCGAATGAAGCTGGAAAATTACAGTAATTATTTTTATTTTGTTTATGTAACGGTATTTACATGTTGATAAATGATTTGCGAAATAAGAACATAGAAGTTTTGTCACAGTCAATAAACCGATTACGAAAGAAAAGATTTCATCAAATTGTATCTCTGCACGCTTGAAGCTGACTGTGAGTGTTTGAAAATTAAAACATAATTGAACCACTTTTTTCACCCCTTCCATGTTGCTTTAGTAGCCCCTTTGGCAGCAACACACCTCGCCGGACCGGACTACTTCGACGATAATGATGCCCATCAGGCCCAAGTGTATCCAATCCCGGCTACTGCAATCAATGGCCCGCTAAGCGTATCAATTGTTGACCACGACAGCCCATTGTACTGGTCGGTGGGAAGTCGAAGATTAATCTTCATCTACTTGGGCCCCACTGTGCCGCGCCCGGCCATGTTCTTGGTCCCGCGAGTCCCGCAGTACAATGTAATGTTGACGAAATCTCGGGATGCTGTTTTGTTATACATTAGCTGGAATTGGCCTTTTGTGCGCCGTTTGTGCCAGATCCGAGGCAGATTGCACCTCGAGGGATCGGCGGCTGGCAAAAGGTCACTCACCAGCACCACGCTGTATGCGTGTGCCGCGTGCATGATGCAACATCTGATCGAAGCCATCCTGTTTGCGCGATCACATGTGTCATTTAGACCGAATTAATTGTCCCTCGAGAGAGCTAACACTTCATCTTTCATATTCGTAAATGACCCGTTGACATTTGTGTCGTTTCCCCCGCGTGTTTGCGTACGCAAACGAGCATCGCGGAGGTGCGATAGCGGTTGCATAAGCCACGATGATGGTCTGCTTCGATGAGCATCTTCTTCTGCAACCAGTTTATATGGGAGTGTGGAGAACAGAGTCGTGCTTGGCGCGTTTTCTTTATTCGTGTAATTTTGGTTAACAAATTTCAATCAATCTAACGCAAACTCACGGCTTGCTAGATGAATGAAGCCATCTCGTGACGCCACGGCTCATAGATAAATCAATTTGTCCTCGTGAACTGAGTGTCTAGCAGCGTGGTGCGTTCTATCGACAGGGTCGCGACAAGTGCTTATGTTGGACGCAACACCGAAGGCGTGATCGGTCGAGTCAAGTGGACACAACACCACAGCGCGCACACATGATGAGGTAATTTTATTAATGCTCGCCACCTTTGACATTAATTATGGCGTCTCATTCAGACGCGCCAACTGCTGTCACATGCGCTCAGATGGCTGCTGCAAGATAGCATCGTTCGTTGGCGCTCTAACTCTCTGCATTTAGGAGATGCTTTCGTGGTAGGACAACTCCGCGGCGGTGGTATGTGCTGGAAAGTGTGTCAGATAGGAATTTCACTTTCTGCTAGGAGGACCGGTTTAGTCGGTGGGCATGTACACAGAAAAAAAAAATCATGGTAATATTACATCTGGGAAGGGGTTCATCTTTTATGTCAGAAAAAATGTATAATTTTACCTCTAGAAATGTGTAATTTTACCACTTTTCTGGTGTAATGTCTCTTTTTCAGTCTAAATTGAGGTAAAATTACATCATTAAAGAGGTTATATTCAACCTTTCCAAATTACAGCTTCCAAATTTATAATATTTTTTACTGTGTAGTTTGAATATTTTTCTTTTGGTCAATGGCACTGGGGTCCAATGAGGTGTTAGGAAAAAATAGTGTTTTGACTCAATGAAAAAAACTTTGTGTAAGTTTAATCTAAATAACTAAATTTCTCACTCGAAAGAATGATGATCGGATTTCTCCAGAATGTTCGTATTAACAAGGGCTGTTTTCTGCCAACGTAACGAGCTGATCTCACCACGGGGTGTTTGTAGGGAAATTGACCAGATCACGTTTCCCAACCTGTTACAACTTCTCGTGGTCTCAATGGTTATACAGCCCCGTAACAAGCAGCCAATGAGACCATCTAAGCTAAACGAGTCCAAAACGTGGGTAATTATTGTGTTCCTTCGTGTACGCCGGTGAAAGAGAGCACCATTGCGGCTTTGTTCCCGTGCGGAACGAAAGAGACAGTATACGGTTGAGATCGGCCAGCATCATGTGGTGAATTTAGTTTACGCGGTAGCAATTTTGTGCAGTATAAAATAGAGTATCTCGTTCGTCTCATTTATGGTTCTCTATTATAAACATACAAAACGAGAGCATTTTGCGCCGCGCGCATAGGCCACAATGAGTTCGAGCTCGTGTGTGATCTTATGCAAGATCTTTCCGTACGGCGGGACAGGACGGGATCGGATTGGACCAGCAGCACTTGGCTTCTCGGACAGACTTAAACACCGACTAAATTTAGGAATGTGGACCGTAATTCATACAATAAAAAAGCTTTTCACTGGCGCGCATTTGCTCCACTCTTTAGTGGAGCTAAATGAAGGTGGGCTGTCAGGGATCGTTTCAATTTCGCTTTCTTGATTACAATCAGCTGCGCAGTCGCGGCAGCTTCATCTAGATCTTGGTCAAGCCAGCGGCAGAATGACGCGTTCCATTTCTCAGCATCGGTGCTACTTTCCCTTAATTTCGCCTGCCCAATCTCCGAAATCGACGAAACTAACGGCATCTCTGCGGAGCAACCTGTCGCGTGAGGTGGCCCCGTCGAGTACGCATCAAGGTTCACCGGTAAGCCTTATAAGGAATCATCCATCAGCGTCGTGGAGGTCCTTTCGAACACAAAAGAGCGCAGACGACACGAAATTTACGCAACTCAATTCATCATGGACTTAAGACCGGCGAACCTTGCCGCACCTCCTCGCGGTAGGAGGGCCAAGCCAAGTTTCGTAAATTAATTTTCGGATACCTGATCCGAGCATCAAATTATCTGAAAATTAGAAGTAATTATCTCGTACGCGAAAGAGCTCGATTTGGCGTTTGCGTCGCCGTTAGTTGGTTGCTGAAAACGACCGGTTCGAGGTCTTCTAGTGTATACAAAATATCTATTTATACGGTTACGTAAAAAAAACAGCTCCAAGGGGCACATTCTCGCAGAAAATATTATACCCCCTTAGATTGGTTGACTTTACTCACTTGTCGCATCTGCGAGCGAGAGTTGCTGCAGCAGCGCACAGCTTCATTCATCGCGTACCATGTTTTTCATTCATTCTTCCAATTTGTCCACAACTACTGGCCCCGGGGCAATCGACCGCTGCGACCGGTTCCAAATTGGGCGACCTGAGCCGGTTCATGCTCCCATTGAATGCTCCTTTTGTACGCCGCCAGTGTGATCACATGTGGTAATACACACTGTTCACGAAATATGTGATCTAGTCGGCAATGAGACGAGCTCGCCTGAGTGATACCGCAGTGCTTACTTGGATGCAGGCGAGATTTCCCACCACCGCGCAGCGCATACTTTCATGCTTGCTCGTTTAATGCACTTAATAATACTCTTTTGTCGCGAATTGTGCCCCCCAGCGGTGGCGACGGCGACGACGGTGCCCAAGTACTGACCACGTAAGTGCCTAAATAAAAGTAAGAGTACCTATATTTACGTTGGTTTAATGCCTTTTGACACAATGACGAAATTCGAGAGCGGCCGAGGAGGTACTTTGTGCTGTGCGCGCAATGACAGTTTGACTGCTATATTTATTGTTTACCCTTATGGGTAAGCTATGGTACCCGAGAAGACCTTGTGTTGTTTATGGTTTGACCCTTTGGGTCATGTTGCAGAGTGAGTTTTAACTGTTTGTTAATGTTTGTTAGGTTAAAATGCTGACATTGTGGAATTTCTAGACAAAGGTTGAAAAGCGTTAGAACATCATACAATACGTATGTTTATCAAAAACATTTTTTTTAAATATAAATGCAAAATGAATCAAATTGTTTGTTTACCTGCGTATTTGTTTTGTCATAGTCTAATGCCCCTTAACACACACTGCTAATATTTCTTATTTATACAGACAAGAATCTTTATAATAAGAGTTATTTTAAAGAAGTTAAAAAGCTTCATCATTTATGGATGCCACATCATCAAATAGCCTTTGTTTGCTCTGGAGTGACCTTTTCAGCACACATAAGTGTCGCCCCTAAACACAGCCAGGTCCAGAATCATGGCACTGCTTGATGATGCGCGCGTGTGTCATTTAATTGAGCCACAGCAAAATTAAGCCAATGTGTTTTTAACTCAGCGTGTGCGCGCGCAATCAAAGCAAACTTTGTAGTTGAAGTCACACCACCCACCGCGTGTTTGAACAAGCCCGTTAGTCGCCGTTGTTGCGTTGACTTAATTCTCGCTCGCTCTCTCTCTCGCTGATGAACATCACAGTTGAAACCTTCAGGGCAAAATTTGCATACGTGCGTGGCTCAGATGCTGTCGCCACTTGTGAAGAAAGATGATTGGAGTGGCCCGGATTTTTTTTGCAAACTGCTTGAAATCGTTTGCTTTTGTAGAAAGTTGGATTATTTTTTTTTTGCTTGAGAAAGGGTTCCAAAATACTTGCACTTACATGTCGCAAAACTCTTTAAAAAACTTGTATGAAAATGTAAAATTAAATATTCTGGCGACAGTTGAGTTTATTTTTTATCCATGCTATGCACTATGCTCAAAATCAAAAGTTTATGTTAGAAGAATATTACTTTCATTACGAATCAATTTAACATCAAACCATTTTAACGATTTGTAACCAATCCCTTCTCATTGCCATGAAACCTGCCCTGAAGAAAGGTCGACGCAGTTTCTCCTCTGGAAAATATAGGCGTGAATAAATAAACATTAGGGTGGTTCGCAGTTGTGTTGAAGATCATGTTAGCATATAAATTTATCGATTCGAGCTTCTTTAAAAAAAGCATGTTACGCCGACCAAAGCAGTTTTTGGTCCTAAAAATGTATTGCTTTACTGATTATCGCTATAATCGCCGTTTTGACAGCTCAACAACCAACCACCCTACCGCCGATCATCGCCATTTTCTTCGCGCCTCTTTTTATCACACGCTGGGGGGCGCGCGGACGCACATAACGCGGTCAAGACCCGCACCGGGGACGTGGCAGTGGCGAATCTTCATATGTACTTCTTCCCCCGTTCACCGTTCGTCGTCGTCGTCACAGCTTCTTCGCGGAGGTCGGTCCAACGGGATAACGGCACTTGGGACGATGACGATGATCGCGCGCGAATGGGCTTTGAAGAAGCGATCTGCGATCGTCACGGGCTTGGCCGCGCAACCACAAGGGATAGAAGATCAATAAAAATCAGCTAATTTGGACACAATCAAGTCGGCGATAAATCGTAGGTTTAAACTGCCGCGCGCACTAGTTTGCCAGAGTTGAGGGGGACCCCGTGTTCCGAATCGATGGAATTTACATTTTTGATTGTCCTTCGTTTTGGGTGTTCTCACCTTCGGGTCACGGAACGGGATGAGTGATTCACCTGTGGAGATCGCTCCATAAACACACGCAGGTGCATAATAAATCCATAAATTTTCGGAGTTAATTTGGCTTAGCCTACTGCGATGATAACCGGGCCGGCGGAAAGGATTAGAGATTCCTTCTGAAACGAGCCAATTCACACTCCCATAGACAAGAATTCCACGCACGTTCCACTCGAAAGCACCATTCAGCGCCGACACCTCGATCGTGAGTTGTTGCAAATCGGATAGCTTCTCCGCTCTTTATGTTCGATCGTTACGCCTCAACGCCGGCCGTGCCAGCAATCGCAGGTTCCGATCAGGCGGCGCTAATTAACCGACTAATTCGCTGTTAATTCAATTATCGTGTATCCAACCGTTGCGCACAGCTATCGAAGCCCCAAAATTAACCCTATTTTTCTCTTTTCTCCTTTCTCCTCCACAGGTAAGCTGGCTGCAATTCACTCGCAATTCGATTAGCCAAAAACGCGGCAATTTAATTTGGGAATCGTGCCCCCAGAGAGTACCTGCTGCTGTCGGCGGCATTCCGACGCGCCGCCAACTACGATTCCCGGACAATGCGCCATTGTTCTGTGCGGCGGACCAGAAGATCGCGACTTGATTTTGGTCGCCGCCAAACGTATCGGATTTAATTTGTGTCATTTTCACACATCAATTGAAACAATTGAACGCCCCCCGGCAGCCTGCTGCCGACTTGATTAGGTCAGTTTCGCCACTACTAACCCAGTTCCGGAAGACGACGCCGTCGGACGCCACTTTTTCGGCTAATTGTCTCCGGTTTATGGGCGAGTTAGCCGCAGTTCGCGTGGCCGACCACCACCTAGTTGGTGGCTTTTATGTTCTTGGGGTGAGGCCCCCAAGCCGTTGGAGTTAAGGTCAGCGGATGTGCCTGATCTCTTTGTGGTGTGGTGTGGTCTATTGTAGGAGGGCATCGGGCCGGGCGAAAAGAGTGGCGAATCGACGCCGATTTCTAACTCCGGTGGTCATTTAGGGGTTTGAATGGATTTGCTGTGAACCAGGAAAGGTCAAGCGCGAGATGATTGTGTGTCGGGCCAGGACGCTGGGGCCTTTAATATGTACATTGTTTTGGAACCGGTCAGATGAATGTGACCTACAAACTAAACAATAGTCCAATGATGATACCTTTAAGCGGAATACGGAAACCTTTGGACTCCAACTCCCACTCCAGCTCTCCAAAAACAATCGTCTTCACTGATTCCGATTCCAACAAAAACTCCCCAACAAAGTTGTTAGAAATTATTTGACTTTAACGCCGAATCCGACTCAAGATTTTCAGAATTAGGAATATGCCGTCTCCGACTCCATTTGAGTTGAGTTCGTTCTAATTACTCAAAAATTGACTATTTTAGATTTAAATACAAGAAGCGTAACTCATTGGGGGCCACAATTTAAATATCACAAAACTTTTGGTTGGGTGTAAACAAGAAAACAAAGAGAACAATCTTCTTGGATAATTGCTGCGGATACCGTGAAATTTGAACCGTAAATGGCTTGTTAAAAAACCTCCATTTACTAAGCAGAACATTGCGTAGAGTCCATTCATGTCTTTTGTTAAGAACGCGATAATAATAAAACGCTGGAAGAAATCTAATGAACATACTCAACTATTTCGATATTTCATCAACGGCCCATAAACCGGTCATCATCTATATAGCTAGCTCGTGATCCCAGAATCACCTTCTTCGCACCTTTTCTTTCGCTATTTTTGCCTCACAAGTTTCTTCCTCTTCCACCTCAACTCCGCTATTGAGGAAGCGCGTCGTTTGCGTCGCGACCGACAAGATTAAGTACCTTTCGTCGCTCGCCTTTTTGTGGGCCCGATAATTGCTTTATAATAGGTGTAAAATCAAACCAAGCGCATCACAGCTCAGCAGGCTGCGCCGGCGGATGTTATCAAAACGCCATTTGCCACGCCACCTTCGGTCGTCAGTTTCGGTAAGACTCAGCGCCGCCTCCGACAACGCCGATTGTCGAGCCCTCTAAGCGATCGTCGCGGATGATGATGGTTGCTCTATTTTAGCCATCAGCGGAGGTGAATGTGCAAATTTAGTGCCGGAGCAATTTAGCGGCCATGTAATCCATCTCTGTCATCGTTAAGCGCTGCTAACGCACTTTGAGAACACTATCTTCTGCGAGGATGGCGATGGCCGGGGCTAGGTCGTCGTCCATTTGTGTGTAATTTTCTTGGCCTGGCCTTGTTGACACGTTTCTAAGCGAATCGTGCGCTGAGCGAAGATGTAGATCCTTTCTTGGTGTAGTATTGTTACAAGGTTCGTTATGTTACTGAATCCATTAAGTCACATTTGATTGATGGAATCGTCATAAAAGGTGGATCGCCAACACTTCCCGTCATCCAAATCCTTTTTCCAATAGATGGCTGTCATTGAGAATTTAGTTCAGTCGAAGTCCAGTCTGCATTTTGGAACCGTCTTCTTCTCAATGGCCAAGCCTACTGCGTGAAGTTAATCGCAAAGTTGATTCGTCGAAATAGAAGGATCAATTGCTAGGTTTGGTAGGTTACCTTTTCAAGTCATCACATTAAATTATAGCACATATTTAGTTAATCTAGAAATGTGTAAAATCAATCACAGCGTTTATGACGTCAATTTTTACCCACGTAGGAGTCACACCAAACGTGACTCTCCCCCCGTTAGTGATAACAGCCAATCAATCATGAATGAAATCCAGTTCGCACCTTTCGTTCATTGAAGGCGATGGTGATAATAAGTATTTCTGGTGTGTTTGCCTGTCTCGCTGATCCAGTTCTCAGAAGCCTTCACTTGGAAAAGTGACTTACTTAAAACGCTCGCGCGCTCTCGGTCAACTTGTTTTTATTTTAGAAAGTTGATGGATGAAAAAACAGAGTCGGTGTCGATACTTGACCGACTTCTGCGGGACGGGAGCGCCACCGCATCGGTTTGTGACTGCTGCATTTCGATGGTTCCAAATCCGTCCAATCCTGCACTCAACCAATCAACTTTCGATGGCTGCATCGGCAGATCTGGTTCGGTGGCGATTATGCAATTATCGAGAGCCGATTGGCTTAATGCCATATTGGGTACGCAGCAGCACAGACAGACCACGCTAAGCCCCAGCATCAACCAGTGCGCCAGATGGGCGCAAAATAAAGGAAGATCAGAAAGAGGGTGGGGGGCAAAACAACCAATATTTCGTTTCTCATCTTAAGTTCGTTTCCCAGAAATCCAAACAGGTTTGCGAGCAAGCAAACCCACTTGGCAAATATCAGCCAAATGGATCCATCTCCACAAGAGCCGGCCCGGTCCCAAGATGTTGGACATATTTTGATTGCTGTTGTTGTTTAATTTTGTTTAATTGGCACTTTGAAGCATAGGTTTTCGAAACTTGGCCACTCTCTCCTCTTGACTCTTGCTGGCTTGCCTCATACGACAAAGTCGTTGCCCCAAGGCGATCGGTTGACACAGTGCCGAGAGAAACTGCGACTGCGGTGCGGCACGGGGAGAAATGCCAAACAGGTCAACCTGTCTCTGATGGCGAAAACAGGTATTCTCGGTGTCAGAGAGTGAATAAATAAATATATATGCTGAGAAGCGGGCAGCGCTGGCCGGACGACAGCGATAAACTGGAAAGACGACTAATAAGCTAGGGTTGAGGAGTTACAAATTGGCAGTCAAAAATTGTCAGAGGATCCTCCATTCAGATCTCAGTTGGCTGTGCTGACAAGATTTAAATCCCGCCGATGCAGCGATCAGCCAGACTACTTGATCGTCACATAACTCAATGATATCGACCGCGATAGTCATGGCATGCTGCGTGTGACTGCTACATTGCGTGCAAACTGGTCATCTAACAAATCGAGCTAAATATACTGCCAAAGCTAACCTCTCAAGATGAAATTACACGAGCCACTTGAAGTGCGAATACTTCCCGATCTTTGACACAATCTGGTTTACGTTCCCGATCACTCCCGAGGTCCCGTTCTGTAGCGAAACATGCGAAATTATCCCCGCGGAAGACTTGAAGCTGTTCTGGGCCGAGATAATCCGTAAATTATGTACCATTTAGCGGAGGAATCTCCGCGAGCAGGAATGAGCGATGTGCAAACGCATGCACCACTTTGGCATGGGGGTAACCGTTAGTAGGGGAAAGTGGGGCAAGTGTAACAAGCTAAGGAAATGATCGTTGTAACCCATTAAAAACGTTAAAAATGTGTCGGATTTTATAATAATCATCTTATTGCAGGTCTTGACTAAGACTTTGATAGAACAAGTTTTCAAAAAATCCTGTTTTTTAATGCAAAAAAATGATTTTAATTTTTTTTTATTTTCAGTATGTTCTACTCAACTAGTGGGGCAAGACGAACAACCCGTTGGGGCAAGAGGAACAATGAATGAAAAAACATGTTAATTTGCTGACAATTGAACTATTATCACTTTGATACATCAGATAAGGATGTATTTGAAACGTTTCTTTCATTTTTAGATTAAAGAATATTATTTTACTAAAAATTTGATCGTTTTTACGAAAAAGATTATTGCTTAGATGAAAAAAAGGAAAATTTCATAATATCACTATATTTTGTAAGGACAATTTTTTTAAGTAATTGTTTATCAGTTATTAAGTACGTTTATGTATTTATTTCCCAATAAAATATGTTGTTGCAGCAATTCGTATTTTTTTCCATACTAAAAATCCATATGGTACGCTTGCCCCACCTAAACAAGATTTTTTAAAAGCTCTCTACAATAATAACCAAAACATAAATCATACTTTATAATACGTGCAAGTCATTGGTAGGGACAGTACTGATCTAGGAAAAAATGCATTTTGATAAAATGAGCCTTAAAACGAACCCAAAGTCTTATTTTGTACTTTCCAAATATTATAAGAAAATAAAGGTTTGTAAAAAAACTTCATTAAATCCTATGCTCCGTGGCGTTTACGTCGTTTTGGCGGTTATGTGGTAGTAGAATCAGCTAATTGCATTGCTAGCAACATTTCCTCATACTGGAAATAATCAAAATTGTAAAAATTACGGCCGTACGAGCGATTGTTCCTCTTGCCCCATATGGTCGTCTTGCCCCACCTTCCCCTATACGGCGGACATGAACCCACACGCTCGGTCGCGGTGTAGCGGGATCAGAACTATGAACAAACATGCATTTTGCATTAGGCGCAAAAACGGACTGCTGAATTTAATGAGTTTGTTCCTGTTTTTTCTAGTTTGTAGCTAAGAGCGAGCCTAAATCTGTTGCGATAAATCTTGGGCGGTCGAATCTCGCTGTACAAGTTGGTGATTGTGGGCGATTTAGAACCATGTTACGCCTTGGTGCAGTTCATTCCGTTACAATTCAGGTTTTTGGCGGGACTCCAGTTGTACCGTATCAACTTCAGGTTCAACCTACAGGAAATCACACGGTCAGCTTCGCAACGTTGACCTCGATTTCACCGCCGATTTCGCCGAAGCAAAAAAAAATGACACAATTGATAATTGTTTTAAAGCTTGCGCCTTATCTTCAGCTTGAAAATTTGCTTTATCTGTTATTTATGTGCCCTGCCGCGATCCACCCCGAGGACACTTAACCTGTTTCGCGTCAAACTGGACCACCACTTGTGCGCGATCGCGCGCACGATCGCTCTGTCGGTGCGATGAAATGCGATATTTGACCAACGCAAACACACGAGACTTTTCGTAAATCGCCCCAATGTGTTTCCTATAATTAAGATAAATCGTTATCGTTGTGTTAATATTTTCGTGTTGTGACAAGTGAGCAACACACACACTCAATAGAGGCGGTGGTTCGGTTTCCCAAGTCCACCCCGGCGGCCAAAACCAAAACCAAAGCTAATCTGATGGCCACAGCAAGTCTGGCTTGATCGCGGATCGACGTCAGCAGAACCGGAAAGATACCCTCGATCAAAATGTTGCTGAACCGGCTTTTTTAAGTTGTGCGCCCGTGGTCAAATCGAAGACCAATTACGCGCTCGATCCCTCCGGGCTGGACTAATAAATATTTATACAATTTATTAGCCAGCTTGGCGGCGTGGAGTTACAAGGGGGTAAGCGATTAAGGATTCATGAGATTTTTTCGCTTTCATCTGACAAACCGACCAGGGGGAGAAGGGGAGCACCTATGAGGAAGACAATTACGGTCTTGACCAGTGGAACCATTATGAATAATTCTGTTCATTAACGCGCGCGCACTAAGCCGCGTGGAGAACCCGCTCAGCGCACAGCATTCCTCCCAAGCTGGTGACGAGCGGTCTGGTGGCCATTAGGATTTCACTTGCTGCAGAGTCGAGCACGCGAACGAAAAACAGACACAGTTCAAGAATTTCAAATTGCCGCCGCATAACTCACGCCGCAGCGAAGAGATGATCGCGAGACAGAACGTCGCCGCGCGCGATCAATTCTTCTTCAACCTTAGAGGTCGCGCCATCTAGTAGGCTGAATTATACGGCGTAAGTTTACATATTTAGCGATGACATCGCAAGCGCGCGATGTTGACCTTCGACCGCGAGGCCTACTCACGTTGACCGTATCGGTTAATGTCTATATGAGCAGGCACGCTTGGCAAACACCGACTATGATTGCTCATTCACGGCATCAGGACCAAAGTATGCCACGATTAATTGATATGGACACGTACGCGCACCGTCATGGCTGACTTGATTGAAACGAGCAGGCTGTGATTATCAGCGGTAAACATAATTGTCGCAGTACTCGGTGATCAAAGTGAGCCTGGGGTGAGTCATTGATGATTAATTTGCAATCATTTTTTGCATTGAGAAATTAATTTGAGAAACAATAAAACTGAACATTTTCGATAAGCTTATCATAATATTTCAAACAGTTGATTTCAAATTAATTTTAGAAGTGCTCGCATGACAGGCCAGATTAACTCTCTATTGCCCTCCTTTCTACATTTTTTTTAATTCTTTTTCATTTTGAAGTTTTTGCTTTAAAAAACTTGTTATCTTTTGTTTTATGTTTTTTTTTTTTTTTCATTCTTTTCCAGTATATTTTTAATGCAATTATTATCCTTGCTTTTTTAAACGTACTAGACATAATCTATTTGACCCCAGGACTTTTATCACAATCACAAAATCTTGCTATAACTCATCATATAGAGCTCCTATCACTTGGCGTGTTGGACAAAGTTGTTTGCTTGCTTTGATAATATTGATAACTTTTCTGATCATTGTAATCGTCTTAAATCAATGTTTTACATCGTTTTAGACAAAAAAATGTTTTTTTGGGGATGTTTATTAAAAGGAGGAGCGGTGGTTAGCGGCTTCGGCTGCCGATCCCTAAGTTGCTATGGGGTGCGGGTTCGATTTCCGCCTTATCCTCTTGGCCTTCTAAAACGTCGGTCCATTTGCGTAAAAGAGGTTTAGGGTGACTCACCACACATACCTTCGGACGCCTAAAAATGAGCAGAAACTTGCAACAGAGCCCACAAAAGACCCGGGGCTCGTTAAAGTGGATTGCTTTGCTTTTTTTATGAAATGGTCCCAAAACTAACATTCAATAACAAGATAAGGCACAAAATTTATTAAAAATCGTCTGCCCTACAACTTTGCCGAAGACATCAAAGCTCTATCTCTCAACTGTTAAACGTTAGCTTTTTCTTAGCATACTATGATGACTTTTTAATTCACAATTTTAATCAAAAGTAGGCCATGATCATGAAGAACAAAGTTGTAGAACATGTCGAAGCACGGAAATGGAGATTTCAATAATCAATTAAGTTCGTTAAAACAGCATCTTAACACCTAAACTCCCATGCTCGAGGAAAAGGTGGAACTCCAACTTTGAACAGCTATATCTCGGCTCCCTGTGGACGGATTTTCGATATCTAAACAGCAAAAGATGCGGACAGATCTCTAGATAATGTTGCTTTTTTGAAAAGTCAAAAATAGAGGCGTTTACCCTAAGTTATTCCCGAAACCATAGGAGCAACTTTTTTCAGCCCTCTTTTACTACATGTTTTACATGCAGTTATAAATATTCAATGATAATCTATGTCAAATCCATGCCAGAATGATAGATAATGCTCATTTATTATACTCAAGACCATTTTCGGTCCAATGTGGCCACATTGGAACCGGTCCCAGGTACTCCGGTGAAACCCGGATTACGCTATATTGTGGAGCATTTTCGGGAATATTTTGGTCAAGGCAACATGCATATCACAGTTCATCATTTTCAATATCAAGCTCATTGGTGATACCCAAGTCCATTTTTGGACCAATCTGGCCACTTTGAAACCGGTCCCGGGGTCTCCGGTAAAACCCAGAATATGGCAAATTACGGGATTATTGGAGGACAATTTTTGACAGGGCAATATGGATGTCAAAGATTATCATTTGCAAAATCAAGCTCATCCATGATCCTCAAAACCACTTTTGGACCAATCTGGCCACTTTGGGACCGGTTCCCGGTACTCCGGTGAAACCCGGAATAAGGCAAATTACGGAATTATTTCTGAATAATTTTTGACAAGGCAATATGGATGCAAAAGACCATCATTTGCAAAATCAAGCTCATCCATGAACCCCAAAACCACGTTTGGACCGATCTGGCCACTTTAGGACCGGTTCCCGGTACTCCGGTGAAACCCGGAATATGGCAAATTACGGGATTATTTCTGAATAATTTTTGACAAGGCAATATCAATGTCAAAGATTATCATTTGCAAAATCAAGCTCATCCATGAAATCCCAAAACCACTTTTGGACCAATCTGGCCACTTTGGGACCAGTTCCCGGTACTCCTGTGAAACCCGGACTATGGCAAATTACGGGATTGTTTCTGAATAATTTTTGACAAGGCAATATGGATGTCAAAGATTATCATTTGCAAAATCAAGCTCATCCATGATCCTCAAAACCACTTTTGGACCAATCTGGCCACTTTAGGACCGGTTCCCGGTGCTCCGGTGAAACCCGGATTACGCTATATTGTGGAGCATTTTCGGGAATATTTTGGTCAAGGCAACATGCATATCACAGTTCATCATTTTCAATATCAAGCTCATTGGTGATACTCAAGTCCATTTTTGGACCAATCTGGCCACTTTGAAACCGGTCCCGGGGTCTCCGGTAAAACCCAGAATATGGCAAATTACGGGATTATTGGAGGACAATTTTTGACAGGGCAATATGGATGTCAAAGATTATCATTTGCAAAATCAAGCTCATCCATGATCCTCAAAACCACTTTTGGACCAATCTGGCCACTTTGGGACCGGTTCCCGGTGCTCCGGTGAAACCCGGACTATGGCAAATTACGGGATTGTTTCTGAATAATTTTTGACAAGGCAATATGGATGTAAAAGATTATCATTTGCAAAATCAAGCTCATCCATGATCCTCAAAACCACTTTTGGACCAATCTGGCCACTTTGGGACCGGTTCCCGGTACTCCGGTGAAACCCGGAATAAGGCAAATTACGGGATTATTTCTGAATAATTTTGACAAGGCAATATGGATGCAAAAGACCATCATTTGCAAAATCACGCTCATCCATGAACCCCAAAACCACTTTTGGACCAATCTGGCCACTTTAGGACCGGTTCCCGGTGCTCCGGTGAAACCCGGAATATGGCAAATTACGGGATTATTTCTGAATAATTTTTGACAAGGCAATATGGATGTCAAAGATTATCATTTGCAAAATCAAGCTCATCCATGATCCTCAAAACCACGTTTGGACCAATCTGGCCACTTTAGGACCGGTTCCCGGTGCTCCGGTGAAACCCGGAATATGGCAAATTACGGGATTATTTCTGAATAATTTTTGACAAGGCAATATCAATGTCAAAGATTATCATTTGCAAAATCAAGCTCATCCATGATCTCCAAAACCTCTTTTGGACCAATCTGGCCACTTTGGGATCGGTTCCCGGTACTCCTGTGAAACCCGGACTATGGCAAATTACGGGATTGTTTCTGAATAATTTTTGTCAAGGCAATATGGATGTAAAAGATTATCATTTGCAAAATCAAGCTCATCCATGATCCTCAAAACCACTTTTGGACCAATCTGGCCACTTTGGGACCGGTTCCCGGTACTCCGGTGAAACCCGGAATAAGGCAAATTACGGGATTATTTCTGAATAATTTTTGACAAGGCAATATGGATGCAAAAGACCATCATTTGCAAAATCACGCTCATCCATGAACCCCAAAACCACTTTTGGACCAATCTGGCCACTTTAGGACCGGTTCCCGGTGCTCCGGTGAAACCCGGAATATGGCAAATTACGGGATTATTTCTGAATAATTTTTGACAAGGCAATATGGATGTCAAAGATTATCATTTGCAAAATCAAGCTCATCCATGATCTCCAAAACCTCTTTTGGACCAATCTGGCCACTTTGGGACCGGTTCCCGGTGCTCCGGTGAAACCCGGAATATGGCAAATTACGGGATTATTTCTGAATAATTTTTGACAAGGCAATATGGATGTCAAAGATTATCATTTGCAAAATCAAGCTCATCCATGATCTCCAAAACCTCTTTTGGACCAATCTGGCCACTTTGGGATCGGTTCCCGGTACTCCTGTGAAACCCGGACTATGGCAAATTACGGGATTGTTTCTGAATAATTTTTGACAAGGCAATATGGATGTCAAAGATTATCATTTGCAAAATCAAGCTCATCCATGATCCTCAAAACCACGTTTGGACCAATCTGGCCACTTTAGGACCGGTTCCCGGTACTCCTGTGAAACCCGGAATAAGGCAATTCACGGGATTATTTCTGAATAATTTTACACAGGGCAATATGGATTTCAGAGTTCATCATATTCAAAATTTAGCTCATCCATGTTCTCCAAAACCACTTTTAAAACAAACTGGCCACTTCAGGACCGGTTTCCGGTACTCCAGTGAAAACCGGATTATGGCAAATTACGGGATTGTTGCAATTTTTTAGAGCAATTTTTGATCAGCCAATTTGAGTTTACAAGTTCATCATATTTATTTTGACATCCACATTGACTAGTAATTTTTTTTTTTTGCTGAAAGAGCCCCGTTATTTGAAAAAAATCTTGGTATTGCCGCAGTCATCTGCCATAATAGCCATATCGAAAAAAAAAAGAAATTGCATTCGTGGTTGAGATTGATCTTGAAAACTATACATTTTGACATCCATATTGTCCTGTCAAAAATTATTAAAAATAATCCACTAATTTGCCATATTCCGGGTTTCACCGGAATGTTGGGAACCGAAACCGGTTTGGGAATCAGGGATGAGCTTAATTTTGATTATGATGAACTATGACATCCATATTGCCCTGTCAAAAATTGACCTGCAATAATCCCGTAATTTGCCTTATTCCGGGTTTCAGTGGAGATTCCGGGACCGGTTCCAAAGTGGCCAGATTGGTAGATAAATGGTCTTGAGGATCACGAATGAGCTTGATTTTGAAAATTTTGAAATTTGATATGCATGTTGCCTCGACCAAAATATTCCCAATAATGCTCAACAATAGAGCGTAATCAAGGTTTCACCACAGTACCGGGAACCGGTCCCAAAGTGGCCAGATCGGTCCAAAAGAGGGTTTGGGTATCATGGATGAGCTAAATTTTGAACATGATGAACTTTGACATCCATATTGCCTTGTCAAAAATTATTCAGAAATAATTCCGTAATTTGCCTTATTCCGGGTTTCGCCGGAGTACCGGGAACCGATCCCAAAGTGGCCAGATTGGTCCAAAAGTGGTTTTGAGGATCATGGATGAGCTTGATTTTGCAAATGATAATCTTTGACATCCATATTGCCCTGTCAAAAATTGTCCTCCAATAATCCCGTAATTTGCCATATTCTGGGTTTTACCGGAGACCCCGGGACCGGTTTCAAAGTGGCCAGATTGGTCCAAAATGGACTTGGGTATCACCAATGAGCTTGATATTGAAAATGATGAACTGTGATATGCATGTTGCCTTGACCAAAATATTCCCGAAAATGCTCCACAATATAGCGTAATCCGGGTTTCACCGGAGTACCTGGGACCGGTTCCAATGTGGCCACATTGGACCGAAAATGGTCTTGAGTATAATAAATGAGCATTATCTATCATTCTGGCATGGATTTGACATAGATTATCATTGAATATTTATAACTGCATGTAAAACATGTAGTAAAAAGAGGGCTGAAAAAAAGTTGCTCCTATGGTTTCGGGAATAACTTAGGGTAAACGCCTCTATTTTTGACTTTTCAAAAAAGCAACATTATCTAGAGATCTGTCCGCATCTTTTGCTGTTTAGATATCGAAAATCCGTCCACAGGGAGCCGAGATATAGCTGTTCAAAGTTGGAGTTCCACCTTTTTTCGCTTGCTTGGTAGTCCGCGGGATATTTTTATGGATGGGAGTTTAGGTGTTAAACCACTATGCAATTGTATTCTAAAATTTGAAAAAAAATATTCTTTTTAACGCTTTTTTAAGATCGAAGATTGATTGTTGAAAAGTGAATTTTATCAAACCTCTACTGTCAAATCATCAGATATTCGATCAAAGGTTGCTATGATAATAGTTCCGAGCTTAAAGGCTATTCCCCCCTCGGTTAGGTAGTGTACAACTTTCAATTTCAATTGTACAGAAATGTTTTGTTTGGTATTAAATGAGTAGTAGTATGTGAACCAATTAATAATAATGCGAACATTATTCACAAAACTCAGAGTCGTATTTTCCTACTTCTCCAATAAACATGTCATTCGACCGTGGTTTTCCCAGCCACAACGGCGTTCCCAGTGGCGAAGGTTCAACTATTGAGCGTCCCATCGAAAGGAAATTGCGCGCGCACAGAACAAATACAATACCGAGAGCGGCGAGAATGCTAGCAAGCACATATATCGAATTCGCGCCATTTAAAAAGGTATCACATTTCGCTTAATAGCTCCCGTTGCCGGCATTATTGTCTTGCAATTCAAGCGCTTATAAAAAAAACAGACCTTTTAAAATATTTTGAGAAGAACTCGGGCCAATTGTTCCCCTCGCACCTGCACAAACTGCTGACTACGAGAAAATGATGGCATAAACGTCCGACTGGCCTTTCAATTTCAAGCTAAATTTGTGCTGGCAAATTGGTCGTTTTTGCTGGAAGTATTGCGAAAAAATCGTAAAGTTGGCAGTTTACGAGGGCAATCAAACCGTCAGCAGTTGCGCTCTGTACGCTGTGTTCATTACATTGCATACTGATAGGAATTGGTTGAAGAAACTGGAAAATGGACTATTTCAGACCACCGGGCAACTTGAATGGTGAAAGGCAAGTGACATTCGCACCATCTATTAGCGGGTGGACAAAGTGTGGAAATGTCGTTTTGCCGGAAAAGCGCCCCCCTAACTAGAAGAGCACAATCGAACAATCAGTCAGCGGAAAGCAATGACCAAGGGGAGAATACCGTTAACCTCTTCCGAATTGTCCCCGCGCGGCGATCGCAACGCTCTCTATAATTAAGCTTCATTTTCTCCATTCATGGCTGCTGCAGCGATGCACTTTTTCGCAGAAAGTTTCTCTTTCGCCGTACGCGATGCATCGCTTCTATCTGTCCAGTGGCCAATTTTCGTGGTAGCTAGCCATGGTTGTTCTCTGCTGCAGAAATAACCCTTGGATGGCCTACTACGGCGACGGCGACGACTTGCATGCATGTGGAGGTGCAGATTTAACGCGCGTTGATTCCCGCGCGCACTCCCAATCGCAGCAGCCCGTTTTTTGTCACCAACCTCGTCACATGTTGCTGAATGAGGGGTCCAAGCAGGGTTTGCGTTGCTGAAAGAGAGCGAAGGAGGCGGTGTCCGTTTGGTTTGTTGTATAGTATAATTAAGCCATGTTTTACGCGTTTTGCGCGACTATGTAGAGTTGCGGCTACCGATGGCCGCGAGATGGTTGATGGAATGGTGACATCTGGAGGAAAATGGTTTCCAGCCGTTGCGAAGGAGGTCACCTACTGATGTTTATACCGTTGCAAGGGTATTAGGTTCTCACGCATGGTGGAAACATTACAAAGCTGGTGCGAAGTTTTTTGTTGGGGATTTAGGATTCGCTCTAAGCAGATGATACGACCATTCCGGTTCGAAATCATGTTTATCTCATTCTCGAATATTGTTTACAATCGGTTGGAAGTAAATTTGTCATTTGTTTCAAGATTTTAGCGGATTTCAAATGAGATTACATTTTTTAAATTCCCCTTTTAAAGGGGATAAGGGAAATTCTCCATGGTAACTATTCCGAAATAAGTTGTAAGGCAAGAATTGTTTTTCTATTTAAATAAATGTCACTCATTGTCAAGTACCTACTGGGAAGAGTCCCTACCAATATTTCTATCGATCGAAAATGTAATATCAACATGCCATGTTTACGTGTCTGCTCAATGCTATAAATGTGTACCACCAAAAATGTACACCACAGGGGTTCGCTCCTGAAAGCATAAACCAGCAATATATGAACTGTTCCCCCTATATCCTATTCCCGGACCTCACCACCAAAAACTATTATCCTGCAATTTTCCTATTATTTAATCGATACAGTTTTTGGCGCGACGCAACCCCGTTCAAAGTACTGAGATCTTTCCGCACTCTTCTCGGCCAATCTTTTTATTTCACTCTCTATTTGTAGGCCAACACAATAGCGGTCGGTGGCGCAGAAATTGTTATTGATATAGCGGATGTTAATTGAAAGAAATGATTGCATTTTCACTCGGTGGCGAGTTTGAGGTTAGGCCGGGCTCGAGATTTGGCCTGGAAAGGCAAGAAGGTGGATCAGTTTCATGCTGCAGCGAGCAATTACTTCCAATAAGTTTGAATTATTTAATTCTCTTACCAAACAGTTTCGCGGGGAAAATCAGTGCGAAATGCATTGCGAGGAATTTTAAAGTGTGGCCGATGCCTGTCGATGTTACTGACCCAACTGGGTAGGATGAAATTGATGTAAATTTTCTAGATTTTGGATGGAATGGAACCTGTGCATGGATCTGTTTTTTTTAATTACATTTCCAGAAACGATACTTCCGATTTTTGTATTGCTCATAACAGTATTAAAGATTGCATCACGATTGTAGTATAAATCATAGTTGAAAGGAACTCCAAAACTCTATTAGGTTATAAGAAATACGATCTTGTGAATTTATATATTTGCCGGGACCCGTGGTGTAGGGGTAAGCGTGATTGCCTCTCACCCAGTCGGCCTGGGTTCGATCCCAGAAGGTCCCGGTGGCATTTTTCGAGACGAGAATTGTCTGATCACGCCTTCCGTTGGACGGGGAAGTAAATGTTGGCCCCGGTCTAACCTAAAGGGTCAGGCCGTTAGCTCAATCCGGGTGTAGGAGTCGTCTCCCTGGGCCCTGTCTCGGTGGAGTCGCTGATAGGCAGTTGGACTAAAAAGAGGTTTGCAATTCCCTCAACAATCAAGCCTTCGGGCACCTAGTTTCGAGTAGGAATGTCGCAATCGAGAATGCCAAGGCAATGCTGTAGAGAGAATAATTTGATTTTTTGATTTGGTTTTTGAATTTTTATATTTACTAATAAAATAAATTGAATTGAAAAAAATGATTTGATTTTCTACAAAGTACACAATTGGAGGGTTTATGTTGGTTGATCAGCATAGATAAATTTAGAGTTCAAGGATAGTTTTTGATGAAAATATTTATAAGAAACTATTTACAAACTCAACCCGGTTGGCATTTACTAAACCGGTTCAAGTTGATTGAAGGTACCCGTTTAACTAGTAGCAACTCACTATGTTTACGCCTCACATTAGCAGAAACAAATCAAAACATCGTTCAAGAACTCACGGTACTACCGAAACCCGTCCGGAGGCCAGTTTATTTCCTTCTCTTGTGATTTTACTGCGAACACGCTTGAAGTAAAATTTAATGCTTAAAACGTGATTATTTAGTATGTGCGCAGTAAGCTTGCGTCCTAGAACAGATTTTAATTGATTTTCTAAATTAAACTTTTATGGCAATGGCGCACAGACTATCGGACAGGAATATTTGATTATCGCGATTGCTCACTGTCACCATCTAGTATCAGGTCACTGAACTGTCAAATTATTTCAAAATGGTGGCAAAAACTCCAAACTTAAGTGACATTTTATATTTCGATATTTATGACGGAACATCAAAAGTTCAAATCCAACCAGCGACTATAATTTGTCCTAAAATAACAATAATTTTGTTCGCACGACTAGCCGCTCAAAGCCGAACGAAGAACCCGTCCCACAAGACGAATGACCCTGTCGTTTACACTTGAGAACTCCACCGCGGCTCTATCAGCTTGGTTTAATCTGCCTGCCGGAACATGCCGCTCTGTCACACTGCTGCCAGAGCGTGATAACTTTGTTTTGGATCAGCAAAAAACCTGCCAGTAATCAATCAGGCGTGCTGATTCTGCGAAACTTTTTCATGTTGAGTATGAGGAAGTATTTAAGTCGCACACACATAAACACTTGATGTAATCTACCACTTGAGGGCGCTCTGCTCGCTGAGGCGGTTTAGCTCAAACTTTGCACGATCAACAATCCATCAGCGGTGATGAACCCTTCTTAATCTTGTTTTTTTACTATTTTTTGCTGTTGCCAATTCGTTAAGTGACATACTCAGCAGGGGGCTCGAAGGGGAACCACGATGAATTATTCATTCTTCATCATCGATTTTGGGGTGGAAACGCGCCGACAGTGTATTAGCACTTGCGATCCGGAGAGAGAGATCTCCTCAGGAACCGGTCCGCACTCTCGGCGCGGCAGGTACCGGTTCCAGTCAAAAGATGGCGTGGTCACTTGTAGGTCAAAGCTGACGTCCAACGAGAAGCGTCGCAAAGAGCTTTCATTTATCAATTGACACTTTTTGCGCAGTTGGATTAAAACTAATCGCGCAGAAATGAATAATCAGCGTCATCCGGTGTCCCACACGACACGGGCAGCGACCATGCGAGACACGGTGTCTCCAGTCGAGAACCGAACCCGGGCTTGGGCGGATCGGGTGACGTGGTTATGTAACGACACTCGGCGGGATCGTATATCTGCTGGGAGACAACCCCGGGGATTAGTAATTAACCAGTTCTGCGGGACGCTTGTCAATCGATTCTTCGCCGATACTCCAGTTATGATGGGATTGAGAGCTGTGGTTTCTTGCGCGCCTACACGAGAACCGCTGGGAACGCTCCGCTCGCGATATTTGTCATCCATCGCTCCAAACAGGGTTCGTTCCAGTGCAGTTCTCCTCCCGCCTTGTACGTTTCTTCTGGCCATGTATATTAATTTCTAATTCGTATTATTAAAGGACCCAGCACTAATCGCGTGGTCGTTTCCGAGAACAAAGCGGGAGCGGTTCCAGTTCTGGCCGTGATTGAAGGTTTCGACCACGCGCGGAAACTTGTAACAGGTTCCACGTAATTGCTTTCAAAGCTTTGCACTTATGCAAAATCTCTATCGGCACCCAATCTTGGCCACGCACTCCCTCCTAATCGATTCGAACGCCTTACTGGGCTGGTGACACCGCGTCTCGCGGAGCTGGAGGGTGTTTCGCGTGGTTTTTGCGTCGTAGATTAAATGAGAGCAATTCACTTTTCATTGAAGAGCGCAATACTATCGAACTTGATCGCAGTACTCTGTTTGGATCTCGAAAGCGTAACGGTTTGATGCACAATTTTGAGCCTACTTTGATTTTAAAGTCGAATATTGTAAATCGTGTAGAGTTCAGGACGCAGGAAATCCGCAATTTGATCCATAGTCGAATTAAGTACCTGTTCGGCACACAATAATTTATTGTGTATTTACATCGATCACGGTCAGTGCTGAGCAAAGTCCAAGCCGAGATTTTGCTTCACCTACTCCCGCATATGTGAATAACTCCCGCTCTACCTGTTACATCGCAACATTTGATCCTGCCAAAACCGGTTAACCTTGTTGGTAGGAATTTTTCAAATAAATTACAATATACGACGACTCTGCGACGTGCGCCGCTCGATTGGCACGTTTTGTAGTACACAAGCGGTGCGCACCACCGCGGCTACTTGGATTTTTGCGGAGTTTGCGCGCTGGAAAATGCAGATCGAGTACGGTAAACCCGCGATGATTTGACAGCGCAGTCCCCTCTAAGTCGGATGTCGAACAACCGTGGTTTCACGGTATTTTTACGAACAACGCCTTCAAGTGTGCGAAAAGTGCTTTTTGCAAAATTTAATCTGCCAAACATCGAGTGCCTTAAGAACCCTTGCCGGCCAACCATTATTTGCTTGAAACGGCTCGAGTTTCGAGCTATATAAACACCGTAACACCGCGCAAAACTCGTTCGGGCAAACATTGTTGTCCATTCCCGCGGCAAGTTGTAAAACTCCCGCGTCCTCTCTGACCGCCAACCCCCCGGATCATGTACGATATGTGTGTTTGAAATAATTGCCAGATGAGATAAGTCAAGTGATTGAAGGCGTACATTTTGCGATTTGTTCGGCCATATATTTGAACAAAACACCATAGACTGGTTTCTAAGACATCGGTTGGTCATAGGTAAGACAGACAGTTTGTCAACACATGGTTTAGAAATTTGTCCAAAAAGCTTCTTAAGTGTTTCGTAAATCTGAGTGATTTTGTTGGTATATTGTTTTGACAGATTTGATTGTCATTCTAACATATTCGCTACCAGTCTAGAAAACTCATCTATGATTCCAAGCAAATTTGCGTACATGTTAGCCGCGACCAAAACCTGTTCTGCTCTTGAAATGTTCTAAACCGTTCGCGTAAGAGGCCACCTTCGCCACCTGCACCACTACGTTCGATCGTTCGCGGGGGATTTATTCAAATTCTGTCTCATATGACTCTACAGTTCTACCCATTGCGCGATCAGGTTTTGCCTTGACTGCCAAACCGATTTCTCCGTGCCGCGAGTCGCGGTCAAGTCAAGCGGCGGTTCAGTGCTAGCTCAGCCGGGTGACAATAGACAGCGCGGAGTTGTTTTTTCCCGCGCGTGCGATCGTCCTCGAAATCTTGAACTCTCGGACGGTCAGATCCCCATCAGTGTTGATTGATTTTAAAACTGACGTTTTTTTGCTTTGTTTTGCTCGGAAATACAATCCCCTTCGAGGTGACCACCGAAAAATTACCGCCTTCAGGTTGATCTAAGCAAGCGCGTCTCAATTTATCCACCATCATCGGATCGTGGGTGCCTTCAATTTTTGATCCAAGTGACCTTAGCGGGCGGTTTAAGTGTAGATAAGCACTACGCGTCATACGCGAGCACGGCCTACTGCGAGTGATGAACAAATTGCGCGGCGTACGTGTCGCGATTACGACGCGCTCCAGCGTGTAACGACCGGAACGGGTGCGCGCGAAAGTGATTTTTGTATTAGGAAAGGTAATTGGTCTGATGCCCTCTGGTGTGGTACTTGAAGCCGACAAGTGACTGAGTGATATAATGGTGGTTTAACTCAATTTGCGGTAATAAATCAGTTCGTTTACACCGCGGTGAGCAGAATTCCGAGCAAGGATTTACGCACTTGCGTGGATGGAACGAGCTATGAGTTAAAAAGATATAAAAAGCTTAATTTTCAATATATCAACGCAAATCCATGTAAAACAACTTTAATTTCTCAAATAATCCTTTAATGCCCGAAAAAACATCTGGAACATGAACAACTACAGTTAAGTGTGTATATGACAGTATGTTCAACAAATGTCAAATGTACACGCTTATTCTATGTTTAGCACGATTGTTAATTGTTACCTAGTGAAATCCTACGAAGAAAATGGGTTCAACATAATAATTGAGACTAAATAATTTGGTAAATTACCCCAAAGTTTGCAAGAAATGCCTCACAAGATTTTGGTGACTGCAAAAAATAAACAAACTTAGTTGACACCGCGCAATATGGAAGTGAAAACACATTTCGCGCACACTTTCTTAGCGACAAAGATGGCAGCCGTGGCACGCGACAAGCGAGGCCCATCAAAGCAAACATGCGTTTTGACACACTTTACACTCACGTTGCAGTCATAACAAACAGTAGGCAGGAAAACATGCGCTTCAAATCTCTGCCAAAGCCTGCTGTCTGTCTGACTCTGCGTCGAAGACTTGCCAGGCCTGCTGAGTGCGCGCCATTTGTAAAACGCCTTAGTATGAATTATGAAGAGACAACTTCCCACCGTGCACTCAGTACTACCCGGGTTCAAGCTGCGTGATGGTTTCTCATCATCGGCGTGGCTTTTAGAAAGTACCCGGCGAGGAGGGGTGCCGCGCGAAGGAAACTTGGTATTCATCTTTGCAAAAGTGGCAATTTCCGGAAGTGAACGTTCGACGTTTTATGTGTTTCTAGAGCAACTACCGAGCTGGGATGGCGGATTTTTTGCTCTCTCTCCATCAAACGTCTATTTGCTGGAACCGATGTGAATCCGGCTGTCCGCAACCGCAGCTGTACTGGCTACTCGTGGAGACCCCCTTTCGATGAGGCAAAGGTATTAATTGAATGATTAAGCTGTTACAATTGCGGCTTGAACGTCGCGCGCACTTGAGTGCGCTCCAATTGCCGCCATCAAATTCGTAATTAAAGTGGTTTGTGGGGACGGCCCTTGCAGCAGTACCAAGGGTTGAATGGTATCTGAAGAATTTTGTTGGATTGCGTGTTTTGTGGTCGCGGACACGATGTGAGATATATGAACCAGTATGGTTCCCGCCACTTGGAAACACGGTCGCGAGTTATATCAAGATTTTCCTTTGCTTCATAATTTTCGCGCATTCGCGCAGTCAAGAATACTTCAAAGAAAGAACAAACCCGAAAGGTGCAGCATACTTGCAAAACAAGACAACGATCAGATAAGCACAGGCACGCGACCAAAATATCGAATTACGCACATCGACGCGCCACACCTTTACGGAACCATACTACAAGAGATAGCCATCATCATCAGTTTGAGCATCGTACAGCTTCACCCTCCAAACGGCACACCACTTATGTTGGGTGCAGCTTTCCAGCGAGAACGAAAGCTGAACGGGCAGATGTCAACTGCTAATTTCCAGAACGTGTGGCGTGTGCCAGGTTCAATTTTATTTCTGCAAACTCGTGGAGGTAGCCAAACCATGAGTGTGACTCACTTCATCGCGGGGAAACCTTCGGCGAAACTCCTCAACCCCATTATTTATGATAAGCTCGTGACTCAGTGTGGTTTTGTGGCTTTGAAACATTAAATTCCTAATTTCCTCAAACCTAATATGACGTCAATGTTACGAGTCGATTTTTCCCAGTGCATTCAGAACAAACGCTACCAAACGCAGCTTGCTGTGGAATCGCGCAACCACCTGCCTACTGCGACGATCCAGGTGCGTCAAGGGCAGGGTCGTCCCAATCGAAGACGGCCATGATGAGCGCACGCTGTTTATCCTTAAACGCAATAAAGCTGCACGAAAGCCCGAAAACGATTATGGCATGGCAGTAAAATGTTCTTCCACTCTGAAGTAAACACACATCAAAGGACCAGGGTTCACTTTTCACAAGACATTAAGGGGACAAACAGAAATATGTTGTCCCCGTTTCGTGTTTTCGGGGTTTTAGTTTGACACGACCTCTTAAGTTATAGACGCCTCATCGTCATTCCAAGCACGTTCGACTAACAGTTTTATTCTCTATGTTTCTTCCAGATTTCGAATCCAGAGCACAGCGGACAGCATCCATTTTTCCTACACAAGTAAGTTTATCGGGCCAGATATCGGTATCGTGTTTGAATATAGGTCATATATATGAGCTTTTATCTCTCGGTTCTGATTCACCCCCCGAAAAATAGTTTGCTCGAGAGTCGTGATTGCGGCAATAAAGCGATGGAAACATCGAAAATTCAATCTGTGAGGTCAATTAAGATATCAGCTTGCAACCGACCGAACTTTTTCAAGTGTTATTAGTTATTAGTCTCATTGAATTTAGGTTGTTTTCCAAACCGTTCATCATCGTTCAACCTTTGGATGATTTTGTTACAACACCATCGATTTGGGTAAGCTCACCTTTTTCTCATTACCTTGATGCTTCATACCCTTTGTTTTTGCCGCCAACTCGATTCAGATGTAACAATATAATTAGACGTGTAGCGGCTGCCAATGGTCGCTTCATTATGCCTAATTATCGACGGTTGGGTAATTTATAAACAAATTTCGCTTCTTTATTCGCACTTGCTCGTTGGCACTTTTTTTTTTCTCGTCATTTTCGATGTGCTAAGCCGAACAATTTAGTTTCATTATTCAGCCCTAAGACTCGTGCTCTTTCAAAATGCCAGCCGCTTTGATTGAGCCTTGAAAGAACGGGTCGTTTTGTAAGCCCCCTAAAAACACTTTGGGAAGATTAAGTTCAAGAACGCACATGGCGCGCGGGCTATTGGTACTAATAGATTTAAAATTTTACTATACATGACGCGGGCTGCACCGCGTTGATGATCTCACGAAGGGGGCGTGTAAAGTGGGAACAAAACATGAAAACTCAATCACTGATCGCGCTTCAGCGTTAACAGCGTGATTATCATCATTGTGTCTGCACCTTATCGAAGGGTAGTTAAACTTTTTTTTTTGTAGGAGAAGGGTAATGTTGTTCTTTTTTTAACATGAACTAAAACATTTTTTTTTTGTGTTATCTAAAATAACTCTTTTACAATTTTCCAAACCTTAAGGGAAAAATCGACGCCATTTTTGGATACCGTCCAATTTCTCCTTAGCAAGTTTGCTTCATTTGACAGTTTACACTGAAACAAATCTTGTCGACAATATCGTTAACCTGCATTGTAGAATTCAATGTGCCGAAAAATCGATTGCATCTCTTATAATAAAGATCTAGGCAAATAACATTCCTTTCTTCTTTCGTAATACAATGAATAACTATTGGCAAAGACTCAAAATTTCAGCTCAGCTCAGCTCACAAGAGTTTGATCGCAAGCGGCGCATTTAACGTCATGATTCGAAATCCGGACACTTAGTACCATATTATTTTTGTTATAGCTGGCAAAAAATCATGTAATAAGTTGGAAATGTAGGAATATCATCAGGATATAGTATAAATCAGGGCTGTGGAGTCGGAGTCGGAGTCGGAGCCGGAGTCGGTGGAGTCGGGTCTTTTTGGGGACCTGGAGTTGGAGTCGGAGTCGGAGTCGTCAAAACTCGATTAGCTGGAGTCGGAGTCGGAGTCGGAGTCGGAGTCGGCTAAATTGTATGAGCTGGAGTCGGAGTCGGAGCCGGAGTCGTAAATTTCTGGCAGACCCGGAGTCGGAGCTGGAGTCGGAGTTGTCAAAATATGTATTATAATTTTTGAACTTATTTATTGTTCAATATTTGTTATAATTTAGGTTCATTCCTAATTTTTTAAAATTTATTAACCGGCTCCGTGGCTTAATGGTTACGGCTTCTACCTCACAAGCAGAAGGTTCAGGGATCAAATCCCGGTCGGTACCTTTGAAATTTGGAATCAGGAAATGGAACATTGAATATGAACAAAAACGAAACTTGAATCAGGTGGGATTCGAACTCACACCTTTGGATTGATGGGACTCTAACCAGTCGGCCATCTGAAGGTTATATTGTATTGTATTGTATTCTTCTCATATTAAATACGCTCTGATCCTTGATTTGACTGAAGGGATTGTGAGTCTTAAGATAGATCAAGGATCCGTCTGGTGCTTGCTTCTATGTTAAGGTGGGGCCGGACAATGCCCAACGACCTCGGAATTGGGCCGCTAGGATCTCTGCCATTCTGAAATGGGTCGTTGGAAGCAGCGCGAGGGCTATCACCACCTAATACTCGGGACTGAGATAAGTTGTATCAGCATTCGGCATATACAAAATCTGATACAAATTATACTTTCCCATAATTTGCTACCGGTTAGCGGGTATTGGATTGGACCACACACACGCACATATTCCTAATTTTTTTAAATTTATTTATTGAATCGCGTGCACTGCGTTGACATTTTTTATTTAATTTATTTTTTGGTTCAACATATGTTTTCGAAAACATTTTTATTGTGATTGGAATGCTCTTATTGTGTTATTTTACTAGATCACTGAATGATAATCTGTTAATCCTCTCTTGTCAATGTTTGTATACACTATACTATAGTGTCATAACTCATAAATTAGGAAACAATTGTGGCTGTGTAGTCGAAAATTAAAACATATTCAAATAATTCTTTACTGTCTCTTTTTGCTTGTATTTATGTATTCTATTAAATAAAATTTGAACAAATTTTATCAAACTCTTTCATCTTTTCATCTTTTTACCCGATAGCGAATATCTTGGAGGTTTTAAGTTGATCATTTTTTTTTTTTGATTAGAAAATTAAATCAGTACTCATCGAAAAAAATATTTTTATTACATTTGTAAAGTTGACAGTATAACTCTTCTAATAAAGTATCAACTATTTTATCAATCTACTACTTGGAACGCAACATGCTCATTTTATGTATGTATGTATGTATGTATTTGAACCCCCGCCTTGGCAGGACTTAGCCATGACCACAGTATATTTCAACTGAGACGGTTCGGTTAGTAACCACCATATATCTCAAGAACCTTTGAAGCAAATACCTTTCTCTGGCTATCGATTTCTTCTGAAATTGTACATACAGAGGATCGGTAATGCAGATGACTCGGGCCAGGCAATCCACGACTCCCTCGTCCAGTTCATGAGTATAGGGTATTTTAACCATTAGTGGACCCCCTAGTAGAGCCGAAGCATATTTTTCACAAATTTTCAATATTTTAAGCACTTTTTCATAACCCTTTGAACAAAATAATGGAATCTGGAGTGTTTTGAACAATTTTGAGTATTTGTTTCATTAGTTTTTTGTTTTTGAGCAGAAAAATAGCCATTTGAAAAAAAAGTTTTTTTTGCCTGTTATGGACCCCCTTTTCCTATAGTGGACCCGGGTCCATAATCCGATTATGGACCCGGGTCCACTATAGGAAAACTGTTATTTTTATACCTAATTTAATCGATATTTGATGTTTTGATACATTGTGTAGGTCTAATGATAGACATAATGAATAAAAGATGGATTTTGCTCACTTTTCATCATGAACAAATATGTTTTGATAACAAATTTGGCATTAAACAACAAAAAACCAAACAGACATTTAAACACATTTATTTCCGAAAAGATCAGAGAAAACGTTTCAAAACCACTGTAAACATAAAACAATTTAAAAAAGTAATTTTGATGCACATTTTTCATATAAAATACATAAATGGTTGACCAGAACTAAACAATAGATTTTTTACAGTTGCTGATAAAACCACGCATGTTTATTTAAAAAAATGTTTTGTAATTGATTTATTATTATAAAATATCATTTCAAACTGCAACTATGATGCTTCAGTTAAGTACCATTAACTAAAGTTTTGATTAATTATAAATTCTTTCGGCTTCAGCATATTTGGTACTTTTAACATAAAAACATCTATATTTATACTCATAATTGAAAAAAATATGCGTTTAGGTTGCTTACAACAAGCATTTATTGTATATTTAAGACAAACTTTTGCTTAAATACACAGTTTTCTTTATTTTTGTAAGTTAAATTAACAGGGGTCCACTTTTGGAAAAGTTTAGATTTTCGTTGTCCTATATTGGACCCCCCCTAATTTTTGCTCGAAAATGAGCAGTTCTTCGCTTTATTTTAGAAAAGTTTCTTAAACTTACATTATTTCGACCTGCTGAAGTTGAATAATCAGTCAAAAAAATGATTGGATAGTTAATTCAATCATTAAATATAAATCCAGTTTTGTTGTGAAAATGCTAGTGGCCATGGCTGATTTCAGATGTCGAACTCAAAACACTTATTTTGGCTGAAAGGACACGTCAATGTCAGCCAACATTGTTTTAAATTATGCAGAACATGCCAAATAAAAGATTTGTAGACAAAAACACGCTTGAAATTGTGATTTTATTGATTTTTTCATCAAAAACACTTCAGAGGGTCCACTATAGGAAAGGGGTCCACTAATGGATAACGTACCCTATGAGATGGCCTTGGGCTGTTTTTGAGACGGTGTTAGTAGTTATATAATGGTTTGATGTATTATACCTTGTGACATTATTTCGCCACTACGGATCAATTCAGTTCTAGAGCATTAACTCCATGATGGCCGACTGGTTAGCGTCCCAGACCACCAATCCAAAGGTGTGAGTTCGAATCTCACCTGATTCTTAAAGGTTTTTTGTTCATATTCAAAGTTCAATTCCTGATTCCAAATTTCAAGGGTACCGACCAGGATTTGATCCCTGAACCTTCTGCTTTAGAGGCAGAAGCCGCAACCATTAAGCCTCGGAGCCGGTTGGAACGCAACATGCTCATTTTATGTGTAAATAAAAATAAATCAAAGTGTCGTGCTGAAAACATTTGAAACTGACAAAAAATATCGAAAATAAGTAGCAACTAATTTTCAAATAATCATTGAATCATTGATATAGAGCAATTCCATGCCAAATAGGGAACCGGTTATACCGGACGATCTCCAATTTTAATGAAACTTTGTAGACATGTTATCCGACGCTTATGTATGCCATTTTTGTGTATATGGAGCCAGCGATATTTATTTGTATTTCAGAATTTAAATATTTCCGAAAAAATACACTGAAAGAAAACAACACGCAACTTTTATGAAATTTTTTTATTTAAAAATTTAAAAGTTAAATTTGAGGTTAAGCCCACGATTTTTTTCTTTCAAATTTTATGTGAAAATAGCATAAGATGTTACTAAAAGACTCACGGAAAATGCAGGATGGAACAATCTTCTAAAAAAATGCAATGCGGGAATCGATTCTCCAGACAATTTTACATAATTGTCTCTGCATTGACCTTTGTCCTAAGTATAATCCTTGTGAAGTTACAGCGGTTTTAAAAATAAAATATTGAAAAAAGTGGTTTTTTGATAGTTTTTGACAATTTCTATATGACTGTTTTCTTTCCGTAAAAAATCGAAGCAAAAATCGTTTGCGTGTAGTGGATCCTTAAATAATATTGCTGAACAACTATAATTTTTTTAAATACCTTAAATCGGGGTGATATAATTGATATAATTTTAATTTATCTTTCAAACATTGAATTTTCTCATGATTTATATGTTTAAAGTGTGTACTGGGTTGGATCACACAATGTCCATGTATGTCTTCTCAAATAAATTCAAAAGATCTTCAAAAAATAGTTACTTTGAAAATTGTTTATTTCATTACCAGGGTATCTTTGATAGTTACTGTGTTTCTTTAAAATTCCAGCCTAAAAGAATGAAAATTGGTTTTATATGTCAATTCGATCGTGAATGCAAACTTTCTTTTAATATTTCATTAAAAAAAGGACAATTAAAAATTAGTGTAGCTAGCTTTTAAACTAAAAAAGTGAATGTAAATTTAAAGTAGTTAAATGAAAAGTTCAAATTTTTCAAACAACAAAATTCAAATAATTCCATATCACTCTTTTTGTATAAATCATTCGTATTTATCATTTTACAAAACACCCCGATCATACATGTCACTCCGGTTTACAGTATTCGTGCAAGTGTGAACTGAAATGTGAGTGATGTGATTAATTAATAGTTTTAAAATATATTAAATACAGATAAGGTGTCGGAGTCGGAGTCGGAGCCGGAGTCGACAAGTTGTGGAAAGCTGGAGTCGGAGTCAGCTAGATTTGGTAGACCGGAGTCGGAGTCGGAGCCGGAGTCATCAATTTGTAGCAAGCCGGAGCCGGAGTCGGAGTTGGAGTCGGCTTAACTCAGAAAGCCGGAGTCGGAGTCGGATTCGCTTGAAATATGACCCGACTCCACAACCCTGGTATAAATAGTCAGTTTTAAGGGAATGCATGCAAAATATGTCTTTTCTAACAATTTTTCATCAGAATTTGAAAATTAAAATGACTTGTTGTGCTTTGAATCCCGGACACTGATAAGAGCTGATTCGAAATCCGGACACTTTTGCTTCGAATTCCGGACACTCGATTTTACTTATGAATAGCACAAATTTGGACTGAAATGTTAGTGAATGGCATTCTTTTGGTCTCAAATAAGCTGTTAACATCAAAACAATTGATAGTTTATATAAAAAATGGCTAGAATTTAAGGAAATCAAAACCACTAATTTCTGCTTTGCCTTCCTGGTGCTTCGGACGCCTATGAAATATTTCCGTTGAAATGTTTCGCATTTTTGGTAAACTTATAATTTTATTTTATTTAATTGTTTCGGCATTAACTACAGCGTTCAAACAATCTTTAAATGAAAGTTGATGTTAGAATTCATCAAATAACACAGTTTTGACATTCATAATGCGCACTTATATCCAAATAATTGATAAAGCAAGTTGAAGTGTCCGGGTTTCGAAGCGTCCGGGAATTCGAATCATGACGTTTACTGCACCATTGACGTCACGTCCATTCACAGAAAAGTCCATTCTAATCCGCTACTATTTTTAAACCAGCGCCTTTTGAACAAACAAAAAATTTAACTGTTTCTAGCGGCACCACAAGCAACAATTATACGCAAATTAAACAACAGTACATTGTGCTAATTATGTCATCAAACACAATTGAAAACGGGCACCATAAAAGTTGAAAAAGCGTCGCTTTTTCACGCGCCCATCGCAGCAGGCTTGACAGTGACACTGAAAAACACAACACCGAATGATGATAGGCTCATTCACAATTTTCTGGTGGCTCATTAGAGGCGTTTTATAGCCCCGTGATCTCTTCGGACGACCACCACCGAGAAGCTCACCTTGAATTTGAAGCTTCATTACCATGCACACAATACAGATGGCGTGACAGATAGTTTAACCGGGGGCTGCACCTGTTTAGCTGTCAAAACGACTTGCCGTGGTGACAAGTGAAACTAGGGTACGTTATCCATTAGTGGACCCCTTTCCTATAGTGGACCCTCTGAAGTGTTTTTGATGAAAAAATCAATAAAATCACAATTTCAAGCGTGTTTTTGTCTACAAATCTTTTATTTGGCATGTTCTGCATAATTTAAAACAATGTTGGCTGACATTGACGTGTCCTTTCAGCCAAAATAAGTGTTTTGAGTTCGACATCTGAAATCAGCCATGGCCACTAGCATTTTCACAACAAAACTGGATTTATATTTAATGATTGAATTAACTATCCAATCATTTTTTGACTGATTATTCAACTTCAGCAGGTCGAAATAATGTAAGTTTAAGAAACTTTTCTAAAATAAAGCGAAGAACTGCTCATTTTCGAGCAAAAATTAGGGGGTCAATATAGGACAACGAAAATCTAAACTTTTCCAAAAGTGGACCCTGTTAATTTAACTTACAAAAATAAAGAAAACTGTGTATTTAAGCAAAAGTTTGTCTTAAATATACAATAAATGCTTGTTGTAAGCAACCTAAACGCATATTTTTTTCAATTATGAGTATAAATATAGATGTTTTTATGTTAAAAGTACCAAATATGCTGAAGCCGAAAGAATTTATAATTAATCAAAACTTTAGTTAATGGTACTTAACTGAAGCATCATAGTTGCAGTTTGAAATGATATTTTATAATAATAAATCAATTACAAAACATTTTTTTAAATAAACATGCGTGGTTTTATCAGCAACTGTAAAAAAATCTATTGTTTAGTTCTGGTCAACCATTTATGTATTTAATATGAAAAAATGTGCATCAAAATTACTTTTTTTAAATTGTTTTATGTTTACAGTGGTTTTTGAAACGTTTTCTCTGATCTTTTTCGGAAATAAATGTGTTTAAATGTCTGTTTGGTTTTTTTGTTGTTTAATGCCAAATTTGTTATCAAAACATATTTGTTCATGATGAAAAGTGAGCAAAATCCATCTTTTATTCATTATGTCTATCATTAGACCTACACAATGTATCAAAACATCAAATATCGATTAAATTAGGTATAAAAATAACAGTTTTCCTATAGGAAAAGGGGGTCCATAACAGGCAAAAAAAACTTTTTTTTCAAATGGCTATTTTTCTGCTCAAAAACAAAAAACTGATGAAACAAATACTCAAAATTGTTCAAAACACTCCAGATTCCATTATTTTGTTCAAAGGGTTATGAAAAAGTGCTTAAAATATTGAAAATTTGTGAAAAATATGCTTCGGCTCTACTAGGGGGTCCACTAATGGTTAAAATACCCTAATATTGAAATCATCACGCAGTTTGGTGAATAAATATTGCTCTTGGTTTTCTCTCCCCTCCGCGTGCGCGGTACCCTTTTATGCTAATATGGGGAGTCACAACATTCGTAGAATAATGCATAAACAAACTTAATAGAAAAAATAAAACAAAAGCCAATAACAAACGGGGCGGGTTCCCTCTATTAGAGGTTTGTAGTTGGGTATTCTGTCCATTTCGCCCTCAAAACGTCCTCATTTGCATTCAAATGACGTTGGAGATATGCTGATGTTGTTTTCTTCATATTTTAATAACTTTGCGTTTTTGGAGTCACCGGCAACATGAAGTAACAATAATAAAACAGTTATAAAATTACCTAAATTAAAGGTTTTGAGAAATTTCACAGGCAATTTCGAAAAGAGTGGTTCGTCTTCAGCATTGCTCTATGACGAAATTGACGTCGCGCTGACAGCTAAAGTAGGCGCTGTCATTCGAACTTTTTGAATTTCTACTCATGTCGTTACATACTGAGTAAGCCATGTAGTAATCCCGTTCGGCGTGTCACATGGACTGCTGGGACCTGGCGGGTCGACGCTAGGCCCGGTAATGTGTTCAATGGTCATGACTTTTGCTCCTATCAGCCGCCGCGCACTGGCTTCTCGATTGGAAATTACCGGTAATCCGTGACCGCGTGACGGACAATCTGAGAGGGAGGGAAAGGTATTTTTACGTGTTCGGGCGCGCGCGCTCCATGTTCCCTTCGAAGGTCAGTCCGTGCCTTGCTTACAACGTAGGCTACAGAGCGAAAGGACTAATTTTAGCGCTCTCAGTGGACATGCTCATGTTTTCCGTGGCGTAATTTGAGCCCGGCGCTATGCATATCGAGCATGCTGGCTGAAAGTTCCGTGTGTCTTCGTACTAAAGCCGTTGTAGGGCTTCTGTATTATTAATATAAGTGTTAGCGCTTAACGTTTTGTCGCACCTAGCAAGGTGCGGATTACTTTTAGTGTTATCGTGGGTTTCAGATTATTCCTAATCTATTAATCTTTTAGCAAAGATTCTTTACTAAAGATGATCAACCAAGTGACAGTTGCGTAGTTCAATCTAATGCCGCTCTGTTTTTGGTGGCGCCACTGTTTAATGACATTGTTTCAATAATGTTGAAGGGAGCGTGATTTTACACACTAAGCTTCTCCCCTTTTTATGAAGTTTTACTCTGATTAACCTAATTCTTTCAATTTTCACGGGCAGACATTTATTGCCAGATTTGGCTATGGCGGATAAGTCCAACAATCTTCGTTTAATTTCGGACCCACCTTACGCAAGCACTCAAAAAAGTAAACACGCCATTTTATTGCAGTTGGTACATTAGATGGCACTACCGTACGCCACTTTTTACGATTCCCACCGTCAGAATTCGGTTGGCTTATTTTGGTCGCCCAAAGGAAGTATAATTAAGATAAGGTGTTTAAGGGGCGCATCAACCACTCACTTCCTTACGGACAGCCGTTACTCACATCAACTCGAGTCTGCGTGTGGAAAGGTTTACGAAAAGGAAAAATACATTACACTAGCGTACATACATAAATCATTAACTTCAATTTTTCGCTTTTTATAGCCCCTTTATAGTTTCATACATTTATCATTATTATTGTTCACCCGCACACCGCTCCGCAACTCCCCCTATATCTGATGACTTTGCTTGACGCGTCCCGCGCCCTTCTCCCCCCTAATTTCACCATTAGCGCCCCCTAATTCACATAGGTTCGGGGCGTTTGCGGACGCCGTTCGAAAATATATTGTTGTTGACGTAACCATCATTTCACGCCAAACTGCAGGCGAAAATCACCCACCAAAAGGAAACCCGGGACCGTGGTGGACCATTTCTCCACTTCGCAGTACCATTAGTGGCCCCCGCTCGTTCACTGGGGCGGGGCACTTTTATCTTTTTCCGATCGTGCGGGGGCGGTAACGAGAGCAGATTCGCGTTCAAAGCCAAACAAACACTCGAAAACATGGTTGAAACATCACGGAGGGGCACTTGTGGCTTGTTGGGTCCAATCAGGCCTGGAAATTCACGAAAAGTAGGCTTTGACAAATTTGGATTGCCGGTTCAAATCGAGTTTACCATATCCGGGTTTTACAAAGCCTACTGAGATGAAGACGCAGATTTACTAAGTCTGTCACCATTTCACTGAAGTGAGGGCTTTTTGAAAAGGCGCACATTTGTCAGGGTACACGCGGAAGAGCCCACTGCACCAGGAAAAAGGAACAACGTTTACAGGCCAACAAAGACGAAAGCTTTTAAATTCGTATACTAGGGCCAAATATTGTAATTACTGCCTAATGGAGGCAGTACCGGTGCCTTCTGGGCGGTTTGGTCCCTTCACTGTAAGTACCATGAAAGGTGCTCGAGTGTGGTTCGCCCGATTAGATCTTCCGTGGAAGTAGTCGCCGTCCGACAATGCCCGAGTGTGGCAAATAGATCAAGCCACACGGGTTCAGTTTTCACCTCGCATAGATATGCATCTCTCGTGGCATAAAGAGGCTTTCCTCGGTGCGGAAGGTTTACTTTGCGGTTGTGCTTTGGAGGAGGACTAAACGTGGTCGAACATTGAAATCCAAGCAACTTTTGGTGAAACCTTGTCTCCGGAAACCGCTAACCCACCGGGCACGTGTTGCTCGTACCCGCTAGAATTGGGAAATCGCAGCTTGCCATGGTTTTGTTGTAAACACATAATCACCCCCTTCGAAAACGACGCTTGTAACGAGCTTAGTGACCTACAAGTCAACTGTCTCGAAGCTTGTTGGACGGTGGATCCAAGTAGCCCAAAGTGCAGGTGACAAGAACTGTAACCATTGTCTCCCATCGCCATATAAAGTCATGTGTCACTCTCACGTGGTGCAGCTCGACCGTGAAATAGAAGCTACAATTTTTATAACATTACATGTTGGCACGAAGCAGGCTGTGCGCTTTTCCTTCCTTCCAGACAAGCAGCTCGCTTTGTTGGTCTTGGCTTGCTGTGTGAGCGAGCGTTTTCATAATGCACTTTTAGGGTGCAGCAACAGCAGCTTACTGCGTTTGACATCGTCACCTCCTGCGGTTCTTGAAGGGAAGCGTTTGACGAAAAGTATACACGAAACTCAATATTTTGTCGGGCGCTTCGAGGGGTTCAGGGTTAATTGTACTGTTTGGAGTGGTTTATCGAACCGGTAATTTGAGCCGATTTAGCATAAAATAACAATTTTAGTATTTCAATATTGAAGAAACACTGAAAAAATTGTGAAGATCAGTAATCATTAAATTTCCAAAGCGTCAAAACAACCAAGTGGTCAGCCCTACCACGCCACCTTAACCGCAAAGATGATTCTTTAAAATGAGATGAGTCATTCGAATCTGCTTACATTTACAACTGTGTTGACATGTAAAATTAATGAGAGATTGAGCACTTGACAATACATTATTCATGTGTTTATTCCTCTAGTTTGTTTTACTTGCTCTGCGACGTAGTACTTGGGCGAAAGTGGCACTCCTCGAGCACCCAAAACAAGTCAAAGGGTCTAATTCATTCACGAGAGCTTGTGTACAAAACCCATCCAAGGGGGAAATCGTTTGAAGGAACAACTCACAAAAACACAAGGTCCAACTTGCTTATAGTTGTGTGTATGTATCGAATCACTAGATTATGCATTCGAGAGAGAGAGAGAGAGAGAGAGAGAGAGAGAGAGAGAGAAAAAAAAAAGCATAGAAATATAAATAACATCCAGAAACGAGGGAGCGAAAGGGGCGCTAAACTAGGGTATTCCCGACACGTTAGCCCCTTTGGCACCGTAAAGTTGCTGGCAGGGGAAGTGCATTTTTAATTAGAATGTAAAATTTGATATTAATGTTTATTACAATGGGGATTAGCTTCGGCTGCACTTGCTGGTACACACCGGCGACGACCGTGTCTGTCCGGGTTCAAAGAAATGGGTGCCCCTCGGAACGAGAACGCAGGGGTCATGATTAGTTACGATGAGAATGGTGCAAACTGGGGATTGAAATATTGTATGTAAATTTGATAGTGTCAGGAGACTTAACCCCTTTTTGTTGTTTGAGCTCATCGAACGAAAAATTAACAGGAGGGTCATGTTGAACTCGCTGTCTAACGAAGAATTGAATTTTTAAATCTTCTTTATGTGTACGACTTCCCTAACAAGAATTACAAGATAATGGGGAACGACAATCACTAGTCACTTTTAGCAGCAAATGCTAAAAGCTTTCAGTAATAAATTAATTGCGTGTTGTTTTAAACAAAAGCGATCATAGCAGGCCATTCGCCGAAATCGCACGTTCAATAAAATAACAAAAAAGCGTAGATGGCCGTGAGCACCGCAATCAAGGATAATGGATTCTCGTGCTCGATTCTCAGCCTACTAGATCAAGTCTAAGCCAAAGCTAATCGTCGTCGATCTTTTAACTAATGCCCCACCATAAAAAGCGTAATAACTATTGATTCGGTCGTAAATCTACGACACAACACCCCAATTGGGCAGCCCGCGGCGAAAATTGCTAATTGGTCGTAGAAGTAATGGATCTTTATTTTCTTCTCTCTCTGGTTGCTTACAGGTCGTGAACCAAGCGGGAAAATGATGCGTCCGGGCGGTGCTGATCTACAACAAGAAGTGCACCAACAACGAGTAGCCCGACGGTAGCGATCAGGTTACCGGCAATTAACAGTGATCGCGTGGAGCCTGTTAGCAAAATGTCCGACATGTCACTCTTGGCCGTACATCATTAGACGCAGCGTGGTCGCCCCGAGCGATTCCAAGATATTCAGAGAAATATAGCTATATTTACAAATAGTCAATTAAGCTGCTGAAAATGCACCAAGTGTAACGCGACGCGAGTGCAACCTGTGCTCCGAAAAAGTGCCCCCGAAAGCCAAGTAACCGAATAGCTGAAGTCGTAAAAAATACAGGGAAGTTGAGCCACAATGGAATCAACCAGCAGCAGAACCTGCAGCGTCATGCTGAGGAGGAGGAGGACACCCGAAGTACACCTGAGCCGCTTCTCGATCGTCCTGATAGTGTTAGTTAGCTGCTGCTTAGATAGAATCTTCGGTTGGACGCCAGATGTCCTGACCAAGTCATACATTACATACGGTAAGTGGATGATGCTACAAGCTAATAAATATGGAGAGGGAAATCCTCCCTTCTTTTTGGGAAAGCGAGAGCAGGGAGGACCCTCATAAATCTCCCCTTCTCTCGCAACGGGAAGTGGTCGTGTGGCTTAAAGTGGTGACATTCGATACCTTTTGTTTTTTTAAATAATTTTTATTGCACACCCTGATCTCTCGAGCGACTTCCGATCATCGGTGACGGTGATCTGGAGATTACCTTATGGTTCGGGACACTTCCGTTCAGAACATTGCAAGCTGGCTTTGTAGGGCTTCCCGGTTTGAAGTTAGGTCGATATTTGCAATTTGATCCTAAATCAAAATTGTACTCTTCTTTACATTTAAAGACAAAGGCAACAGAGATCAATTTGACTGGTTTGAAACTCAACCGAAGGCCCAATACACGCCTTGAGCTAACAACAATGTGCCAATGTTTACCTTACGGAACACTCTTGCAAACACTAACAAACTCTCCTCAACGACTTCAACCTTTCTTCAACAGCCCAAACGCGCAAAGTCAAGACCGCACCATTCATCGATTCGCGAGTGTCAGGTGCCAAAAGTAAACACGCCGCGGTCAAGTTTATCCTTTGCGCCGATCGCTTATCTCTTTCCGTCGTTGCAATTCGAGTGCAAATTTCATGGAACGACACAACCAGCGTCAAGTGCAAAAATAAACGCCGTGCCACTCCCTGTGTGCTGTGCAAAAAAGCTTATCAAAGAATGTGAAGTGCTGATTTCCTCAGGTGTGGGCCCCATCTTATCGCAGCAAGCCGCGAGGTGATCATAGCTTCCGGCCTTGAAGACTTACAGAGAGCGCGCGCGCATCAGCTCTGGGATCGTAGATGGCTTTGCCAAGAGTTATGCAATGCCTACTTATCATTCTGATGGTGCGATGAATTCTACGCAAGCTTGGATGTTGTTGGTTATCTCTCACGAATGTGGGCCAGAGGGAGGTGGTGGGCCCCGCCCCATGCCATAGATAACAACACTGATGGCTAATTGAATATGCAAAGGTTCTGCCGCGAAGAAGGTTGAGACTTCTTCTCACACCGTCACCGGTTCGGGCCGACCCAGCGATGCAGGTGTGATGAAAAAATGATAATGACGGAAATCTGCGTTTTTTCACACATGACAAAGTAAACGGAGATTGCTTGTTTAGTCTCATCGCCGCCCTGGTGGGATTTTACCTATGCAAATTGTGGATAACCAAGACAGATTTGTGTAGATATGAGCTGAGGCTTGAACCAATGTTTCTCTTTTGAGAAAAGTATTGTTGATGTTGTTTTAACTTAACATCTAAAAAAATATTGTCACATGTCAATTATTACAATAATTAAGTATGCATATCGTAACGAATCGTGACATTCTATTCAAGAGTAAAAAAATCATCAAATCAACCACTCGGAAGTGGCAATGCAAACGTATCAGCACCCCATGAAGAATTTAAAGGTCGTTTCAAAAAAAAAAGTATCAATCTCGCAATAAAGGTGCAGCGCGCTTGTTTCACACATCTTGAGCAGAGATCAAGAAAGCACAAAAAAAGCAACCTGCCAACCCCTTGGACCTTGTCGTTGCCAGGGCAACGAATCAACGATCCACTCGCGCGGAATCTCATCAAAATAATACATTGCGCGTTTTTACGACGGTGACTTGGATGGCGATGTTATTTTTTCGGCGCGTACACGCAAAAGGTCATTTTTCTTGAGCAAATATTTATCCGTCCTCCCCGCGGAATACGTTGCACTTGCGGCAAACAATAACATTGGGCAACGGGTGGTGGTCAGATTCCTCACATTTTTCCGTCCCGTGTCGATCGATTGTGAGTGCGATGGTGATGAAGATCCCCGTCGTAGAGGACATTACCGCGCCGCAGAACCATTTCATCTGTCAAAACACTTTAATGCGTGCGCCCACTTGAGTCGAACTTTTTCGGGTGTCAAGACCTGCTAAGGTCGCCGAAGCCCTCACGAGCGGCACTTAAGGCAGTATGGCCTACTGCTGTGATCTGCATGCAGCGAAGAGATGAGTCGAGGGTGAGAGATGCGGCGATCCGCGGCTGCCATTTTGAAACATGGCCGGAGGACGCGCGAGATCAAGTGTTGGACACATTAGTCAACGACGAGGATCGTGATCGTGGCTGATGATGGTCGAGTCGAAGATGATCATGAGGTGCGCGCAAGCAAAGGTCGTCATTGATTAGTGTGTGGTGCATAAAGAGTTGATAAGCGTGACGACAATAATTGAGGAATCAAGTAGATCGGATTGCATTTGAGTGGATCATTACATTAGCTGCAGAAAATGGGGTTTATCAATTAAAAAAAACTACAACACTTCCTCACCTATGTTGTTGCAAACCTTTATCTGTCAAATAAATTCAAGGTAGATAATGCTTAAGGTAAAAGCTCTACACAAAAACACTAATTTATTGTCAATATTTCACCTACCACTTAAGGTGACCTCTTGCGAATAGCCAAAAAAAATGTTCCCACCGTCGTCCGAGCCCAAAATAGCACCGAATAGAAAAAAAGAGACACAAAAAGATTCATTTTATTACCTTCCAACTATATCCCACCCGTCGTTGCTGCTCGACTCTCCGCGAGACGAAACGATGCCATCTATGCTCGTACGGGTTTCATATCTATATGTTTTATCGATACTAATGTATTCGGATGTCGTTTCTGAGTGCCACCATACAAGACACACACTTGACCCCCGTTGATACGTCCGCTCGTTCCATCTCTACCACCACCGTTTCGAACGCAATCACGATTATTAATTGATTAAATTTGAATTTCTAAATTCAACCGTGAACGCACCCGTGGGTATCTCGTAGTTCTGATCTTTACCCTGTTTTGTGTGCTTTCTCTCCTTCCAGATAACACGATACCAGCCTTTTTCGGCAACAGTACTGATTACTTTAAGTTGCTGGACCAGGACGAGGGTTCGATCCTGATCGGGGCCCGTAATGCCCTGTACAACATCAGCCTCGATCGGTTGATCGAGAACCCGAATCAACGGGTCATGTGGACTTCTTCGGACGCGCACCGGGAGCTGTGCACGCTCAAGGGTAAACTTGATCAAGACTGCCAGAACTACATCCGAGTGTACGCTCGGGTCGGCGCTAATCGAGTTATGCTCTGCGGAACCAACTCGTACAAGCCGCTTTGCCGGTACTACAACGTACTGCCGAGCGATGGATCGATTGTGTACGATAACAATGAAATGGAAGCTCTAGGACGGTGTCCCTACAATCCGCTCCATAACAGCACTTATGTGTTTACTGGTAAGTTCTTGAAACCAAACGCATTTTACCAAATTCTAACCCGGACTCCTTTCTCAGACGGTCATCTGTACTCGGCAACGGTGGCTGATTTCTCCGGTGCGGATCCCCTGATCTACCGGGAACCTCAGCGAACGGAGCAGTACGACAGCAAGCAGCTGAATCAGCCGGCCTTTGTGAGTGCCGTCGAGCACAACGGATACGTGCTGTTCTTCTTCCGGGAGATTGCCGTCGAGTACATGAACTGTGGCAAAGCGATCTACTCGCGCGTGAGCCGAGTTTGCAAAAACGACAAGGGTGGACCGCACCCGCTGAACGATCGCTGGACCTCGTTTGTGAAGGCTCGCCTTAACTGTTCAATTCCCGGCGAATATCCGTTTTATTTTGACGAAATCCGTAAGTTTAGTTTGATTGTTGCAACTTGTTCAAAATTTAACTCATTTAATTCAATTGCAGAATCCACCACAAAAACGATCGAGGGATTGTACGGTGGCGTTCGGAATCAGATCATTTACGCGATCATGACGACTCCGGACAACGCCATCGGAGGGTCGGCAGTTTGCGCCTTTTCCATCCAGGACATCCTGGACACCTTCGAGGGTCCGTTTAAATCGCAGCGTGACATGCACTCCAACTGGATGCAGGTGCCGCAGAGCCAGGTTCCGGAACCGCGGCCCGGTAAGTGCGTCGACGACAGTCGAACACTGCCAAAAGCATCGGTAAACTTTGTTAAGATGAACACCCTGATGGACATGTCCGTGCAGTCGCTGCACTCGCGGCCTCTCTTCACCCGGGTTAGTCTGCTGTACCGCCTGTCGGCGATCACCGTCGATCCTCAGGTGGAAGCTCTTGATGGTACCACATACGATGTGGTGTTTGTCGGAACCAACGACGGAAAGGTGATCAAGTTCGTAAACGTGTTGTCGTCGAACACGACGGAAGAAGTCAAGACGGTCATTCTCAGTGAAACTCAAGCGTTTCCGGTGGGAACAAAGGTCAACGAAATTACAATTTCGAAAAAGAATAAGAAACTGATTGTGATCAGCAACGGAAAGATCATTTCACTTCCGCTCAGCAATTGCAACGAGCACGAGTTTAAATCTTGCCGGAAGTGTCTGGAACTTCAAGATCCGTACTGTGCCTGGGACGATGTGAACCGGGAGTGCCGTACGGTGGGAGAGGTTACTGGCAGTTCGGACAAGTTGTTTCAGCGATTGGACGGAAGCAACGTGAACGATATCTGCAAAAAGTACGACCAGCGGGACCAGCGCCAGCACAAGGTCGAAGATAACGACCTGTACACACGGGTTGATGGGTCCGGCTCGGCGGAGAAGGAGAAAACCAGCAGCGAGCCCAAGAACGTGGTGATTATCCAATCGACGCGGGGAACGGTTTCGTCGGTTGGCCCGATCGACATTGATAACGAGATTTCGATGACTTCGATCGAGGGCAACGATCTGACGAACAAGATCGGATCGCACCAGTATCACCATAAGACAGGTGAGGAATTGTGGATGGTTTTCTTTATTGTTACATTTCGATTTTGAGTGTGAGTCTAAAAGCTCTAAAAGTGTTTCTACTTAGCACATTGTTCATAAATGTCATTTAACTTACATTTTGTTCTGCTCGTATAGAGTTATCTACGTGCGCATGTATTGCGTGTACGTACACGAAAAAGATTGAGGTTAAATTTTGTACCAGCCAGCAAAACAAATGGTGTGCTAGTGTGCGTGAGATCGGCCTTAGATAACTCTATAGTTTGTTCTCCAATTTACTTACAACTTCGGTGTTTTTACACAACAGAACACGTGTTTGATTGCCGTTTTCAAAATGACCGCATCGCAAACTGTCAAAATGACAAGGAAGTTTACACGTTAAACACAGTGTAGATAAATTCAAACAGAAAAATTGAAATGTGTTCATTACCTATTTTTGATAACATATTTTAAAATATTTGAAATTTATATCAAGTCTTTGATCTTTTTTTAGATCCCCTCGTCAAGGACGACATCTCCGTGGCTTCGCTTGGTTGGAAGCTCTACATCATTATTATGGTGTCTTCGATAATAGTTGGCATGATCCTGGGCTACTTTATCACGCAACACGTAATGAAAAAGCAGTCATTTCATGGCAAAGAGCACCGAAATCAGCTGAACTGGTACGTTGAGCGAGTATTTTTTGTTTGAGAACTTTGAATTAACGTTTTGTTTCTTTCGAAATAGGCATCACGCGAAAAACTTGAGCATGCTTTCACAGAACAGAACCAGCGGAAAGGACGTAAATCTGCTGATGAACACCACGAATCAGTACGCTACTCAGCAGCAAGCGATCGTGCAGCAACTGCAACAGCACCATCAGAACAACATGAAGGACAACATCGACTTCGACTTTAGGATCGAAGCGTCGAGTGTAAAAACTCAACGGAGAACCTGGAGAAGGACATCAGCAAAGGCATGGGGACGCTGCAGAAGGTGAAGAAGACGTATATTTGATAGTAAGACTGCTTTCGGTGATTGGGATTAATAACTGCTCGAAACGCTGCTAGTGCCGCGCACTACATACTATATTTTTCGGTTTATCTACTACTATGCAATCGAAAAAAAAGTTGCAATAATCGTCACCACTCCGGATAATCACCGCAATGGGTCGCAAAATTCTCTCTCACCTCTCTCTGCCTGTGGATGTCTCTTCTACTTCAACTAAGCGAAACAAGGTACAGGGATGATTAATGTCTATTCTGTGTTAATTATGTTAATAATTGCAAACTTTCAAATTGACCATCAAGTACTTCACACATTTTTGGCCAACGTTTCATTCGTAACTTTTAAACGCCATATAAACAAACCAACAAAACGCTTCCAACAAACTACACAAAGCACGACTAGAACCCCGCAATGAAAACCGGCATGTAATCGCAACAAGATTTTCTTTTCCCAACAGACTCGTCAGTTGAAGACGTTCAAGCCTTAGAAGAAGATTGTGAATAAAACAGGTTGGTGTGAAAGAGTAAAAATGTGAACTAAACGGAGTGTGATTTGCTGCACGCGCGTGCGTGAATGATTGCCACGAGTGTCACAGTATGCACGGAGGGAAAAAAAGCAACTACAGTCGAATGATATTTGTAGCAAAACGTTCCGCGATAGACTGCGTGCCTAGCACAACCCCAGCCCCGAAATGCCTGCCTATCCGCGCTTATCTACTGAAATTAGTTAAAACGAGGCCTTAACAATGAAAAACCCAAACATGTGCCCATTTCAGACTGGTCGAAAATCCGCGGTTAGAGAAGCTCAAGCCATGGCTTGCTTCGACCTCAGACTTATTTTTAACTACAAATAAAAAACACAGAAACCCGATCAAGTCGACGCCTTTCACGAAGCAAGTAATACATTTTACACAGACTAGAGAATACGGCTTAACAAACGAACAAAACTTTCCAGTAGCGAGAAGCGAATCAACAATATATTTACAACACGGTGCAGCAACAGTGGTGCCAACTTTTTCAAACAAAAAAAAGCGCTTCGTTCTTCCACGCTTGTGAAGTGCGAGCCAAGCTCGCGGTTGCCTTTATAGTAAAAACAAAAAAAAAATAACTCATCCGGAAGCGGAAAATTTGGCACCACTTGTGTGCACGCACTTTGGCATCCTTCATTACATTAATGACTTAGCGATTAGTTCGTACATTTTAAAGAAAAAAAGAATCCGCCGCACCCACGCGTACGAACAGAAACGAACATTCGATGCAAGGCGCATATCTTATTCATATTCGATCACAGAATTTTTTGTTTTAGTTCGTTACAATTGCTCAAGAATCTCAAGCGAAAATACTCTGCGAAATGTATTTTAAACAGCGAAACAGAAGGCAATTATATTTTCCAGTTAGGTATTTTTAGTTCATAATTGACCCACCTTTTCCAGACAACAAATCGAGCGAACAAACGAAAGCAATATATGCTGGATCAGTATGAACAAAACAAAAACAGCGTCCATCCAATTAGCAATTGTATGATTTATCTTCTTTGTTACTTGACGTACTCATTTCCCGAGCTCATATCATTTCAACCAGATTTAGGCTATGTCACAGTAAAGAGCATGTGAGGACAGATTTTTAACATATTTATGCTTAGTTTAATGAACAAAAATGTGATATTCTTGAGTATTTTTGTATTATTTTAGAAAACTCTAGCAATTTATAGGTTAGCGGTTAGATAGACATTAGTGCAAGCAAGAATGATCGACATTAGATTTTACGCATTATGTTCGCTGTAAGAGCGGTTTTGTCACGAATTTTAATCTAAGCAAATTTAGTTGGCAAATAGACAAATTATTTTCTAAATTTATCTGATTGTGTAAAATTTGGAAACGCGCAGGTGAAGATTTAAATTCTGCGCAAAAAGCAGTATGTTTCACGTTTTAGGTTAACTTAACGTATAAAATGACGTAACTATGGATATGTAAAATTGTTATGATTGTAAATATATGGATACAAAAATTTACATAATAAACATTTTAAAAGTTACACTATTTGTTGTTTCAACCTAGAACAAAAAGAAACATTTCCATTCCGTTAGCACAACCAAAGAGGTTTTACTGCCCCATCCGATAGAAGGCTAGGAGGATAAGGCGGGAATCGAACCCGCGCCCCATAGCAACTTAGGGATCGGCAGCCGAAGCCGTTAATCACCGCGCCACGAGGCCCTCATGGTAATAAATTGTAAAAAAAAAACATTGGTGATTTATTTTCAATATTCTTCTTCCAAGACTGCGAAGCGCTCTGAAGAATTTGAACGAATTTATTGTTCCCTAAAACTCCAACATATTTATTTTTGCTGTTTAGTAGAGCGTCCAATTTCCAGTCCCGGTAAAAAACTTCCCGAGAATTCCCGGAATTTTCCGAAATAAAATATTTCCCGAAATTCAAGCGGAATTATACATTTGCCTAACTTCTTTTTACAAAACTAATTTTTACAAAAAATAATAACGAAAAAACTCAATTTTATTTTATTCAATTCCTGAGTCTGAGCAAGCGTGACATTGCGTGTTAAAAGTATCGAGATGTTGTTAGTGCAACATGGAGTTAAACCCCTGGTTAAACCACTTCGTCAGTGATTAAACTTTTTGTCAAGGTTCTGTAAAGTTTACCATGACAGATGCCAAAGTTTCACTCTATGTTACCGGCTCACATCTCTGTTTTTTTATCTCTCATCTAATCTAATCTAATCAGACCCTAGCGCAGCCAATCTTTCGAAGGGATCCTGGAGAGTGCCTTAGGTTAGATGACGCCTAGCACTCTTCTTGTCATTTATTAACATTTATAGTGCGCCATTGCATAAGAAATGCATTGAAACATCACAAGCGTTAAAGCGGCCAGGCCTACTGCGTAAAGCCGTATCGCAGAGACATGATTCGTTTTGAAGTGGGTTGAGTTTGAGCACAGAGTGTTCGAACAACAACACAATTCTGAATCGACAGGGGAGGAAGAAGCGTGGGGACACACCACCATACGCTCCGAGATTTGGTTGTATTCGTTGGGAGTACCATGCTAAGAAGGTTTGGTACTCCGGGACTCTCTGGGATGGGACATTATATTTCCATGAATGCCCATGACACTATTTCCCGTGGTTATCGCGCCATAACTCGCTCTTCACATCTCTGTTTTTAAATGTATTTTTTCTTTTATGCTGAAATGTTAAATCAGTTACTCGTTGAATCAACGTCAACGCTGTCGTTGATCGTTGATTTCGAATGTATGACAAAAGATCGAAAGATGCTCCGGAATCGGTTCCAGAGTGTCCAAAGTGTCAATAAGGTAGCGTATAAACCTTTCTTGGGCTTATACGAACCCAACGTAACAAAGAGCACCTCGATCCGACGCTCCGTATTGAACTGATTCGCGTTCGAACAAACCCAACATTTAAATGAAAAAAGTGTTTTAAAGTGCATTTTACACCCGCCTAGTTGTTTTGCTATCATTATTTTTCAAAATATCCAAGTATTGAAGAGATTTTTTCTTGCCGCACAGCCGATTATCGATATCAACGCATTGATCAAAGCGTTCTTTTTAAGTTTTCTAGTGTTTTATGAGGAAAGAAAGATTTTTTCATAAATGTACGTATTAAGAAACTTCTCAAACAGATTTACCGGCCTTCATCAGGACAGTCTTGGAGTTGGCCGTTGATACGGGAAGGGTGGTCGACGTTTCCCGACTAGGAAGTGATGTGCCTGAACGGGGAGTTCCCGATCCTGGAAGCGCATCCGGAACATGGGGTTGATGAGGCCCTAGGAACCGAATTCGATTTTGAGCACTTCATCCTCCTTCGAGAATGACAGATTTTACGGCTGCGCCGTCGCGAGGTGAGCGTTTGTGGGCGGAAAGTTGCTAAAAGAGATGGAAGTTAGTGAAGTTGGCTAACCACTGCACACATTCTCAATACTCACCGGTGTTGTAAACCTTCGATTATGCCGCTTCTCGTCGTCCTCGTCGGATCTCAGACGTTAATCTTCTTGAACGTAAACTCGTTGTTTATGCGACGCTTCGGTAGCGCCATCTCCTCGATAATCTCGCCCCAGTCATCGCGGGAATTGACCACCAATCCCGGCCCACTACCACCGAATACAACCGGTGCGAATCCACATTCCTACCTCCCATCCTACAAAAACAAACAAAATCAATCACAAACCCCACAAAACACCCAAGCTTCCTTCTTACCCATTCCGGAGTTGGAACAGCTGCAGTTCCTGCAGGAAGCTGGCCTCGTCCTTTTCGAACACTCGATCTCGCCCCGCACCCACACCACCCTCTTTCGATGGCGTTCCGCTGCTGCTGTTTGGTTCACAAAGGTTTCCGCGTCGGCTTTGCTTTGCGTCCTAGACTCATCAGCACCATCGCGGTGCACCGTACCCACCAAAGTGTTATGACTTTTAAATCAGTTAGTAAGGAGATTAAAAAAAACTTTACCAGTAAAAGTTTTCATTTTTAACACAAGATAAAAACTTTCCCTCGAGCAATTTTTTGCAACTTTTTAAATCAAAAATAAGTTACTTTTGTCAATACAGTAATTTTTTTTTGTGTGTGGTTGTTTGGGAAGGCGTGTGGACCAAGAGGACAGAAGTGGCCGAATTTTAAACGCATTCTAAGCCCTGGCTAATTTCTGGTCACTTTTATCTCTACTTTAGTTCCCAAGTCCAACCCGGATTTTTCTATTTTCTAGGATGGACCATGGGAAGCCGAGACATGGTCTGATTTTAACCGGAAACTTCAATCCTGATGATTTAAAAAATGTCTTGAGTGTTGCCCAACTGGCTAAATATCGACAGAATTAGTTAAAAAATCTAGTACCAACTTCGCGGCCCATCTTGACAGAAAAGGTCCTACTGGTCCTAATGTTGGACTGTCATTTTTTTTTTTGCATTAAAATAAAGTGATAAACGCTTGGATAAACGTGAGAAGAAATAATTTTTAATCGTGTTTTTTACCTTTAAGGCTAGTACGCTGATCGGAAGGAAAGGGGTCAAGAAATGGCTTCACGAACAGCAGAACAAAGGAGAGGGAGTGATTTCTTGGGTCTTTTCTTCACCCTCTCTGGCTTGCTTTAGCTGCCGCTGCTGCCCATTTGATTTTTTTCTTGACCGGTTTCTTCCGAAGTGCGTATACCGCTTTACGTTGTACATGGAAATTTACATTGGTCTTTAGGACCCTATTCCTTTTCACATAATTCAACTCAAAATTGGGTACAACCCGTTCCATAACGATTTTGTCTTTGACTACTTTTTGCTGACCGTGCAATGTGTGCGTGAAGTAAGCCCGCTTCTGTTTCAAACGTCATAAATGTTTGTAAACAGTAAAAAATAGTTGGAGTGTTTCAGTGAAAAAATCGTAACTTTATTGAAAAATTTAATTGTAGAAAAATGGTGTACATTCATTTCCCGTCGAATTTAACAGAGGAGGAGTTAATGCTCCAAGCTAAATACGCCAAACTCAAAAAGAAGGTTTGTTGTTTAATTCTCGTCATCGGCTTTCGTTGCAATATTTTTCTTGTTTTCACCTTCAACAGAAAAAGGCCCTCCAAGCTCTGAAAGCGCCCAAACAGGAAACGGAAAAGAATCTCATTCCAAAACGACCGGCCGATGCTCGGGACGCACGCGAAGTGGCACGAAAGCTCCTCAAAAGTGGTGCCATCCAAGCTATTCAAAAACCGCAGATCAAGCAGGAAAGCTCGTTCAAACGTCCGAAGGGTCAGGAGCGAAAGCGGTCTCACCAGGAATCCAGTCCTGGTGCTCAGTATCAGTCGTTCTCGTCCGTGGAAACTCCTCCGGCTACGAATCCGGTTAGTCCGTCGGTCATCTCGACGCCGACCACACCGACCGCTGCAAACCCGTCGTCCAGTCCGGACACCCCGGTCGAGAAGGAACCGCCGCGGGTGCAAAATCTGTACCAACAGTTTGCCAACGAGCGCGACCGCGAGGAGCAATCCCTGAAGGCCGGAGATTCACCTCGGGATAAGCCCCGCTCCGGAAATACGGTTTACGTGTCCGGAAACAAGGTGACGGAGGACTTTTTGAAGAAACACTTTGGCGAGTTTGGGGAAATTTTGAACATTTCAATGGAAATTGAAAAGGGTCGCGGGTTTATAACGTTCTCAAAGACGGAGTCGGCCGACCGCGCTATCTCGGACCTTCACAGCAAAACGGTCGGTGGCATTCAGCTGCAGGTGCAGCTGGCCCGCAGACAGCCCCAGATCAACCCGATCAACGATGCCGGTTCGTCGGCTGCGTGGTCTGCGCTGGGTAAGTTTTGCAACTTGTTGCAGTTATTTGCATGATAAATTGCATCTTTTTATCTTTTTTACAGCTACAAATCGATCCCAGAAAGGCAAGCACAAGGATAATCGTGAGCTGGTTTGTTACGATCACGATGACATTTTCTAATTACATGAATGGTATGTAGATATACACTTTATCTTGAAACAAATGTATTTCCCTTACTGTGAAGGAAGCAATGTTGCGAGGGGATTTTTTTCCGGTGAAATATCACGGCCTCATGGGAGATCAGGCAGCTGAAGAACAATGGGGTTGTCGTCAAGGATTGTTCACTTGGCGAGGGCAGAAAATTTCAAATTTAAAGGGAACGTTGTTCATGCACGAGCCCTTGTCTTTCTTCGAAAAATAAAAAATAAATATTCGAAAAAAATAATAACACAATTTGTTGTCAAAAATCATTTATTCACTTTTTCTAGATGTGATTATGATACAAAAACAAATAAATTAACAGTGAAGGCCGGATTCGCGCAGATCTTCGATTTTTTTAAAATGGTTTTTATGAAATTGTATTGACTAGTACTGTAACTCGTGGTTTTCGACTTCTTCTTTTTCTTCATGTTTCCTGTGTTCTTGCTGATCTTGCTTTCGACACTACATTCTACTGAACAAAGATTTTGCAAAAAATATTCGATTACTGTTCTCGACTGCCGAATGAGATTCTGTGTGCGGGATTCTCCGGAAAAAAGATTACAGTTAGGTTAAGTAACAAAGTGCTGGCATTAGTAGGATGCGGGGCTTGAATGAAGATGACGTTTGAACATCTTAAGATCAAATTCTACTGTTTAGAAATCGTTAAAATGCAGATTGTAGTAATTGATAAATTAAATCGTAACGGCCTAAGTTTCAACAGGAGTTAACAATTGTCCACTAATAGCTACTGTATTCGTAATGATGATAAAAAGCGACTTCTAAAAAATGTTTCCACCAAAATCTACAAGTTTAATGATATTTCCGGCTTAGGCCCGTCCGTTACCGGGCGGATTGAAGTAATCCCAATGGTGGTGATGGACGTCCCTCTCGGCACTCATTCCGAGTGCCATCAGTCCGGCCACGATGACGATCAGGATGATGAGGGCAATGTGCAGATCGCGTTTGTTTTCATCCTTGCTGCTGGCACGCAGAATCGTCATCAGCTCGTCGCCGGTTTCGCGGATCGAGTTTCCGCAGGCACGGATCAGCTGACCGCCCAGAGCCGGAATCGTCGGTTCTGGCGAGCGTGTTCCGTGGCGTTGTTTGCGCTGATCACGCTGGAACTCTTCCTCCGAGGTAGATTCCCGTCGTGAACGGTGCTGGCGCCGGCGTCTGTGTGGGGCCTGCGGAAGGCCTGCGCCCTCATCGTCGGAATAGTTTCGGCCGGAGAAGAACGGTGTAGGCTGGGGCGAAAGAGAGTACGGCATGTATTCCTGGTACGGGAACTGTTGGGTCGGCGTCATCGGAGGTTGGGGACTTATCCGCGGTGGTGGAGGTCTTGCTGGTGGTTGTGCTTCTTTCGCTTCTTCGCTGGCTGCGTTGGATGGTTCTTGAGCTTCTGAAACAGTGACGGTTGTTGATTCCGCTGGAGGTGCTGCCTCTCCTTCTTCCTTCGGCTCGACTGGTTTCGCTTTTAGCAACTCTACTTCACGGGCTCTCAACAGATCAGCCTCTCTTGCTCTCAGCATTTCGGCTTCCATTGCTCGGAGCATCTCAGCTTCCTTCGCTCGCAACAACTCTGCCTCCTTCGCTCTCAGCAGTTCAGCTTCCTTGGCTCTGAGAAGTTCCGCTTCGCGTGCCCGCTGCATCTCGAGCTCATGAATCCGCTGAGTTTCACGTATTCTCTGCTGCTCTAGCTCCTTTGCCAGTTGTTGCTCCAGTTCTCGGGCATGTTCGCGTTCCTTTTCCTGCTGCTGAAGGATAAGCTGCTGATGTTGCAGTTCAAGCATTCTCTGCTGTTCGAGTTCCTTGGCTCTTTGTTGGGCTTGCTCGCGGGCGTATTCACGCTCTTTTTCCTGTTGCTGCAGCTGCAAAAGCAGTTCCTTTTGCTGTTCTTGTTGTTGCTGGATTTGTTCCTTGAGCTGTTGCGTTTCCTGTAGTTGCTGGTTCTGTTGCTCCATGAGCTGCTTCTGTTGCTCTTCGAGTTTCTGATCGTGCAGTCGCTGCTGTTCCTCTTGCTGTCTTTTCATTTCTTCCATTTGCTGTTGCTGCAGTTGTTGCAACTCGGCGATATGTTGCTGCTCGTTCGTTCTCAAGCGTTCGACGATTTCCTCTATCACGTTGGGAGAAATTTCGACGCTTCTGGAAAGATCTTGACTGGAGGCTACCAGAGACCTTCGTCGTGGCGGTGCAGCTGGCTCAGACTGAACAACTCGGAACTCTTCCCGTTCAACCCGCTCGTTTACAATCATGGCTTCTATTTCCCTAAGTTTTTCAGCGTCGATTTCCTGTGATGCAGGCGCTGCTCTCTGTTGTCTCTTTGCACTCTCAGTTGGGGCGACCTTCTCTTCCGATACGTACTTCTTCACCAGCTCCGCAATGTACTTGTCGTCTTCGGCGTGCGCCAGGTCCTGCTCGGAGAGGTTCTCGTTGCTGAGAGGACGAACGTCGTTGCGCATGCTGGATGCGGTAGGGACCGAGACACGGCGTTCCAAGATGCTGGCGGCAGCTGCTGGAGTTTCTGGTCGACTACCATGCTGCGAGAGCGATGATGTAGAATCTCTGAACTTTTGAATGTCTCTCATCAGGCTGGTGGCTTCCGCGAGTTGGCGGGCACGAGCCTGCTCTGCCTGCTGTTCTTCCTTCAAAATCTCCCGAAGTGTCTTCGCGGGTGCTTCTTCCTCCGCATATCCAAGCGTTTCCTCAACCTCAATGTCCAGCTCGTAGTCTTCCGGTAGCGGGTCAGTTTGGATTGCGATTTCGACCTCTTCGACCCTTTCAAACGGTTTCGTTGCGACGATCTTCTCCGCTCCTCCATCAAAGTCGTGCCGGTCATCGTGGTCCGGTTTCGGCTTGGGCTTCTTGTGGTCCCTCGGCGGACGTGGCGGCGGTGGAAGCGGACGGTCCTTCATCTTGCTCACGACCGCTCCCGTGTCCAGCGATTGGTGCATTCGGGCTTGCTCCTCCAACTGCTCGATATCTTCGTACTCGGTGAAGTCATTTTTGCTGACGCTCGCTGATCTCCTGCAAAGAAACGGAAGTCAACATTGAGTTAGAATGTTTGAGGATCATCAGCTTTTAGACCTCAACTTACATCGATTCTTGGTCCAGATTGGTGTTGGACTTCATACGCGGTGGTCGGTTCGGGTTGATGGTGCTGTAGTTGCGCGACGGACGTTGCGGTGAAACCGAATGGAAGTTGGGCAGTGTGTTGAACTGACGTTGATCTCCCAAAGAGTGCGTTGACCGCCTACGACGGATCGGAGCCGGTGGACGTGGCGGTGGATCCTTACGCACGGTAGCATAGCTGAAACGTGAAAGAGGTTATGCTGTAGTACTTGGTTTGCTACATAACTCCTACACTTACCCGTTGGATTCCGACAGATCCATGCTGCGTTTCACCATGGCACTGTCTACGGCTCCGAAGATGTAGGACTCTGCTCCCCGAGAGGTGCGGTCGTCATCGAACGCCTTCGAGATTTGGGATCGCGAACGGGATCGCCGCGGAGTTGGCAGCGGAGTCGTGAAGCTTTCCTCGCGTGCCAGCGGAACTTCGGCGTTGAACAAGTGCTAAAAGATAACATGGAGTCAAGTTTTATTCGATTCTAAAAAATAGAGCAGTTTTGGATGTACCGTTTCTGGTCCTAAGGTATAGCTATTGTAAATGGGTTTGGATGTCAAACCATTGGCAAATGGTTCTAGTTCAGATGGGGTGACATCACGGAAGCGCTTCTTGCGGCGTCTCGGTGGCGTAGGTGGCACAGCCGCTCCCGTGCGTGAGAATCCGTTGCCGAGACTTTCCTCGTCCATGTAGCGCTCGTCTTCAGCAGCCAGCTGTCTTGGCTCCTCGCTAGCATACTTACGATCGCGTCCGTAAAACTCCAGATCTTCCTCTTCCTGTTGGTACGAGTCGTACGGTACCTTCTGTCCATCATCCTCGTACTGTTCCTCGTTGTAGGACTTCTTGTGCTTCCTGTTGGGACGATCCGGCGGGAACGTCTTGAACATGTCGACATTCCGACGGAACTCATCGTTGAAGCTCATCTCACCACGATATTCCATGCTCATTCGCTCGCTGGCATCCATGTCCTGGTCGTACGAGTCGTAGCGTCCCATTTCTGCCAGAGCATTGACCGGAGTTCCCAGTCCTTCCTTAATGGCGGAACTGATGTACTCTCCCATTTGGATGTTGTCCTTGGATATTCCCTTTTGGCGCAGGAAGAATTCATCGTCGTCGATTTCCTCCAGAACACCCTTGCGTCTGCGGATTCCGGAACTTCCGGTCGATGATTGGCACTCCTTGTTCGAGTACGGAGTCGTAGATCGCAGCTCGTAATCTTCTGCCTGTTCGATAGGCTCTCCCAAGAATCTAGCACGATCACGTGCACTCAGCCCCATGGCTTCATTTTCGCGAGCAACGCGCAGCCGCTCGTCTTCATCGAGAAAGTCAAAGTCGTTGCTGTTCATGTCGATATTCTGTCTGATTTTCTGGCCCAGCGAACTCGCCCAGAACTGCTTCTCCTCTTCGGAGGCCAGGTCGGACTCTTGCCGTTCCATCGGAGGTTTCCGCTTCATGAACTCGTCGTGTCTGGCCGCGGACACGAGGTGAATCTCTCGATTCTCCTTGTCGTACTCCTCCAGCTGCTTCTGTTCGGCAGTGATGGGCAGCTCGGGAGTATCAAAGTCAGCCCGATCTAGCCGTTGACGCATGCGCTTCTCAACCGAGGACTCTCGCTCGCCCAGTTCGCTACCGGTGAAGAAGAGACTTGTGCTTCCGGCACCTTCCGATGACTTCTCGGCCCATCGTGAAATGAACGTTTTGCCCTTGGGACGGGTCGTCTTGCCTGCTTTGGTGAACTCCAGCGGTGGTGGCGTTGATG